>NC_042618.1:93894342-94222634 GCF_901001135.1 Rhinatrema bivittatum
TGTCACTTAACGCAACCATACACACTTTCTCACCTCAAGTACTGAGTTTCTACGCGCTTATACAATTTTGTATATAACCTATGTATATGTCAATAATCCCTCGACCCCTGTACATATTTTTTCCTTATGTACCAGTTTTCACCCTCCCCTGCCCCCTCCTCTGTCTCGATCACCCCACCCCCTCCTTCTACAAGTTATCTAGTTTTTTGCTCTGTTTTTGAGCTTATGTTATACACTGTTCCTTGTAAAGGCTCTGCCTATATATCCTTGTTGTAAGTTATCTGTAAACCGGCACTATGTGCAAACGGTTGCCGGTATATAAAATAAAATAAAATAAAATAAATAAATAAATAATTATAGTCAAAAGACCCATGGAAATCATAGGCATAGCAACAGTTGCAAATGTATGGAGAAAGGTTCATACACTGTGGAGCGGGCAGGCTGCAGAGAAGGGACGGATTGGCATACCTTCAAGCAATGAGAGTTATGATGTATCGCAGCGGAGCATTTTCCTAGTCTCCTATAATGCCACAGAGCGGGTTACAGTGATGCTGAGCTCGAAGAATGAGCATGTCACAGCCTTGCTCTGCATTGTTTCTCTAGACATTGTCTGTGTGAAAGCATAGCTCTGAGCTCTCTCTGAGTTCTTGGTAAGGATTTTTGCTGTGGCAGCCCATTAACACAAGACAGGAAAACAAACCATGGAGGCAGCATGGCATCACAATATCTCTGCATCATTGTAGATTTGTGTTGCTTTGCTTGTTGTTCTGTTTTTCCTTTTTCGTGATTGAAGCCTTAGCTACACTTCAGATTAGTTATTTATTCTCTGTATGACTGCCAGTGGGCACAGTGTGGGCAGTGGGAGCTACGTAGTACTGGGCATAAGCAAGCAGTGAAGGCAGGCCAGAAAGTGCAGCATAACAGGCTGTATTGTGAAGCCTGTCTGTGACAGAGAAATAGTGCAGACAGAGCAGACAGGATGACACTCACTGTTTGCCTGGCAGAAGGCAAAGTGTGTGCAGTGGGCACTAGGCAGTGGGCATTATAATACCTCGGAAAAATGTTAAATCGTTGTAGTAATCTTAACATCCCCGGTGACATATATCAATGATGTGAGGGAGAGGGAAAGGCAGAGCAGATGAAGTAACTTTAAATGTGTCCAAAATTGCGCACTTTTGCACTGGCACCGGCAGGTAAAAACCAAAAATGAGTACGGATGTGAATCGTGTCCCCTATTGTCTTAACGATTGAAATCGTCTGGCAGGAGAAGAAAATCGTGTTTGGCACAATTGTTTCGTTAAAAAATCATTTTTTCCGATTAGTGTGCACTAACGGGAGTTAGTGCGCACTAACCGGGAGTTAGTGCGCACTAACAGAAAATGATACAATTTGACACTTTTCAGGTCAGTTATGGTCAGTTTAGGAATGAATATGTATTCCTATTGGCTGCCCTCTTATTTATTCATGTTACCAAGGTTCCCACTGACAATATATGGGGGATGGGAAATGGAAACAGTTGGTAGCTTGACAAAAAAAGTAATGTGATCAGTCAATGTGACTAGAACTTGTGCCCTAACCCTGATACCAGGGGTGTTGTGATCTTCCTGCACACAGTGCCCTAACCCTGATACCAGGGGTGTTGTGATCTTCCTGCACACAGTGCCCTATCCCTATTAATACCAGGAGTGTTGTGATCTTCCTGCACACAGTGCCCTATCCCTATTAATACCAGGAGTGTTGTGATCTTCCTGCACACAGTGCCCTAACCCTGATACCAGGGGTGTTATGATTTTCCTGCACACAGTGCCCTAACCCTGACACCAGGGGTGTTGTGATCTTCCTGCACACAGTGCCCTAACCCTGACACCAGGGGTGTTGTGATCTTCCTGCACATAGTGCCCTATCCCTATTAATACCAGGAATGTTGTGATCTTCCTGCACACAGTGCCCTATCCCTATTAATACCAGGAGTGTTGTGATCTTCCTGCACATAGTGCCCTATCCCTATTAATACCAGGAATGTTGTGATCTTCCTGCACACAGTGCCCTATCCCTATTAATACCAGGAGTGTTGTGATCTTCCTGCACACAGTGCCCTATCCCTGACCCCTGGTGTCAGGGATAGGGCACTGACCCCTGGTGTCAGGGATAGGGCACTGTGTGCAGGAATATCACAACACTCCTGGTATTAATAGGGATAGGGCACTGTGTGCAGGAAGATCACAACATTCCTGGTATTAATAGGGATAGGGCACTATGTGCAGGAAGATCACAACACTCCTGGTATTAATAGGGATAGGGCACTGTGTGCTGGAAGATCACAACATTCCTGGTATCAGGGTTAGGGCACGGTGTGCAGGAAGATTACAACACTCCTGGTATTAATAGGGATAGGGCACTGTATGCAGGAAGATCACAACACCCTTGGTGTCAGGGTTGTGATCTTCCTGCATGCAGTGCCTTCTCCCGCCTGCATTACTAGTGAGAAGCTGGCTTCACAGACAGGGGGGAGCTACCTGACCCTCACTCCTCCCCTCCCCATGTCCCAGCCAGGGAATGGTGTGTGGGTGAGGGGGGGGAGGAGGATGGTGAGGCTGAAACAGCTCCTTCCCTGCATTACTAGTGAGAGGCTGGCTTCACAGACGGGGGGAGCTGCCTGACCCTCACTCCTCCCCTCCCCCATGTCCCAGCCAGTGAATGGTGTGTGGGTGAGTGGGGGGTGGGAGGATGATGAAGGCGGAGACAGCTCCCTCCCTGCATTATTAGTGAGAGGCTGGCTTCACAGACAGGGGGGAGCTGCCTGTCCCTCACTCCTCCTTCCCCCAAGTCCCAGCAAGTGAATGGTGTGTGGGTGAGTAGGGGGTGGGAGGATGGTGAAGGCGGAGACAGCTCCTTCCCTGCATTATTAGTGAGAGGCTGGCTTCACAGACAGGGGGGAGCTGCCTGTCCCTCACTCCTCCCTTCACCCATGTTCCAGCCAGTGAATGGTGTGTGGGTGAGGGGGGGGGGGGAGGATGGTGAAGGCTGAGACAGCTCCCTCCCTGCATTACTAGTGAGAGGCTGGCTTCACAGACAGGGGGGAGCTGCCTGACCCTCACTCCTCTGGGGTGTTGTGATCTTCCTGCACACAGTGCCCTAGCCCTAATACCAGGGGTGTTGTGATATTCCTGCACACAGTGCCCTATTCCTGATACCGGGATGTGTGCAAGAAGATCATAACACCCCCGGTAACCGGGATATGGCACTGCATGCCGGAAGATCACAACACCTCTGGTATCAGGAATAGGGCACTGTGTGCAGGAAGATCACAACACTCCTGGTATCAAGGATAGGGCACTGTGTGCAGGAAGATCACAACACCCCTGGTATTAGGGATAGGGCACTGCATGCAGGAAGATCACAACACCCCTGGTATCAGGGATAGGGCACTGTGTGCAGGAAGATCACAACACCCCGGAGGAGTGAGGGTCAGGCAGCTCCCCCCTGTCTGTGAAGCCAGCCTCTCACTAGTAATGCAGGGAGGGAGCTGTCTCAGCCTTCACCATCCTCCCCCCCCTCACCCACACACCATTCACTGTCTGGAACATGGGGGAAGGGAGGAGTGAAGGTCAGGCAGCTCCCCCCTGTCTGTGAAGCCAGCCTCTCACTAGTAATGCAGGGAGGGAGCTGTCTCAGACTTCACCATCCTCCCCTCCCCCCTCACCCACACACCATTCACTGGCTGGGACATAGGGGAAGTCAGGAGTGAGGGTCAGGCAGCTCCCCCCTGTCTGTGAAGCCAGCCTCTCACTAGTAATGCAGGCGGGATAGGGCACTGCATGCAGGAAGATCACAACACCCCTGGTATCAGGGTTAGGGCACTGTGTGCAGGAAGATCACAACACTTCTGGTATTAATAAGGATAGGGCACTGTGTGCAGGAAGATCACAACACCCATGGTGTCAGGGTTAGGGCACTGTGTGCAGGAAGATCACAACACCCCTGGTATCAGGGTTAGGGCACGGTGTGCAGGAAGATCACAACACCCCTGGTGTCAGGGTTAGGGCATTGTGTGCAGGAAGATCACAACACCCCTGGTATCAGGGTTAGGGCACTGTGTGCAGGAAGATCACAACACCCCTGGTATCAGGGTTAGGGCACTGTGTGCAGGAAGATAACAACACTCCTGGTATTAATAGGGATAGGGCACTGTGTGCAGGAAGATCACAACACCCTTGGTGTCAGGGTTAGGGCACTGTGTGCAGGAAGATCACAACACCCCTGGTATCAGGGATAGGGCACTGAGTGCAGGAAGATCACAACACCCCTGGTATCAGGAATAGGGCACAAGTTCTAGTCATATTGACTGATCACATTACATTTTTTGTCAACTACCAATAGTTTCCATTTCCCATCCCCCCAACCATCACCTCAGTTGGAACCTTGGTAACATCAATAGATAAGAGGGCAGCCATCCAATAGGAATACATATTCATTCCTAACTGACCTTTACTGACCTGGAAAGTGTCAAAAATTTGTATCATTTTCTGTTAGTGTTCCTGAGTTTCCATTTCCATTTCCCATCCCCTCAACCATCACCTCAGTTGGAACCTTGGTAACATCAATATATATGAGGGCAGCCAGCCAATAGGAATACATAGTCATTCCTAACTGACCTTTACTGACCTGGAAAGTGTCAATTTGTATCATTTTCTGTTAGTGCGCACTAACGGGAGTTAGTGCGCACTAACACAATTTAACGATTTTTAACGATAAATCGTTAGAATTTCTATTGTATTGTGTTCTATAATGATTTAAGACGATATTAAAATTATCGGACGATAATTTTAATCGTTGAAAAACGATTCACATCCTTATTAGTCAGAAGGAGGAGTGATCTCAATAATCTCAAGGAGTGAGTGTGTGTCTGACCATTAAAATTCAGTAGAGAATATTGTAGTGTCTAGCATTATGGGTGCAGAAGTCCCAGAGAGGTTTACATGATAGGGGTGACAAGCTAATGTTCACAGAACAAGAGATAATCCTCAATTTTATCATGTGTGATGTTCTCAAAGTTTCAAAAAAAGTGTGATATGACTGTGAACCGACAAGAGGTCATGATATAAATTGTTAGGGGGATTAAACCAACAGCAACATCAGAAATAAAGAGGGTGGGTGATAAATGGAATGGAAGGTAATTGAATTCAAGAAAGCCTGGAAAAATCGCAGAAGATCCCTAGTGCTAAGGAAGTAAAGGGAAAGCTGGGATTGAGTGGGGTCTGTGATATCCCACTAGGAGTAAAGTGGGCCAGACTGGATGAGCCTAATGGTCTTTACATGTTTCACATTGTATGACAATGATAGGGACAATGTATGGAGATTTCAGTATTGTAAACAATCTACTTTTTAATTCCTTAAGAGCAGAGACAAAAGGTAGTGGGGTACATTTTAAGAAACAGCACGCGCGCTAACAAAAGTACGCTGGATTTTATAAGATACGCGCGTAGCCGCACGTATCTTATAAAATCCGGGGTCGGCGCGCGCAAGGGGGTGCACATTTGTGCAACTTGCGTGCGCCGAACCCTGCGCGCGTTGCCCGTTCCCTCCGAGGCCGCTCCAAAATCAAAGCAGCCTCAGAGGGAACTTTCCTTCCGCCTCCCCCCACCTTCCCCTCCCTTCCCCTACCTAATCCACCCCTCCGGCCCTATCTAACCCCCTCCCCTACCTTTGTCGCAGAGGTTACGCCTGCTCAAAGGAGGTGTAACTTTGCGCGCACCGGGCTGGCTGCCGCGTGCCATGTTCTGGTCCGGGGGCTGGTCTGGAGGCCGCGGCCACGCCCCCAGAATGCCCCTGGGCCGAAACCATGCCACAGCACAGCCCCCGGATGACACGCCGACCACGCCACTCCCATGACAAGCCCCCCGATGATGCGCCGAATGCGTCACGCCCACGACACACCCACCCCAAGAAAGCCCCGGGACTTACATGCGTCCTGGGGCTTTGCGCGTGCCGGAACCTATGCAATATAGGCTCGGCGCACGCAGGGCCCTTTTAGAAGGGTTAAGCGCATACCTTATGCGGGTAACCCTTTTGAAATCTGGCCCAATATGATTAGGATGAAAGAAAAGGTGGATAGATGAATCATAACTGAAATATACTGCTTACTCTGGATTTAGCCAGATTGATATCATCAGGATAAAATACCTCAGAAACCAATTAGTTCAAAACTGGAAGTTTGGTGCTGAGAGGGTATTGTCCAGTAAATCTATAGGGACTGAAATATACTGCTTACCATGGATTTAGCCAGATTGATATCATCAGGATAAAATACCTCAGAAACCAATTAGTTCAAAACTGGATGTTTGGTGCTGAAAGGGTATTGTCCAGTAAAGCTATAGGGACCTAGAAAACCAGATGTTCAGACAAAAGCCTCTTAAGCTTTGTTAGCTGTTTCGATTATTACAAAGGTTGAAAAGACTGGAGAAATACAGTTTTGGATGAAGCATGGGATCCTGTTTACTCATCTACTCAAGAACTTAGAGAACTAAGCATGAGGAAAACTGACTTGGATAAGTAGTGATATCTTAAAAACAGTCAAGTTTCCACAGCTGGCAGCTGGGATTTATAATTGTAGTGTGGAAAGGAATAACTGGGCTGAGTAAATGAAGTAACTGATCTTTTGCTACCATTACAAACTATCAGGCTGATACAGTACAGGGCACTCCGGTGGAGTGCACTGTTAGCCCAGGTTTGGACGCGCGTTTTCGACGCGCTAGCTTTACCCCTTTAAGGGGCAATAGAGCGTTGAAAATGCGCGTCCAACACCCGAAACTAATAGCGCCCGCAATATGCAAATGCATGTTGATGGCCCTATTAGTTATTCCCGTGTGATACAGAAAGTAAAATGTGCAGCCAAGCCGCACATTTTACTTTCAGAAATTAACGCCTGCCCAAAGGTAGGCGTTAATTTCTGCCAGCACAGGGGAAGTATACAGAAAAGCAGAAAAAACTGCTTTTCTGTACACCCTCCAACTTAATATCCTAGCGATATTAAGTCGGAGGCCCCAACAGTAAAAAAAAAAAAAGTTTAAATTAAAAAAAAAAAAAATGTTAAATTGGCCCGCAGGTCAAGAAGATGGACACTCAATTTTGCCGGCATCCGTTTTCCGAACCCGTGGCTGTCAGCGGGATTGAGAACCCGCGCCGGCAAAATTGAACATTGGCTGTCAAACCCGCTGACAGCTGCCACTCCTGTCAAAAAGGAGGCGTTAGGGACACGCTAGTGTCCCTAGTGCCTCCTTTTATCACGGGCCCTAATTTGCATAGGCCAACCTCCTGAATCGCGCGCCCAGGAGAGTGGCCTGTGTGCGCGCCGGTAGAGCGGGCACTCGCCAGCTCTCCCGCACATTTTTCTGTATCGGTCTGTTTGTCACTATAATTTTCAGCTGTAACCCTGTCTTTCTCTCTCCCTTTCTACCTTACTACCCACAAGAAAAGTACCTGTTAGGGTCCCCTACCTTGCTGCTGTACAAAAAAGGATAGCGACTGGAGAAAGTAGTCTCTTTCCTTCCATTTTATCCTTCTTTAGATAGGAGCAAGGCAGGGGATCCCAGCAGGCACTTTTTTTTTTTTTTTTTTTTTGCTGGTAAAGAAAGCAGGTAAAGAGGGGAGCTGGATTGTGGGGACTCTGTTTCTAAAAAATTTCAGTTGGGAAGGAGAGAATGCAGGTGGATGGACTGCAGGTACTTTTGCTGTAGTTTTCATACGTTGGAAAGAGGAAGGGTGTTTGTATCTTGGATCACACAGTGGGGGTCTTCAAAAAAATTATATGTTGGATGAAGAGAGGATACCCGGATCGGACAGTAGAGGACCTTTTAAACTAAAATTTTAAGTGGGAGGAGGCTGCCAGTGAATCTTGTTTTTATGTAGGATGCAGCAGGACATAAAACTATCACAGGCCTTGACAGAATCATATAAGAGTCCCATCTGATTTGTCCATTCAACTAAAGTGGCTCTTAAGGAGCTCAAAATGTCACATTGCAACAAGTTTGTGGTATTATATACTGCTTCTAGTTTTTAAGTTTCAAGCCCAAATATATTGGCTGAAGATAGACTTCTGTTACAACTCATGCTAACTACTGAACCAACAAAGTTGGAAGCTGAAAGAAGCTGACAACTACTTAATTTGATGACTCCAGTGAAAAAGCAATAGTCAACCATATCTGAACTGCATACTGTACAAGATGTGCAGGCATCCAAGAACCTATAAAAGACCTTTACTGATTAACCACTCAAGCAACAACAACAACTGTAGGCACCAACTATTGCTGAAGATACAACAATCAAAAGAGTCAAACCACATATGAGAAAAATAAGTGTTTATGAATGTGGAAATATCCTCATAAATGAGCAAATAATGTTACGCCTCTAGTTGCGTTTATAAAACAATCACTTACACATGGAGGAAAACACTGTTGTGTTATCAAAGTGAAAGTATATATTTTGCTCCAAATTTTTAATCACTGGGTTCTCCACACTTCCATCTCTCTGCACCACCTTCTTAAGAATAATACATTGTTGTATTAATTATTTCTTCAAAAGACTTGAAAAAAAGATACTTATCATTAATTTATCCGCATACTGCACTGGTATTATGCCCGTGTATAGCCCATGTATAGGTCTAAATCTGCCTGTCTTCCTCTTTACTTTCCTGACTCAGATATGACCTACATGGATCTGAGGATAAGTATTATTTGTAGGAATAATCAGCAAATCTTTCTCTGTGATACATATAACCTTTGGGAGAACCTTTCCAAGCGATAAAGTCGATGCTTGCACCTGAGACAGGTATTTAAGTGATGTCACTTTGACACCTCTTTCATGCAGTTGGTGCCATTTTAAATTTGCAATTAACAGGGTAGGGATGTTCTTTACTGCTTCTACCATTTCTATCCTAAGGGGGTAAGGGGCAGGAGGGCCTTGGGAGACGCTGCCAGGGAAATCCAAGTTGTGGCTTTGATTTTACTTGGTGAAGGGAGGTTAGAGGGGAAGGAGATGCCCCAGCTAGGCCCAGCTCAGACCAGCTGGGTAGGCCTGGGCCCTAAAGCTTTCTATTGGATGGGAGGTGAGTCAAGAGGCTCTTTATTGTTTTAGAAGTGTTTTTAGTTTTTTAATGTTCTTCTATTTTACTTCGGGAAATTAACCAATAAAAAAAACATTAAACAAACTGAAAAAAAACAACCCCCCCCTCAAAAAAAAAAAAGAAAAATAAACCAAAACCATTTTTCTTTTTCTGCAAATCCCTAATAATAGCATTCAGAAATTGAGTTATACAAAGTGGAGTGGCTGACTGGCATATTCCCACTATAAGAACATTAAAAAATGACATACTGGGTCAGACCAGCCCAGTATCATGTTTTAAACAATGCCAATCGAGGTCACAAGTAACTGGAAGGATCCCAAACAATAGATAGATCCTATGCTGCTAATACCCAGGGATACAGTAAGTAGTGGCTTTTCCCAAGATTATCTGATTAATAACAGTTTATGGACTTCTCCTCCAAAATCTTGTCCAAACCTTTCTTAAACTCACTTGCGTACATTTTAAAACACAGCGCGCGCCGACCCCTGCGCCGAGCCCTGCGCGCGCTGCCCATTCCCTCCGAGGCCGCTCCGAAATCGGAGCGGCCTCGGAGGGAACTTTCCTTCCACCCCCCCGAACCTTCCCCTCCCTTCCCCTACCTAACTCCCCCCCCCGGCCCTATCTAACCCCCCCCTACCTTTATCTGAAAAGTTACTACTGCCTCCGGGCAGTAGAAACTTATGCGCGCCAGCGTGGCAGGCCCCGACATAGGCCGCTGTGTCGGGGCACTCGGCCATGCCCTCGGACCGCCCACATGCCCCCAAATACGCCCCCGATCCACAACCGTGCCCCCCTGGCCATGCCCCGATTGCCCCTTTTTGTAAGCCCTGGGACTTACACATGTCCCGGGGCTTGTGCGCGCCGCCGAGCCTATGCAAAATAGGCTCAGTGCGCGCAGGGTGGTTTTAAAAGGGTTACGCGCATACCTAATGCGCGTAACCCTTTTAAAATCTGGCCCACTATGTTAGCTGCCTTTGCTGCACACTCCAGCAATGAATTCCAGAGCTTAATTGTGTGATGAATGACAACAAATTTTCTCTGATTTGTTTTAATTGTGCTACTTATTAATCTCATGGAGTTTTTGTATTATTTGAAAGAGTAAATAACATATTCATTCCACTCATGATTTTATAGACCTCCATTATATTCCCCCTCAACTGTCTCTTCTCCAAGGTGAACAGCCCTAACCTCTTTAGCCTTTCCTAATAAGGGAGCTGTTCTATCTTCTTTATCATTTTGGTCACCCTTCTCTTTACCTTTTCCAGTTTCAGCTATATCTTTATTGAGATGCAGCAATAAGAAATGCATATAGTTTTCTAGGTGTGGTCTCACCGTGGAGTGATATAGGGATATTATAACATTCTCCATTTTATTCTCCATTCCTATCCTTATAATACATAACATTCTGTTTGTTTTTAGACATACACTGAACTGAGGATTTCAAAGTATTGACCACAATGATGCCCAGATCCTTTTTATGGGTTGTAACTCCTAATATGAAACCTAACATCGTGAAACTACAGTGTGGGTAATTTCTCTCTATGTGCATCATTTTACACTTGTCCACATTACATTTTGTCTGTCATTTAGATGCCCACGTTTCTCAAGCTCTTCCTGCAATTTCTCACAATCCGCTTGTGATTTGACTACTTGGAATAATTTTTGTGTCATCTATAAAACTGATCACCTCTCTCATCATTTCTTTTTCCAGATCAAGTATAAATATAATAAAAATCATCAGTACAGAGCCCTGAGGCACTTCCTGCTTCATCAAGTAATGCTCATCATCCAGGTGACCTTGGTCTTCCAAGGCAGCACAGGGGCTGCCAGAGTAGAGTTGTGACTTGGCAACTATATCCCTGAATATTTTCTCTCTGTCTGCCTCAGCTCCTCTAGATTTGCCAGAAGTCTCCATAGGTCAGACTTCTTTGAAATCCAGAAGCTCTTTTCACCAGGCATACACATACAACCTCTCTCGAACTGGTAGATAATCGTGCATGTTACAATGGGTGCAAAAGCCTGGAAGGCCCCTATCTCACTGCAGAACTGCTGTCTGCATCTTTCTTAGTTAATTTAGGTTGCTAAGGGAGTAGTGATATGTAAACAAAATTCTTTAAATTGATGTGGTTTATTTAATGTTAATTTGGCAAAGTCCTGCAAGGGAACAATTCATCACTTCATAAGGACAGGGCTACTACCTTATTATAGATATATCATTGATTTTTTGTATGAAAATGTCTTTTGTTCTCTTAAATGGGCTGAGTCTATAAATCAAAGAAACTGCTTAGAGGAGAGTGGGAGTTAGGGTGGGTGGAAGGGAGGGAAAGACGCTTAGAATTACCTACCTTTCTTTTCTTTTGATCAGGCACACATAGTTAGAATTATGTATTAGCTATTTGTATTAACACAGAATATGAATGCTGACCTAAATTGGGAATGTTGACTCAGAAACCGAACAATGACTTTGTAAACCATTGTGATCTTATCTTGAAACAACGGTATATGAAATAACTAACTAATGGGCCGATACTGTAAGGACGCGTACGAAACAGTGCGGCAGTGCTGGGTGCCCGCTCGTTTGCCGCACGCATATTTTGGTTCACATACTGCTCAATTCAGTATTCAAATTAGACGCAAATCCAAGCGGCGTCCAAAACGCGTCAATGAAGCGGTAGGTGCTCGCAATCCATTTTACTGTATAGAGCGGTATGCAGCACCTATACAGTATCCAAGGTGCGCTGGTACCTGTCCTTTGAAATGTCATTACAAATGTCATTTGAAGTGTCATTTGAAATGTCATTTCACCAGATAAATGGATGGTTCTTTTCTACAGACCCCTCTACCTTGAGCGCCCGGCTAGATGTTCAAGCCGCGACCTTGGACATCCAGCCGGGCGCTCAAGGCAGCGGTGCCTCCAATCATGGATGCCCGGATACAGGCGGGAAGATCCATGAACGGATGCCGCGACCTTGGACGTCCCAGGTCGCGGCTTCCGTTCATGGACCTTCCTACCTGTAGACACCGCTGCCTTGAGCACCCGGCTGGACATCCAAACTGCGACCTTGGATGTCCGGCCGGGAGCTCAAGGCAACAGTGCCTCCGATCATGGACGCCCGGATACAGGCAGGAAGGTCCATGAACGGATGCTGCAACCTCGGACGTCGCGGCTTGGACGTCCGGCCAAGCGCTCAAGGCAGCGGACGTCCAAGCCGCTGTAGGCACCGCTGTAGGCAGCTGTAGGCACCACTGCCTTGAATGCCCAACCTCTGACGTCCAAGCCACTTGGACGTCTGAGGTCGCGGCTTCTGTTCATGGACCTTCCCGCCTGTAGGCACCACTGCCTTGAGCGCCCGGCCGGATGTCCAAGCCGCGACCTTGCCAAGCATTTCGAGCATTTCTCAATCGAGCATTTCTCATTCTGCTTCTCAACTAAATGAAAAATATCGCCAGAGCCAGTATATACATTTTGTCCATGGCCGCTGTCCGGTACGAAGCTGACTGAACACCACACTAACGCCAAGGTCAGGGTAGGCGGTAAATATTCAGGTTAAAGACGCGGTAAATGAGCTGGTTAACAGGGTGATAATTTGGGTGCATGTTACTGTATCAGAGGGAATAGCTAATCCGATCATTAACATGTCATATACATGCGGCAGGCAGAAAGCGATACATGTCCTTTTTGGCAAGCGGTAAGGACGCGTAAAAGCCGATACTGAATCGCGGGTATGCCTTACGCGTCCAAAACGTGCGTCCAAAGCGGGTTAAAAACCGGGTAACCATGGCCGCGCTTTACTGTATCGGCCCGATAGTAAATACAATTATCTACCTTTCATTTTGAATGAAGCACACAAACTAAAGATTGGTTCCCTCCATAATCCTACTCTTCCCCAAACTTTAAGTCTCAAAATTACCCAATAAAATGATACTCACCAATTTCCTAGACCAACCATCAAAATCTTCTGCTTTCAATGCTCCCCAGAAAGGCCTGGAAACTGCCAATGGTAAAAAAAACCCAAAAACCCTTTTACCTTTCCCTCCACTGATGCAGATTTCATAGAAACTACACATTAACAGCATTCATAGCAGTATTATTACTCACTATTAGCTCAACCATAACCACCACCAATTTCTTCATACCCTCCACTCAATCAGTAGGTACACACTGCATGCAAACAAAGACTCATAAACATCAGACAGCTTGGAGAAGAGGCAACTGAGGGGGGGATATGATAGAGGTCTTCAAAATCATGAAAGGACTTGGACAGATAAATATGAATCGGTTATTTACTCTTTCGGATAATGGAAGGACTAAGGGGTATTCCATGAAGTTAGCAAGTAGCACATTTAAAACAAAGCAGAGAAAATTCTTATTCACTCAATGCACAATTAAGCTCTGGAATTCATTACCAGAGCATGTAGTTAAGGCAATTAGTGTAGCTAGTTTAAAAAAGTTTTGGATAAGTTCCTGAAGGAGAAGTCCATAAACTGCTATTAATCAACAGAGAATAGCCATTGCATGTTGCCAGCATTAATAGCATGGGATCTATTTAATGTTTGGTATTTGCCAGGTACTTGTGACTTGGATTGGCCACTGTTGGAAACAGGATACTGGGCTTAATGGACTCCTAGTCCGACCCAGTATGGCATATCTTATGTTCTTATGTTCTAGGCACAATAGAAATGTATACACCACAGGCACTAATAGATTCGCAAAAGGAAAAGACAGATACACACAGGAAAGGCACATGGCTAACATATACACAAGAAATGAAAGAAAGAGCAGACTAACAACACACAAACAACAGAGATCTGTAAACAGTACAATGATTCACAAACAACTCATAACAATTTCCAGCACAAACACCAACCACCTAAGCACAAAAGACTAGTGCGATTTAAATACTGCATCTTAAATAGAAGGTGTAAATGCATGCACACGATTGATGACATATGCAAGCACTCGATGCATTTATAAAATACTAGAGATGTGAATCGTGTCCTCGATCGTCTTAACGATCGATTTCAGCTGGGAGGGGGAGGGAATCGTATTGTTGCCATTTGTGTGTGTAAAGTATCGTCATAATCGTTAAAATCGTGAGCCGGCACACTAAAACCCCCTAAAACCCACCCCCGACCCTTTAAATTAAATCCCCCCCCCCAAATGCCTTAAATTACCTGGTGGTCCAGCGGCACACTAAAACCCCCTAAAACCCACCCCCGACCCTTTAAATTAAATCCCCCCCCCAAATGCATTAAATTACCTGGGAGTCCTCCGTAGCGGCGGTCCGTGGCTAAATCGGGGGAAGGGGGAGAGCACGAAAACCGGCACACTAGATCGTGAGTTCTTCAGCCGGCGCCATTTTTCAAAATGGCCGCCACAAAATGGCGGCGGCCATAGACGAAAATGATTTGACGCAAGAGGTCATTCCGGACCCCTGCTGGACTTTTGGCAAGTCTTGTGGGGGTCAGGAGGCCCCCCCAAGCTGGCCAAAAGTTCCTGGGGGTCCATCGGGGGTCAAGGAGCGATTTCCTGCCGCAAATCGTTTTCCGTACGGAAAATGGCGCCGGCAGGAGATCGACTGCAGGAGGTCGTTCAGCGAGGTCCGGAACCCAGCTTGGGGGGGCCTCCTGACCCCCACAAGACTTGCCAAAAGTCCAGTGGGGGTCCGGAACGACCTCTTGCGTCAAATCATTTTCGTCTATGGCCGCCGCCATTTTGCGGCGGCCATTTTGAAAAATGGCGCCGGCTGAAGAACTCACGATCTAGTGTGCCGGTTTTCGTGCTCTCCCCCTTCCCCCGATTTAGCCACGGACCGCCGCTACGGAGGACTCCCAGGTAATTTAATGCATTTGGGGGGGGGTTCGGGAGGGTGGGGGATTTAATTTAAAGGGTCGGGGGTGGGTTTTAGGGGGTTTTAGTGTGCCGGTTTTCCTGCCCTCCCCCTTCCCCCGATTTACGATTTTTTGACGATAAATCGGGGGAATTGGTATTGTATCGTGGCCCTAACGATTTTTGACGATTTAAAATATATCGGACGATATTTTAAATCGTCAAAAAACGATTCACATCCCTATAAAATACTTGCATATGGACATACCTCCAAACTCCAACCTGGAACATCCTTGAAACACCCTACTTTGGAACACATACACTTATGTTCATCATCTGACATACGTGCATATTGCCAATGTTTTTTAAGTTTGCTTGATTTGCACAAAAGTCACTTATGCATATACACTTTGGGGCCGATTTTAAATCCTAAGCGTGCAGGGTACATTTGTGCGCGCTACCCAGCACTCACAAATGTACACCCAATTTTATAACATGCGCGCGCTACCGCACGCATGTTATAAAATCCAGGGTCGGCGCACGCAAGGGGGTGCACACTTATGCACCTTGCGCGCACCGAGCCCAAGGGAAGACCCGATGGCTTTCCCCGTTCGCTCCAAGGCCGCTCCGAAATCAGAACGGCCTTGGAGGGAACTTTTTTTAGCTCCCCCCCCCCACCTTTCCCTCCCTTCCCCTTCTAACCCACCCCCCAGCCCTACCTAAATCCCCCCCTATCTTATTTTGTGGCTGCCGATGCGTGAACCTCCGGCATGGCCGCTGTGCCGGAGGACTCGGGACTGCCCCAGGACCACCGCCCCACCCCTGTCCCCGGCCCGCCCATTTTTGAAAGCCCCAGGACATACGCGCATCCTAGGGCTTGCGCGCGCCGCCGAGCCTATGCAAAATAGGCTCAGCGCATGCAGGGGTAAGTTTTCAGGGGTTACGCACCTATATTACGCGTGTAAGCCTTTGAAAATCTACCCCTTTTAATTTATGTGCACAAAACATATGTCTTTGAATATTTACCCTGAAATTCATATCTTCTACAAAATGTTAAAATTAAGAGTGTTAAATTGTACTCTTATCTACGTTCTTTTCATAGAAATATGAATAAAAATATAATAGGTCCATAAATGGAAGAGATAACAATATCTATTTTCTCCTAGGAATTATAATACTAGTCAACATGGGTATTAGTCTATCAATAATTAGACTTAAAAGGATCATAACAAGAGGTCATGCATGATAAAGCACAAGACTCTTAACCTACCTGACCTTAAGCTACGGGCAAGTAAGTTACTTACACAGCATCATTCTAATAACTACTAATCTGTAACTGCTTTTTAGTTAATCCTATGACCAGTTCTAATTCTTGGAACTGGAAATGTTTGAATAAGTGCTGTAATTAAAAGTAAGACTGATTTTATTACTTTTTTCCTTTAAAGCCCCACCTGCAATTTACTATTATACATGATTGATGCATTTGCTGGCTTCCAGAGGAGTGAAGTTAGATGTAGCCCTGCGGTAAAGAGGTAATCATATTGATTTTTTACTGCTGCAGCAAATACCTGGTGTCCCACTGCTTAGCTGAAACAAGAATAAATAAATTCTCAATTATCTAACTATATGTTTTTGAAATAAATGTTTCAGGTGCAGATAAGAATAATATATGCACTAGAGAAAGGCCATGTCAAAAAAGGTTGTTCTTTGTTGTGCTAAATTATTTTGTGAAGTTTATAAAGACAGAAAGTTTTCTCTTCTTGTGGATTTGTTTTGCTGGTGCAAAATGAATACATTATAATGGTCATCTTGTTAATATATTGTAAATGATCAAAAATATAGATCAGCAAACAAGTTGTAGGTAACACTATTGTTAACCCTTTCAAGAGCTGCACATCTTCATCAGGTCTTTCAAAATAAGTTAAAGATGATGTTGGGTTAAAAAAAACAAACTGTTTTTAAAGTTGAAAAATGTAATAAATTTCAGGAAGAACTTGTGAGACTGGAATATTGGGCATCCAAATGGCAGATGAAATTTAATGTGGATAAGTGCAAGGTGATTCACATAGGGAAAAATAATCCATGCTATAATTACACAAGGTTAGGTTCCATATTAGGAGCTACCACCCAAGAAAGAGATCTAGGCATCATAGTGGATGACACATTGAAATCGTTGGTTCAGTATGCTGCGGCAATCAAAAAAGCAAACTGAATGTTGGCAATTATTAGAAAGGGAATGGTAAATAAAACAGAAATTGTCATAATGCCTATGTATCGCTCCATGGTGAGACCACACCTTGAATACTGTGTACAATTCTGGTCACCACATATCAAAAAAGATATAGTTGCGATGGGGAAGGTACAGAGAAAGGCGACCAAAATGATAAAGGGGATGGAACAGCTCCCCTATGAGGAAAGACTAAAGAGGTTAGGACTGTTTAGCTTGGTTAAGAGATGGCAGAGGAGGGATATGATAGACGTGTTTAAAATCATGAGAGGTCTAGAACGAGTAAATGTAAATTGGTTATTTACTCTTTCAGATAATAGAAGGACTAGGGTGCACTCCATGAAGTTAGTGTGTGGCATATTTAAAACTAATCAGAGAAAGTTCTTTTTCAATCAACGCACAATTAAACTCTGAAATTTGTTGCCTGGAGATGTGGTTAGTGCAGTTAGTGTAGCTGGGTTATAAAAGGATTGGATACGTTCTTGGAGGAGAAGTCCATTACCTGCTATTAATTAAGTTGACTTAGAAAATAGTCACTGCTATTACTACCATCAGTAGCATAGGATAGATTTCATTTTTGGGTACTTGCCAAGTTCTTATGGCCTGGATTGGCCACTGTTGGAAACAGGATGCTAGGCTTAATGGTAGAGATATGATTTGGCCGAACCTTTCGGTTTGGCCTTCATTATTGGCCTGCCACAGGAAATTTTGTTTCCAGCAGTTCGGGACGATTTTTTTTTCGGCTGTCATGAATTGAAAAACAAACAAACCACCATCTTAAAAAATACC
This sequence comes from Rhinatrema bivittatum, assembly GCF_901001135.1. Lineage (NCBI taxonomy): Eukaryota > Metazoa > Chordata > Amphibia > Gymnophiona > Rhinatrematidae > Rhinatrema > Rhinatrema bivittatum. The sequence goes on from NC_042618.1 coordinate 93,912,310, forward strand.
GCGGGCCATCCATTGCTCCTACCATGTGACAGGGGCCGGCCAATGGCACCGATAGCCCCTATCACATGGTAAGGGCAAAGGGCCATCGGTGCCATTTTGATTAATGGCAGCCGACGGCCCGAGAGGGGGAGATCGCTCCCGGGACCTCCGCTGGACCACCAGGGACTTTAAGCAAGTTTTTGGGGGGATGGGAGGGTGGGGGATTGTAATTAATTAAATCTGAAGGGTTGGGGTGGGTTTGGGGGGTTTTTTATGTGCCCTTTCTCCCCCCCCTGAAAATGATAACAAAACCACACAAAATTTTGTGGGTTTTCCTATCGTTTCTGGGACCCCCCTAACCATGACGAAATAGGAAATATCGTCTATATTTCCTATTTCGTCACAAGCGAATGCACAACCCTTCTTGCTGGACCCTTGGTCTGATCCAGTATGGCTTGTTATTATGTATGATTGGCAAAATAATGTAAATAGCTTACCCTGGCTTGCATTATCTTACTTGGTGGCCCCATGCCTTGGACCCTTGGACCCTGTCCAAGGCTTCATGTGTGGGCGAGATAGTAGCATAGGTATGAGGGAACTCCAGCAGGGCCTTGAACATGGAGTCCAACTGATAGCTATGGATGATCAGATGATCCTTAGCTAACAGGTATAATACAGATCCACAACCCAGGCCATTACAGGGGTGGTAATCAGTCTGTCCAAGTCTGCCTGGTCCCAAGCAACAGCAGACCTCCTAACTGTCTGCTCTTGGCCTGTGGGGATTCTCTATCTTACACAACTCCCTCATTCCACCTCAGTTGGCATACAGCAGCTGGCACAGTATTAGAGAGAACTGCAAATAGATGACATATTTAGTGTGAGACCTAAAATAGGGTTGGTTCAGATTGCCTTTTAAGTGGAGTTAAGATACAAGTAAAGGCAACAATGTAAAGTTTATGGGGTGCTTAGTGTAATTTTACCTTATCATCACACTGTATTTACATGTACTATCTGGCTCTGGAAACTGCAACTGCACATTGATGCTCCCTAGAGTTAAACCAGACCTAGGGCTTTATGTACTTATCAAGTAGGCTTCTGACTAATGACTTATGTCATGATAGCATTTATTGCTAGAGCCACATAGAAGGCCCATTGTATGGTCAGAAGTGATATATATGCACAAAAGAAGAGGCTAATGGATTTTTATAGCTGCATTATGAGGTTTGCATAGCTATACAACCTAAAGGTTCCCAACAGAATGAAGACATAGCTATGGCACTTCTAGCCAAGCTTTTCTACCCTTATTCCATAGACAGAATATGGAGAATAATAATAGCTAGCTTGTACCCATTTCACATACATGGCCTTGTACCCAAGAGTTAGCTAAGAGAATGCTCTCTGGAAAAGTCAACAGGATCCAATAGCAAAGCTCCACGGTAAGAGGTTTCCTGTTTAGCTCTTGCTGTTTTCCTTGGGTGCATAGAATGAGCTTACAGTTGTATGGCCTAGGCCATATAGTCTTGCATGCCAGAAATGTGCCTAGTTGGAATGGCCACTGGCACTCTAGCATGCAAGGTCATGTGTTTCCCAACCTTTTACCTAGTAAACCTTTAAGACAAAAAACACACAATGAAAAGACACAACAAGAAAGTATTTTTTCAAAACCTATGACCATTTTATTATACAACAAATATCGTCAAAAGATTCAAAGCAAGTCATTGTCTTTGGCAATCACATTCTACAAGGAGAAGATATCAAATAGCACATGAGATTTTAACTGAAATTACCAGGACATTGAGTGTAGACCTGTACATACATTGTTACAAATGGCAACATTACCTATACAATATTAGCATCTTATCCTTTTGCACAATCATGATTTCAGCAAAGAACATAGAAAGCTGAAATAGAAATCTGATAGTTACAGTACAATTCCAATGTTAGAGCTGATAGCAAACCAGCTATGTGATGACAAGAAAAAGCCCAGGCAGACCATGTGGAAAGAATGCAATCCATTTGGAACCATGCCATAAAAAATTCAAACAGAATCTTAAAACCTGGCTCTTCAAACGAGCATACCCTGACTGACTGACTACCTCCAAAGGCACATAACCGAACTCATACTCTCTGTCTGATTGACACATCTTAATATATCTACCGCAACTACCCTCCCTTCTCTTCCCCTCCTCCTCCTACTTCCCTATTCCCCTGCAGCCCACCCCCCACCTTTCTGCCACCCTCTCTTCCTTCCCCCAAGCTTTTACCGTTTATATTCTTTTTCTCATGTTAATAGTTAATGTTTTGACTTCTTTTTCGCATGTTAAAAGTTAATAAGTAAACTTCTTTGAGTAATTGATTATCTAAAAACTTGAAGTTCTCCCACGTATTAACCCTGCATACCCCTATAGATTAATCTCTTTTAGCCATTAAACTCTTTTAGCCATTAAACTATTGCTATTCTATGTTACACTGTGAACCGATATTTATATTCATTGTAAAGCTTGTTGCTATGTTATGTTACACTGTGAACCGAGGTGATGTTCTTTTTACATGCCCCGGTATATAAAAATTCTTTAAATAAATAAATAAATAAGGGGGGATATCCTAAGGGCCACGGCAGCAGATTTCACTGCCTGTCTACCCTTCTGACTGTACTCTGCCTGCCCTGACCTTTGCCTGGATCACAGTACTAGACAGTACAAAACACTGCCTGCCTCTGACCACAGCCTGAACTGGCATTTGCTCCCTGCCCTGACCACAGCTTGTCCGACTTTGCTTCCTCCTTTGAACTGGCATGCAACAACTTCATTTTCATGGATATCCTTCTCCACACAAGCCCCTATCGAAGACCAGCCAGCCCCTGCACCTGAGAGCTCAACCTAAGGGAAATGTGGGCTGGTATTGGCAAAGCTCCAGTTGGGCTTGTGCTCCAGCTAGCTCCACCTACCAATAGTGGTGACCTGCAGGGCTGCTCCCTGAGGGTTGCTCCAACTCTACCTTGGCCTAAGGTTATTTTTTTCACATTTCGAGGTTTGTTTTTTTTCGTATTTCACTAATTTCTTGTTAAGGCGTACTAACACAAAATTCAAAATTTTCCCAAATTTTGGTGAATTATTATTCATTTCGGGACACTCCCAAAACAGGACAAATTAGAGAATTTCATTGAAATTCTCTAATTCATCTACAATGGATGCACATCTCTAGGAGGCAGCATCTCCCTATCAAAGCTTAGATGACCCTCAGCAAATGTTTCACTTGTGTCAAAGACTTTCTAAGAAGGCTACTCTTATACAGTGTGGATAAATAGGACACAGTGGAAGGAGTCAGAGTTATTTTGGTAAATGGGATCCACAGTGCTTTTCAATCTTCTGGGATCTGTTAGCTGGTATAAAGTGATGGTCATTCCTATCTTTGCCATGGATAAATGAGAAGAACAAGCATTTGGAGACTTCATGAACAATTATCTGGGCATGTATGGTTTCTTTCGCCTCTCCACATTTTGCAATTCTATAGTATGAATGCTCCACAATTTCTGTATAAATTGTAACCCTCACATTTTGTATCCTTAAGCCGTTGATTTCCCAGCACTACAAAGTTATTATAGAGGGAGGTTGCTAAGATGCTGCTGCCCTCCTTAGTTGTATTTATTTATTTTTTGCTTTTCACACTTTATTTGGTACTTCAAAGCAGATTAAATTCAGGTACTGTAGGTATTGCCCTATCCCCAGAGGGTTTACAATCTAGGTTTGTTCCTGAGACAATGGAGGGTAAAGTGATTTGTCACAAGGAATGACAGTGGGTCTTGCACCCTGCCATCTTGCTTCATAGCCCACTGCTCTAACCACAAGGCTACTCCTCCTCCTCCTTCTGCCAGATTATTTGCAGGCATCACTGTGAGAGGTCTAACAGAGCTGATTCAGACAAAATCTGAGCCTAGTCCTTTCCTTTTCATCCTTCTCTCAGTGTCCAGATAGATTATCATCCTAGGTGTGCATGTCATAGGTTCCTGGATGAATATACTACCTACTGCTTCAATTTGTGTCCCTTACTGGCTGCTGTAGGGTCCATCAATGTGAATCCTATAGTTCAGGATACTCTTGTGACAGCCATTGAGCCTGGAAAAGAAACCAAGTCAAATGTTTTATATTATTGGAAAATTTGTCTCTTTTACTGCTATCAGAAAAGTGAAGCTCCTGTACTGCAGGTCCGTACCCTGCAATTCCCTTGCCATGCAATCTGTATGTGGTCCAACAAGTGTCCAACCTTTCTAAAAAAAAAAATCAATGTTCAGTTTTCCCCCACCCTGTATAAACATCATATGCCTGCTAAACTCCAAACCCAGCTGAAATTCCTTCTCCTGTTCGGCCTGTTACCTCTTTTAAGCCATACCTCTAAAAGTCAACCTTTCTAGGGATTGTCTCTGAACTCTTACTTTGTGTTCTTGCTTTGTGTTCTTGTAATACTGATAATTCACCAGCTCAGCCCTGTTCCTGTATTGTCAGTGCTGCATCCATGGATGATGTGTAGACACAATGTTTGAGCGGAGACTGCGGTCTGCTGTGCTGGCTGGCGTTCTGAACATTTGTGTACAAGTTGCTTTTGTACAGCTGGCATATCATTGCAAATCATTTGATGAAACAGCATTACTGACTTGAATATTTGAGCCCCTGAGGCAGCGGCTAAAGAATTGCAAAACTCGGCCTGAGTCGGGCAATTTTAGTTGACACGTCTCCGCATCAATAAAGGTTTTGAAAAAGAATCAGGCATCTATTCTTGTGTGTTTACCCCCAGGGATTATTGGCAAGCCTTGGGGGGGTCAGGAGCCCCCTCCTGACCCCCCCAAGGCTTGCCAATAATCCCTGGGGGGATCCGGGAGCGATTTCGTTGTCGGCTGCCAGGAATCAAAATGGTGCCGATACCCTTTGCCCATACTATGTTACAGGGGCTACCGGCGCCATTGGTCAGCTCCTGTCACATGGTAGGAGCACAAGATGGCGCCGATGGCCATGTGACAGGGGCTGACCAATGGCGCCGGTAGCCCCTGTGACATGGTAGTTCAGAGGCCATTTTGAGCAAGGCTGGCAATGGCACACATGGGCACGGAGGAACAAATGGCACCCGGGACCCCGCTGGACCACCAGGGATGTTCGTAAGTCTTGGGGAGGGATCGGGATGGTGGGGGGAGTTTGTATGTATGTACGAAAATGATTTTAAATGCTTGGGGTGGGGGTTTTTTTTTGGGCTTCGTTTCCCGCTTTGTTTTTTGGCCCGGTTTCAGGTTTCCTCGTTTCGTTTTTCAAAAAAACTAAACGAGAAAACCTGAATTTTACCACGAAGTATCCGAGTCAAAAAACGACCCGGTAGAAAAAAACTAAGCACATCTCTAGCAGCAACTAGTAGCTCTCAACAGAGAGTGAACCTCATTGCAAGGCAAAGTATAGGCCTAGCTGCAGGGTTTAAATACTCCTGCAGCATCTGACGTCATCTGTGGGCTGCTCCCTTTCTTCCCGCGCTGGCCCCTTTAAATCTTGAGCCCCTGCACGCGCACGCACCTAGGGGGCAGGACCAGGCACGTCGGATTGACGGCATCTCCCTCAAGGAGGGAGCGCCGCAGCAGAGGCCAGGATGGGCCTTGCCAGCCGAGAAGGCATAGCAGCTGCCTTGGCCAGCCCCGACGTAGGAGAAGGGACCGAGGCACAGCCCGGGACCGTAACAGAAAGAGAGAGACAAAGAGAGAGCATTTGGATGTGAGAAACAGAGAACATATGGGAGTGAGAGCTTGTGTATGTGTGTGTGTGTGTATGTGTGAGAAAGAGAAAGCATCTTGATGTGCATCTAGAATTTAGGCACATATGGTGCTGAATATCCCTGGCTAGCCATTTAGATGGATAACTATTCAGTTATCCATCTAAATGGCTTTTGAATATCGACCTCAATATATTCTGCATTTCTGGAAAGAAGATTCTTAAAAGAACATATTGATATTTGTTTATTAAGTGATTGGATCTGATGTTTCCGTTAAATGTTCTTTGCTTACTTTTTTACATGATATCGTTGTATATATATATATATACTGCAATAAATATAATCTAAATTAATATAGATTAATACAAGTTTTTTTAATGTTTGTAAGTGCTTGAAATAATTTAATTAAAATATTTTAACACATCACTCATTATGAATTATGGCTGTTGCAGACTACTTAAAAAATCCATTGTCAGATGCACTCTAAGGCATTATTTATTGACAAGAGTACAACTAGTAGGGCCTAGACCTGTATGCCTAATGCCCATCCATGTTAATCTTGGGCCCCCCAAATAAATTCAGGTTGGGCTTCACCACTGCTTCTAATTCCTCATCAATCACATCTTCCTCCTCTTCTTCTTCTTCTTCTTCAATGTGCTTTACCTCCTTGACAGACATAGGAAGCATGTGCTTTGTGAAATACCTGCCTCTTTTCCCTTTTTTTTTCCATACCTTCCTCCCCATGCTATTCTGTCTTCACCTCCTCTGCCTCTTACTGCACTGTTATAGGCCTCTTTCCTGTAGGCTTGACTCTCCTATTAAAACTCCCATTGACAGTCTATCAGGCCCCTGCTTTTATTCTTTGTCTAAATTGTTCACTAAGTCAAGGTAATGATGTCTACTTTAGAGCCATGGTTCATAGAATCTATATGATCCTATTTGGTAAACTAGGCTTGCATTGCATCCTGTAACGTGTGTTTAAAATCTACCACTGTAGACACTTATCAACCTTTCATGTTCTTGCACTACGATCTTGACTTTTCAGGAAATAGTGTAGAGTGCTGTAGTAAGAATCACAGACCAATGTAAACATAAGTCCTTGCAATTATGCAGCATATTCTGAATAATCCTAGATATCATTACAGGGGTAAAAGACTGTAAACTATCTCTCAGGAAAGTATGTTTAATTTAAAAAAATGCATTTTAATCAACTGATTAGAGAATATCCCACCAGATTTAGTATTTTTGAAAATCCAGACAGATCATTTGATACTTAAAGAATTGTTTTCCATAATGGGAACAGAAATCACTGCTGTTGAATAATTTCATATTCTTTAGGATTTCTATCTACTTTCATTCGGGCCGATACAATAAAAACGCGGGAGACGGTTCCCGGCATGCACACAGGCCACTCTGCTGTGCACGCGATATAGTATCTTAATTTATTTAAATTAGGTCCGGCGGTAAAAAGAGGCGCTAGGGACACTAGCGCGTCCCTAATGCCTCTTTTTTGATGGAAGCGGCGGCTGTCAGCGGATTTGACAGCCGACGCTCAATTTTGCTGGCATCGGTTCTTGAGCCCGCTGACAGCCACGGGCTCGGAAACTGGACGCCGGCAAAATTGAGCGTCCAGTTTTTGACACGACAGCCGAGGGCCCATTTAAAAATTTTTTTTTTAAATTTTTTACTTTTTTTAAACTTTCGGGACCTCTGACTTAATATCGCCATGATATTAAGTCAGAGGGTGTACAGAAAAGCAGTTTTTACTGCTTTTCTGTGCACTTTCCCGGTGCCTGGAGAAATTAGCGCCTTCCTTTGGGTAGGCGCTAATTTCTGAAAGCAAAATGTGCGGCTTGGCTGCACATTTTGCTTTCTGAAACGCGCAGGAATACCTGATAGGGCCATCAACATGCATTTGCATGTTGCGGGCGCTATTAGGTTCGGGAGGGGGGGGGGGGGTTTGGACGTACGTTTTGGACGCGCTATTACCCTTTACTGAATAAGGGGTAAAGCTAGCACATCCAAAACGTGCGTCCAAATGCCGGCTAACAGTGCGCTCTGTCGGAGCGCACCTTACTATATCGGCCCGATTATCAGATAAAGCTAAACAAAGGTTATCTTCTCTTTAAAAAAAAATACTGGCTGTGATGATCTAGTAGAGCAAATCAAAGGAATATCAAATCCTAATATTCTCTTTCCCTTACATTGAATGCTGTGTTGTTGCTGCTGTTTCTTGTGCTTCACGCTTGAACACAATTTGTGTATGTTGTCTTATTAAGGTTGCTTGGGAGGGATGGAGGGCATTTCATAACAAGTCATCCTTATGTTTATAAAGGGCTTGAAGTGTGCATAAAGACAAGTGGCTGGAAATCAAATATATAGTATTAGAACCATCATTTCATAAGCTTATAAGAGAGAATATTCATAAGGCACCAGATAGTTTCAATTACAAATGAAAGCCACTTCAAAATTGAGCACAAACAACTTCACAGGACAAAAATTCAATAATGAACTGAAGAACAAATCACTAATATAATTTCCCTAAGGATCAATCATCTTTACCTTCTCATGAAAAGATAGTTATTGTTGTTTTTTTTTTTTTAAGTTTAGCTAAAAACAGTACACAGGGAAATTGGCAATCAATTTTAAATTGCATTTTTTAGTGTAGGCATGTGGTTTGTGCTGTAGTACTGCATATATTAAAATACTTCTCAAGCTGATGGACCTCTTTGAAAGAAAGTGGAAATGGGGACCCAAGTACTTATGTCATCAAATTGACATCCATGGTAGAATCTATCTTGATGATCTATGGGCTCATTTGTATCAGGGTGTACAAGACTATGCAATATCTGTGCTTTTAATTGATACTTTTTAATGCAGAAGACAAAAAGATAGAAAACAAAACATGTGCTTCCTGACTTACAGCTTGCAGGGAAACCACCAAAGTGCTCAAAAAGAAACAGTCTCTCTTACCAGGTTATCGGAGGAAAGAAACCAAATCTAGCTCACTATACGTTAGTGCAGAATTGTTCAGCCCAGCAATGGAAGCTCAGGAGATGTTGTAGCAGCAGAGAACTCTCTACTGGCCTAAGAACAATTGGTTGAACAAGGTAGGATTGCCTATAGACAATGGGAGCCTGGCTGGGCGTCACCGAGCCTACCGGTATCCGGGAGGGTAACAGCACTACAGCTTCCTAATTCCTCAAGAGAGAATAGCTCTCTCTCTTCAGAGCCCCAGTCTGCCCTGATTTATTTTGGGTAGAGCTTCCATATGAAAACATGGAAAATTGCAAGATTGTTTGTTGGTTTTGATTGCTGGTCCTGAGATGGCAGACTGGAGTTCTCTCTTGTAGAGAAGAAACTTGCATGACTGGGAGACTGGGCATTGAAATGGTAGATGAAGTGTAATATGGGAAAATGATGCACATGGGGAAGAGTAATCCAAACTTTATTTTCATGATGTTAGGTGTGCCATATTAGAAGTCACCACCCAGGAAAAGGATCTAGATATCATCATGGACAATATATTTAAATCCTTGACTCAGTGTGCAGTGGCGATCAAAAAAACAACAGAATGTTAGGAATTAATAGGGCAAGCATAGAGAATAAAACAGAGAATATCATAATATCTCTGTATTGCTCCACGTTATGACTGCGTCTAGAGTGTTGTGGGCAATTCTGGTGACATCTTAAACAAAATGTAGCAGAAATAGAAAAGTTCAGAGAATTATAACCAAAATGATAAAGAGATTGGAATATTTATTTATTTAAAATCTTTTCTATACCGTCGTTCAGTATATTACCATCACAACGGTTTACATAGAGGCACATATAGTAAATTGTTCATGCATCTGTTCTTATTATTAGTAATGGAGGTGTCTAAACAGGTTAGGGTTCTTCAGCTTGGAGAAGAGACAGATGAGAGGAGATATGATAGAGATTTGGACAGGGTTGACACACCATGTGTGGGGAGGACACCTCTTAACATGGCGATTGCCCGAGGGTCCCCCCTCCCAGTCCTGCCTGGCCGCGCCGCCCATCTCATCCGGGGATGAGACGTGCAGCGCTGGGCACGATGGGAAGGGGGGAAGGCTCAAGGAGGCCACGTCAAATGCGGCCGTATCATGATAATGTCAGCCTCACTTATCACGAGCTTGGCGCCATCAAAACCCCAACGGGCGCCGGGCGCTCCCTCTTTGCAAGCCAGTGCCCGCTTTCCCACCCACCCACCCAATGGACTTGAGGAGGTATGACAAGGAAAATGATGGGGTCAATAGTCAGATAAGAATGTTAGCAAGTTGATATCAAACATGTACAATTGTCGCAGTTGTGGGCGGGGGTACCCGAGTCGATGGTCAAACATGGCCATAGAGGATATGGTGTGGAAAAATGGAGGTACTAGAAGGACTGAATAGTAAGGGGCGTGGGTGGCCCAGGGAGGAGGGCCCCTTGGCTTGGAAACACGGCGGGGGCCGGATGATGTTTGGCAGACTGGCTTACCAGGGCAGATGCTGGCACGAAACCCGGGAATTCTGATGTCTGAATACACATCAGGGGACGACTCAGGTATTGGTTGTTGTTATGTTAATGTTTAATAAAAGCTGTGACCTGTTTTTGCCAAAATCAAGTGTGGTTGTCAATTTGTGGAGGGCGGGGGGGGGGGGGTGGGGGGGTTGTGGCAAGAGACGGGGAAGTGGGAAGGACACGATGGTGCGAGATGCCTATGTTAATAAAATCATGAGTGGCGTGAAAAGGGTAAAAGTGAATCTGTTGTTTACTCTTTCAAAAAATAAAATGACTAGGTAACACTAAATAAAGTTAATATGTAGCACATATAAAACAAATCAGAAAAATACATTTTTCACAATGTACAATTAACCTTTGACATTTATTGCCAGAGCATGTGGTAAGGGAAATAAATATAGATGGGTTTAAAAAAGTTTTCGATAAGTTCCTGGAGGAAAAGTACATAAATCATTATCAACCAGGCAGATTTGAGGAAATCAACTGCTGATCTATGGATGTAAGCAATATGGCATCTGTCTACTATTTGTGATCCTGCCAGGTACTTGTGACCTGGATTGGCCACTTTTGGAAATAGAATAGTAGGCTTGATGGACCCTCGTCTGACAAGATATAGTCTTTCTCATATTTTTATGTTCTTGTATAATAAATATTGGTATAGGAGGTACAAATCAAAATTCCTCAATTATGTACTTTCTACAAATGAAATAACACAGCATCACTCACAGAATTGCAAGACCATTCATAAAGGAAAATTATCTATGGGGGTTTCCCTTTGAAGATACATAAGTGCCCACACAGCATGTACTATGGACCTTACATTTATATAGGAGCAGGTATAAAATATGCACCAGAAACTATGTAAGGCAGTTTCAAAATGAAATTACCATTTCTTCTTTTTTTTCCCCTACTTGATGCCACCCATTATTGTTTGTGACAAAAAGTATGTTTGTTCTCAAACTGAGTTTTTACAATGTGCATGTGCAGTCCTGGGCCATGTTTTCAGCAGGATTAGAAAATAACATATACTTTAGATTGTACTTTCAAGTCTACGCATATTATAGTCCATAGAAAATCAACCCCCACCAAAAGCAGATCCAATAGCTGTAAGTACAACATCCCTACAGCAAGTTTCAAAGGAAAAGTACATGCACACTCTAAAGTCTCCAGGTAGAAAAGTACCCTCAGACTTTATATCAAAGTGGAAAAGTCTGAAAATTTAACATTGAGGTCCATAAACTTATCAGGCAAAATTAGACTTTATATTCAGCAGTGCAGCCATGCCAATGAATATTTCTGGCTATCTTAAAGTTAGCCAGATGAGTTTACCTGGCTAACTCTAGGATAGGTCTTAGAGTCAACCAGAGTTAGTCAAATAACTTATCCGGCTAACTCAACTCCTCCTCATTATACATATTCCAGTATTCCCCTCCCACCACTTAGATAGATAAATACTTAGCCAGGCAAGTATTTATCCTGCTAAGTGGCAGCTGCAGAATGCAGATGAATTTTTAAACTGCACCTCTTAGCCTCTAACTGTCTGTTCCTGAATATTCAACAAACTGAATTCATGTGGATTTCATTCACATGTCCTCCTGAGACATTTTTAGATCTGGCAATAGATCATTCTTCTGTGCCATTTGCTGAACCAGTTCAGAATCTAGATTTTTACCTTGATTCCAACCTAACTTGTATTCCTTATATAAAATAGGTTACTCCAAACAGGATTTTATAACTAAGACTATTGTGGAATTGAGATACATTCTATCAAGACAAGAACAAATGTTATTTAAAATCTTGTCAGCTTTTGCAGAACACTGCTGCATGTCTTATTACTTCTGTGCAAAGCAGTGATCATATATTTCCTGTTCTGATCCAATTACATTGACTGCCTATAGAGCAGCAAATATAGTTCAAAATTGTAGTTTTAATTTAATTTAATTTAATTTTAAAAGCTGTATTGGTGATGGCTCTTCTAATTTGCTAGGTATTTGCTAGGCATTACAACTTACTATCGACATTAAAATATTTTACAAACAGTTAAAGGCTTATATATTTGCTAAAGCATTTGGGGTTCTCTATCATAGATGGCATTTTATTTCTTAATTTATATTTCTAATGTTTTATGCCATTATGTTTTAATTTGAAATGATATTGTTTTATGTTGTTGATGTTTAAGTCGATGCTTTATGTGTTATTGTAAACCACCTAGTACAATATACTTGTTTAAGTAGTATAAACATATTTCTAAATAAATAAATACATATATACATAAATTGCCAGAGAAGTTGAAACTTATCCAATTAAGTGGCACTGAATATTGGCCTCTCTAGGTCAAGAACCTAAGCCAACCTATTAAAATAATGTTTTGGAATTACATGAGTTTTACAGTTTTTCAACAAAGAAAGTTATTTTTTTTTAAATGGTATGCATTTACTCTTAAATGAACTATAATTCTGAGTTGTGTAATGTGCTTTGGTTTCCTATGTTGTGAGTATACCACCATATTTTTTATAGACTTTAAAATAATTTTTTTTTCACTTTGCGAACATTGATACTAAAGATGGTAGGAATGCCCAAACAATATCAATTTATTCTCCTTATGTTAACTACTTTCAGACACTGTATAGGGTTGTTACTTGGAACCTAATCATGTTATCATGGAAAATGCTAGAGGATACTCATAAGAAGCCTCCTACCTTTTAATTCCCTGAGCAAAAAAAAAAAATACCAGAATAGAAATTTTTAAATTAAGATTGTTATATTTCCTTGCAAATATTGTACATCAAAGAAAATCTTACTCAATTGTAGAACTACTTTGGATTAGTATATATGTTTAATAATTTATCTTCCTCCTAGAAGTATGTATAAACATTTTAAAAAAGCTATTTACTGTAAAATGTCAAAAACATCAGAGTGTAGAGAGGTAAGATAAATGAGCTGACTCAAAAAGATATGGACAGCTCAAGGATCAATGATAGCTTCCCAGCATTATATATCAGATGCTGACAAATTCATGATAATTTATATTGATTCATCGAGAGAAGAGTAGTGAACTGAAACACAAAATTCACAAACAGCAGATTACTTTATTTCCCTGATGGTTCCTGCCTTACCATAAAGAAGAAAAAACATTAAATCAGAAGATATGCTAAGACATAGACATAGTGGTGTAGATACTCAAACTAGCCATATAAGTAACTTACTGGGTCATTCATCAAAGTGTATTAGGGCTTGAACGTACATTAAATGAGGTCTAACACATGATGGGCATGCAATAAATACTGCAACGCAACCAAGCATGCAAATTTAAAATTTAGTATGCATGTGGGAGGAGTTAATGCAAATCTAGGTGTATTACCACATTCTGATATAGCTTAATACACACTAAAGCAGGATTTAATGTCAGAAATAACTGCATATTTTTTTGTGGTACAAGGGGAAAAAACTTTTTATCACACACCTGCGGCCATTATTGTGGCTATTATTGCAGAGATTATCGCGTGTGATATAAAGAGGAATTTTATCAGACATACCTACTAGGCCCTCCTAGGCCAATAAAAGCACCTGTTCTTATCTGGCTTGTCTTTTTAAACCCATAATGTTTGAGGCAAGTTTACTTGCTGGGGAATACTGGATGCTTTAAGAGGATCCTGAAAAACAGGTAAGAGAAGCTCCAATCCTGCTTGGGAAGTCTCTGCATGGGAGCCTGTGCCACTGGCCCCACAGGAAGAGTATCATGGGCCATGACAGCTCTTGATATGCAGGTGAACATGGTGGAGGAGATACAGGGAGCACATCTTTCCTTCTCAAGCCTCAATACTGGGTATGCTAGAGGATTATGTGGGTAGCAGGTATTTCCTCAGCTCTCAGGCTATCCTGGATTTGTATGAAGAAATCAGAGGGGATCTGGATCTGGTCATAGAAAGGCCTCACCAAACTATTGACTAGCCTGAATTTCATGGTAAGTGGCTCCTTCCAAACAACTGTAAGGGTCATGGGGGGAATGCCCCAAACCACTTTTTCCTGCTGTCTGGACCAGGTCATAACAGCTGTATCTGACCGCATAAATCACTACATAGCATTTCCTCAGGAAAGGCATGGCTTGATGGAATTGAAGAGAGGCTTTTATGGCATCACAAACTGTTCCATTGTTTTGGGAGCTATTGACTGCACTTACATAGCCATCATCAGACTCCTGTGACAGGGAGAAGATCTTCCACAATAGAAAGCTCTTCCACTCCATCAACATGCAAGTGGTCTGTGATGCTCAAATGTGCATCCTCAACGTGGTGTCCAGATACCTGGGAACTGCATACAATTCAATTATACTTAGGTAACTGGGCCTGTACAAAATATTTGAGGACAGCCTCTATGGTGACAGTTGGTTCAAAAGTAAGAGAGTTGCTTCTTTCTCTATTCCATCTCTGGCTATGTGTTTGCAGCAAACAGCATGGACATGGGGGATGGGGGCTGTGGAGGATGTACAGCATTGCTGACATGACAAATAGCTTGTCGAATTAGGTCTGCACACCATTGCACCAGGGCCTGGCCTTCTCTCCCCATGTTCCAGAGGCTTATTAATCTTGTGAGGCTGAACTATGCACTTGCCATAAAGCTTGGTGTATAAGCAGCCACTGCACTCTTTCTACGGGTTCACTGTAAAAAGTGGCCTTTTCTAATCCTCCTAACCTTTAAGTGTCCACACTGCTGGTACTCACAGATCAGGTGTGCCCGGTTAGTGATAGGTCAGCCAGGAAGGCATCCATAGTTTGTCTTGCCTATCACACAGGTAAGCCAGAAGCAGAGGCCTGTGTATTTTGGAGCCTAGCATATTCCCTGTGTCAGGGCTGACAAATTTGTATCTCTGGAGAACATACTGCAGAGCAGCCAGGGACTTGTACATTCAGACTACGAGGTTGAGGTTTTTCTGCTAGGACAGGTGTGGCAGCTTTGATGTACCGCTTCAGGGTTTGATGACTGCTATGAATGAGTAGCCTTAGCTTGGTTGTGAGGGGCTGCAACACATTTGGTGGAATACCAAAAAATTCTTGAAAATATATGATCTGAACTGTTCAGCTAGGATCCTGGTTTCTTTATCAGACAAATGCAGATCAGTACATTGAAGAAGATACAGGAAGAGGAGGAGAAGGAGGAATAGTAGGAGTTGCTAGGGGCTAGATTATCCACTACAGCTGCAGGGGCACAACCATGCAAATGGATGTTGTACTGCATTCTAGAAGAAAATGACCACATTCTAGGGCAGGTACTCAAGAACTACTGTGTTCTCTTAAAAGAAAATCCATAAGGAAATCCCTGGCAGCAAAGGAATAAAAAAGACATTTGGAATTGCATGGGAAGTTAACAATCTCAGGCCTAGATTTATCAAAATGCGGTAAGTACCGCATGTGATAGCAAAAGGGGCATGGTTTATGCTAATGTAGTATTTATTGCATTTTGTGATACTTACCTGTGTGAAGAGCTAAGTTAGTGCACATTATGATACCATTTCATATTCTGTGATAAGTGCCAAACCTGATGTATTTCCTGCATGCAACCACTGGGGGACCTGTTTTTCAATGCTCCCACACACATGAGAGTGAGAGTGAGAGAGTGAGAGAGAGAGAGAGAGAGAGAGAGAGAGAGAGAGAGAGAGAGAGAGAGAGAGAGAGATATCCTGGCCATAATAGCATGTCCCATACATAGGTATTTGTATCCCTAGGATAGGCCCACCTAGTAACTTGAGGTGGGGATTAGGTAAGAGTGTAGGGGGTTAGGGGCCGCTTTCACATTGTACATGAGACGTACGAACAGAACAGTGGTCTCTTGTGAAGATTAGCTGGCCTTCGGAGTGAGGAAACTCACTCCAAGGTGAGATTTGGGCAAGGGTCTCTCAACCTAGCTTGATGATACCCAGGTAGAGAGTCCATCAAGCTAGGTTGAGAGATCCTTGCCCAAATCTCACCTTGGAGTGAGTTTCCTCACTCCGAAGGCCAGCTAATCTTCACAAGAGACCACTGTTCTGTTCGTACGTCTCATGTACAATGTGAAAGCGGCCCCTAACTCCCTACACTCTTATCTAATCCCCACCTCGAGTTACTAGGTGGGCCTATCCTAGGGATACAAATACCTATGTATGGAACATGCTATTATGGCCAGTCTCTCTCTCACCACTATCACAACACATTTGAAAAAAGTGTAGCTAAAAATCTGCATTATGGCTGTGCAATACTCTTCACAGGGAGCCTAACCCAGCCCACTCTCTGCCCCTACTCCTCCCATTTTTGGAATTTGCATCGCACCATACGATATGGTGCGATCGCATGCGGTAAACACGTTTTCGCATGCGTTAAAGGCCTATCGCATGCGAAAACACCTTACCACATTTTGAAAAATGACCCCCTCAGTGTTGTACCAGGACAATAGCACATGTCAAAGGTTACTATCTTGGCATTAAATAGGGCATTCAAAAATGTCCTCAAAGATTGAAGCTATCAAAAGGAGGAAACTCTATCTGTTTTAATTGTCTCACAACACTGGAGCAATGTCTTATAGAAACATTGAGTCTGAACATCACTGCTAGCCTTCCAGTGTCCATTAGGGATGTGCAGAGCAAAATTTTATGTTCATATTTTTTATGTCCGAAAGGGGGTCCCACTTGCGGCCAATATGGACATAAAAAAAATCCAATGAGTTGGGTATATGTACATATGTGCAAAAAAAAAATTTAAACCCCCTCACCCTCCTTAATCCCCCCCCCAGACTTACCACAACTCCCTGGTGATCGAGCGAGGAGTGAGGACGTCATTTCTGCAATCCTTGGCGAGAAGCATGTGACGTCGGTGGCACGTCGAGTGACGCGGCGTCACGTGATTCCCGGCGAGTTCGCGCCGGACGGCTCGTTCGGCCCAAAAAGAACTTTTGGCCAGCTTGGGGGGGCCTCCTGACCCCCTCAAGCTGGCCAAAAGTTCTTTTTGGGCCGAACGAGCTGTCCGGCGCGAACTTGCCGGGAATCACGTGGCGCCACGTCACTCAGACGCGGCGTCACGTGAATCCCGGCTCGTTCGCGCCGGACGGCTCGTTCGGCCCAAAAAGAACTTTTGGCCAGCTTGGGGGGGCCTCCTGACCCCCCCAAGCTGGTCAAAAGTTCTTTTTGGGCCGAACGAGCCGTCCGGCGCGAACGAGCCGGGAATCACGTGACGCCGACGTCACGTGATTCCCGGCAAGTTCGCGCCGGACGGCTCGTTCGGCCCAAAAAGAACTTTTGGCCAGCTTGGGGGGGCCTCCTGACCCCCTCAAGCTGGCCAAAAGTTCTTTTTGGGCCGAACGAGCCGTCCGGCGCGAACTTGCCGGGAATCACGTGACGTCACGTCTGAGTGATGCGGCGCCACATGATTCCCGGCTCGTTTGCGCCGGACGGCTCGTTTGGCCCAAAAAGAACTTTTGGCCAGCTTGGGGGGGTCAGGAGGCCCCCCCAAGCTGGCCAAAAGTTCTTTTTGGGCCAAACGAGCCGTCCGGCGCGAACGAGCCGGGAATCACGTGACGCCGGCGTCACTCGACATGCCGCCGACGTCACATGCTTCTCGCCAAGGATTGCAGAAATGGCGTCCTCACTCCTCGCTCGATCACCAGGGAGTTGTGGTAAGTCTGGGGGGGGGATTAAGGAGGGTGAGGGGGTTTACATTTTTATTTTGGCTCAACAATCGCGATTTCCCACATATCGAACATATCTATGTTCGATATGTGGGAAATCCGATCGTTTATGTCGAATCAATTTTTTAAGTAAAAAAAAAATATGAGTTGCGTTTTACTAATGCGGTCAATCCGAATGCACACCCCTAGTGTCCATAGATACAATATCAAAATAATTCAGGATCCAGTGGTGATTTGTAGGGATGTGAATCGTTTTTGAACGATTACAATTTTTGCCAGCTAATTTTAAAATCGTTCTAAATCGTTAGAGTGCACGATACAATACAAATGCCCCCGATTTATCATCAGGGGCATTTGTATTGTATCGTTAAATAGGGCACGAGAATTATTTGGGGGAGGGCAGGAAAACCAGCACACCAAAACAACCCCTAAACCCACCCCGACCCTTTAAAACCAATTCCTTACCCTCCCCCACCCTCCCGAACCCCCCCAAAATGTTAAATTACCTGGTGGTCCAGTGGGGGGGGTCCCGGCGTGATCTCCCACTCTCGGGCCATCAGCGCCATTTTGGCTGCCACTAATTAAAATGGTGCCGATGGCCCGATAAAAAAGAAAACCCACCCAACCCTTTAAATCGACCCCCCTTAGCCTCCCCCACCCTCCTGACCCTTTTTTTTTTTAGGGAGGCCCGCGCCGCTAAAAAAAAAACCCCACCCGACCCTTTAAATCGACCCCACCCAAAACCTTTTAAAATTACCTGGTGGTCCAGGGGGGCCTCGGGGAGAGGAGAGATCCAGGGGGACCTCGGGGAGAGATTTCCCGTTCCCAGGCATCAGCTTTCCTAAAAAAAAATGGCGCCAATGCCCCTTTGCCCTTACCATGTGACAGGATATCTGTGCCATTGGCCGGCCCCTGTCACATGGTAGGAACACTGCAGGGGCCGGCCAATGGCACTATAGCAGCAATGAAGGCACATCAGACAGGATTCATGGCAGGCAGGAAAAGGGGCGGGCACTCCCGTGGGTCCCCTTTTTATTGTACATACATTCAAAAGCATACTACGTGTCATCACATCATTGGCTCCTCTCCACATAGCAACAGACGTGTCACTACACTATTGGCTTGGCTCAGGGGGTGTGTACGGATCATTTCATTGGCTGCTTAATCCTATACCTCCTGTCTTTGTCCTGCCTCTGACTAGGGGCAACTAGCTTTTCTTTCAGGCAATCAGGGTTAATTATAAGCTAGAGAAATACATGACAGTCAGGTATCCTCTCCTAGGCAGAGAGGTTTAAGCACAAGTAATGCTTTATTCAATGCAAAGGTCAGGGAGAAGGGAAGTTAGTGTTAAACCCTGACATGGCCAGCCGGCAAAGCTCATAATTCCCACAGGCACGGATACCCTGTCACATGGTAAGGGCAAAGGGGCATCGGCGCCATTTTTTTTTTAGAACAGCTGATGCCTGGGAACGGGAAATCTCTCCCCGAGGCCCCCCTGGATCTCTCCTCTCCCCGAGGCCCCACTGGATCTCTCCCCGAGGTCCCCCGAGGCCCCCCTGGACCACCAGGTAATTTTAAAAGGTTTTTGGGGGGTCGGGAGGGTGGGGTCGATTTAAAGGGTCAGGTGGGTTTGTTTTTTTTTAGCGGCGCGGGCCTCCCTAAAAAAAAAAATTAGCGATGTGAATTGGAATCGGAAACGATTCCAATTTACATATCTTAACGATCAGATTTCCCCCCTCCCCCCCAGCCGAATCTGATCGTTAAGACGATCTGGCACACGATTCACATCTCTAGTGATTTGCCTATGCTGAAATTACACAAATTAGGAACTCACACCAAGGGCTCACAAATATCCCTTTGCAAGGTTATCTTATAGGCCCTGACTTTCCTATTGAGACTATAGCTGTTTACAAACTTAGCAGAGAAGGAACCTTTGGCTAAGCTGCTATTTTATGGGGTTAAAATTTCAATGAGAGGGCTATCATTTTTTTATTTTTATTAAAATGAAACAATGAGAGGCTTGGGAGCAAATCTAAAATGTGTTCTACTTGGCTGCATCCTTGGGTCTCCTGGAGAAGTGCTGCATGGTAGCTGTTAAAGTCCGTGTTGGAAGCTGGGGCATGGGGAGCTGTCATGACCAATGACTAAGTCTTGGTTCTGCTGTTTTAGGCTGCAGCACAGTATAGAGAGGCCAGATCACAAATGTTTTCTGTGATGTGGGTGAGAACATTTTCCAGTTGCACAAAGGAAGAGGGGCTGTCAGATGATGATATAGCTGCAAAGGTTTCCTGCCTCACAGCTTAAATGGAAGCTGAGCTGGTCCTGAGGTGCCTGACTATATTCTGAGAAGCCCAGTATTAACAGGTGTCCAAACTTCTTAAATTCATTGACCTAATTTGGCCCACATGATAGTGGTGGTCAAATAAGGGAAGGCTCCTTACCCCCACTCTGCCTTTTGAAAGAATTTTGAGGGCTTTAAAGGGCTTTAACACGGCCGTGTCGGGGCTTTTTTTTTATTACTCTTTTTCACTCTATGATTAAATCCTTGTGCACAATTGCTGTGTGCACTTGTTGAATTAAAATACAAGTGTTTTGTTTAAAGTGGTATTGTCCAGTTTAAATGACTGCAGCACATTATCTTGCTGTTGTTTATCTAAATCTGTGTGCTCTTTACTCCGCTCTCCTTGATTGCTTGCGCCCAGTAAGAATAAACTCCCCCATAGTTAAACCTCCATCCCTAAAACTAGGTAATTTTCATATAACACCTTCAGATCAAGTATAGGACATAGGAATCCATATAGATGAAAATGTAACAATGAAAAGGCACATAAATAAATTAATCACTATAGGATTTGCAAAACTGCACATACTACGTAGATTGAAACCATTACTAACCCTCAAAGACTTCTGTATGGTTCTACAATCTAATTTTTTCACGCAAAGATTTGTGAAACTCCCTATTACTCAGACTCCCAACCTGCCTAATAAAAATCTACAAATACTACAACATGCTGCTGCAAGATTCTTAATTGGAATCAGGAAATCTGATCACTTTACACCCTCGCCAATAGCACTGTACTGGCTACCAATACAATACCAAATCTATTTCAAAGTATTAACCCTAATTTTTAAATTCATCCACACTGATAACCCCAAAATAATAGGCGTGACGCTACAACCGTGCACCACGACGAACTCTAAGGTCCAAAAACAATGGACTATTAATTGTGCCAACAATCTAAAGCACACACCTGATGCAAATAAGAGATTACGTGTTCTCCAAAGCAGGCCCCAAACTGTGGAACTCACTACTGGAGACAATACGAATGATCCCAGATAGAAAGACATTCAAACATGAACTAAAAATGTGGCTATTTAAAAACGTTTATAACCTAACTTAAATCCACCAGAATGCAGAGTCAACAATAACAAGAGCAAAGACAATATCTAGTAACAAAAGAACAAAATACATTATGACAACTGCTCTACTATTATGCAAATTAGTAAACAGAATCCCTATCCTATTAACCTAATGCCCCACCTCCTCAGTGGAGACATATGACACCCTCTCACCCTCTGTGTTACTCCAAAGTATATGTCTTACCAAATTATGCATCCTAACTAAATATGTATCTTACCAAAGCATTTGACATACCAAATGTTTTACCAAAGTTTGTGAAATACATAAATGTGTTACACCAAAGTTTGTAATGACCTAAAGGATGAATTTTACTTTTGTAAACTGTTGTGATCTTTGTTTGGAATGACTGTATATAAAATAACTAAATAAATAAAAAAATAAAGTATATAAAAATAGTGCTTATGCAAATATACACTATTTGTGCGCACATGCCAATTTCTAAAATCCACTTTTATGGGATTACTGGTGGTAATATCCTCTTAGACGGGTTACTGTTATGTTTAAAATATATTCATACAAGAAAACATTCAAGACAGGGTAGATTTTTAAGACAATGTAATCAATGGCTAGTGATTTATTTTCTATCAGAATACATAAGAATATAATATTTGCCATACAAGGTCAGACCAAAAGTCCATCAAGCCCAGTATCCTGTTTCCAACAGTAACCAATCCAGGTCACATGTATTTGGCAGGATCCCACCTTAAAAATGGATTATAGACTTTTCCTCCAGGAACTTGTACAAACCTTTTTTAAAAACACAGCTACACTAAAAGCTTTCACCACATCTTCTGGCAAATTCCAGAGCTTAATTATATGTTGAGTAAAAAAATATTTTCTCTTATTAGTTTTAAATCTATCACCTAGTAACTTTATTATGTGTCCCTTAGTCTTTGTACTTTTTGAAACAGTAAACAACTGAATAGTGTTTACTTGTTCCACTCTACACATTATTTTATAGACCACTATCATCCATATCATCACCAATATGAAGAGTATTAACTTCTTTAGTCTTTCCTCATAGGAGACTCATTCCATCCCCTTTATCATTTTGGTCACCCTTCTCTGAACCTTTTCTAATTTTGCTAATTCATTTTTGAGATGTGGTGACAGAACTGCACACAATACTCAAGAAGAGTTTACAACATGGAATGATACTGAGGCATTTTGCTATTGCAATAACATTCATTTCCATAATGGGATCTCCTTGAGATTCTCATCACAGTTCTCCAGCAATTTCAGAGGAAAAAATAATGCAAACTGTAGGAATGTTCTATGAAGTACTATATTTGAATGGAAATTGAAACTGTATTGTGATTCATATCATTGCTAATTTAGTTAAACAGATCATGCAATGATAATGTTAGTGCTATGCTGATATATCCCAAAAAATGTAAAAGCACCCTATCCAAAATTTTAGAAATTGTGGCAAACTGATCAAATCAACAGATTGAGACTCGTATTACAAACAAAAAAACTGGGAACAATTTGTATTGGTGATTTTTAGTGAAATGCAACTGAACTTTCAGTTTGGGTTTAGAACTTTCAGCATGCCATTTTTGACCACTCTTAAATCAGTGGAAAAATGGAATAGTGGCTTCTTTAATGATTACTTCTGATCTAGAGAAACATATAGAAACATGACGGCAGAAAAATATTTTATGACCCATCCAGAATACCCATCCGTCCAATTAATTTAGCATTATAATTCTCATCTCTTCCTTAGAGGTCCCCTGTATTTATCCAAAGCTTTCTTGCATTCAGATACCTTTAATATCTGGTATAGATATTAGGGTTACGCAGTTAAATTCTTTTGGTTTCCGTTCATTTTTCATTCTGGGTTTTTTTGTTTTTTGGGTTTTAGTTTGCTTTTCTAATTTTAATTTTTATTTGGTTCATAGCTAACATAAACATTAAATAAAACAAAAACAAAACAGGTCCTCCCGGGTCCTCTCGGCCAAAACAAGGGGACCTGGGTCTATCCTGCTGTGCTGAATTGACCCTGCCAGTGCACGATCCCCCGGGTCAGCAGTAAATGGCTGCTGTACCAGGCACCTCTAGCCCTGCCCCACCCAGCCCCGCCCCCGGACTGCCCCCTTTTAAAGCCCCGGCACTTACACATGTCCCCGGGTTTACACGCGTGGTCGGGCCCGTTTGAAAATTGGCCCGGCGCGTGTAAGGCCTGGCCACGCGGGTAAACCCTGGGATTTATGCGCGCCGGGGTTTTAAAATCTACCCCTTAACCTTTCAGTTTAAGGCTATAGTGCTACTATTTAAAGTTCTTGAAGCAACAATGTAGATTAGATGCAAAAGAACAGTTTTTCACTGTCCTTGCTTAAACTTGAGCAGAGACGATTCTGAATCACCTCACCCAATAAATATTTGCAGACCTCCAGACTACCGGATATTTTGTGCACTAATTCTAAGAGTGCTCACCCATATATCTTGTGATCATCTATACACAGCCCCTGAGGCAGCCCCATGCGGGGCGAAACTCGGCCTGAGTCAGGCACATAACAAAATTTATGTCTCCATTCAAATAAACTATCTTTTGGCATTTAATCTACATTGTTGCTTCAACGGCTTTCTTAGATAGCCTACCCTCCTGCTATTTAAAGCTCTCCAGGGGGATGGGCCTGGATATTTGGCAGAAAGACTAGTGCCATAAGTTGTTTAACACGCATTGCAGTCCTTGGATAAATTGTTCCCACAGTCAGGTTGGAGCATTTGCAGGTTTTTCTCAGTTGAGGTTTTTCAATTATTGGCCTGACCCTTTGAAATGGTTTGCTACTTGAAAACAAAAACTCATTTTTTTTCAAATACCTTTTTCTTGATGTGTCTTTCTTTGGAAGTTTTATAAGGTTCATTATTATATGTTATGCTGTCATGTCCATTTTATTGCTTTGTATAAGATGTTGCTATGCCTAGTAGGGGTGTGCTTTCGTTTTCGCCGTATTGGCGATCTGCAACGTATATGTCACTTTTTGTTATATTTGTGGGGAGGCAAAACGCCTCATCCGTTTAATGCGTTGTGCGGTGCACACTTTTCTTCGCCGCCATTTGGAATGATTTCACAAAATGTCAGCGCTCATACCCTGCATAGTGACTCACTGGAAAAGGTCAGACAGGTTGGCACGGATACTGGAATGCAGCGTATCAGTGCTGACATTTTGTGAAATGCACTGAATGCAGCCAATCGCATCATTCAGTGCTCTGTGAGGATTTTACTGATCAGCCAGCACTATATATACATCAGCACGAGGCGTGCCACACATTTTCTTTGCAGGGGTGGTGTGGGGAGGTGGGCTTTTTGGAAGGAGGCTACACTGTGAGCAATTTTGGCTAGTTAGGAAAGAGGAAAACAGATTTTTATTCTTAATTTGGCTGCAGTGTCTGTGCTAGCTAGCATATTTTTTTGAAGCAGTTTATTATTTAGGTGATCTGAGACGTTGTGCCAGGGAGAAAAGCTGCTAGCAGTACTATTTTTTTTTCATTCACCCTGTGGGCTAGTCTGCAAGCAAACACCATTTGGGTGTTGTGGCTGGGAGAGATATATTTTCATCCATTTTCCTGGTGTGCCAACAATTCCAGCTTTATCAAACTGAGTTTGTTTAATTCAAGTCACTCAGTCTCTCTGTGCACTGGGCTTCAGTGAGCAGTGGGTAGTTTAACAGACTGAACTTTATTATTGGGATGGTCTGTGCAGACAAGAGCCCAGTCTGCCTCGTTTGTGCTTACAAGCAAGCTGCATGTGTGTGCACACCACACACGTTACATTAGTTCATAGCAAGGCACCGTGACAGTGAGCAGTGGGTAGTTTAACAGACTGAACTTTATTATTGGGACAGTCTGTGCAGTCAAGAGCCCAGTCTGCCTTGTTTGTGCTTACAAGCAAGCTGTGTGTATGTGTGTGTGTGTGTGTGTGCGCGTGCACTACACACGTTACATTAGTTCATAGCAAGGCACCGTGACAGTGGGCAGTGGGTAGTTTAACAGACTGAACTTTATTATTGGGACAGTCTGTGCAGTGAAATCCCCAGTCTGCCTCTTTTGTGCTTACAAGCAAGCTGAGTGTGTGTGCACACCACACACGTTACATTAGTGCATAGCAAGGCACTGTGACAGTGGACAGCCAGTAGGCACAAGGTAGTGACATTAAATCCATAATGACATGGAAAGCTAGATGTAGTCAAGTGACTGGGACTGGCAGAGGAGGCACTTCAAAAGACACTAGTGCCACTCCCCCATTAAGGTTAAAAAGGCACCTGTCACAATCTAAACTCTTTGTAGGGGCAGGCAGTTCCATCCAGAAAAACATGAAATCTGACCATGATGCATCGCCATCGTCACCACCTGTTTCTGGCCCTGTAGTTTTGGAGGTGAGGGAAGGGGAGGCTGAGTCATGCCAGACAAAATGTCGACACCCAAAAGCAACAGGGGGACAGAAGTCTCGACTAACACTTAGCATTGACAATGTAGCGCAGTCACTGTTTGCTTCTGATTCAGATGAAGAATCATCTTGTGTGGGATTCTCATCAGAAATGGAAGAAGTAATAGGTGACAAAGATTTGGGAGGATCAGTTAGTCCTGTCTTAGCCTCTACTTCAGTGCAGCAGGGGAGAGATGAAACTGATGAGGAGGAGGAAGAGCAGTCAGCACAGGCACAGAGGGTGACTGAGGCCACTGGCATTGCTTCTCAGGGTGCACCCATTACCTCAGCTCCAGTGCCAGCTTCTACTCCCAAGGCTTTAGAGAAGGGAGGATCATAAAAGACATCTGCGATCTAGAGCCACTTTAAAGAGACGGATGACCTGCATTTTGCTCGGTGTAATTACTGTGCCAGGGATATTAGCAGAGGCAATCAAATGGGAAATCTATCTAATTTTGGCATGACGCATCATATGAAGAGGCAACACCCAACAAGATTACTAACATCTGGGGATGGTACAGTACCAGTCAGGGGACCCCTTCCAAGAAGTGTACAGTGGTTCAAAAGCAGCAGAGTCAGCCAATGCCCTCATCCCCTTCTAGCAGTCAGGTGGCAGGCCAGCAACCCCCTGACATGTGGCAGAAGCGAAAACCCACCATGGAGGAAATGGGGTGGAGTGTGGTAACACTATCTCGGGGTAGGAGGCAGGCAGCCTCAAAACTTGTAACCAGGAGTATTGGGGAAATGATTGCGCTTGATGACCAGCCCTTACAGTTAGTGGAGAATGTGGGTTTCAAGCGTTTTCTGAATGTCTTAGTTCCAAATTACAAAGTCCCCTCCAGAACCACATTTAGCAGAAAGGTCATCCCCAGCCTGTACAAGCAGTTTCACAGTCGCATGCAAGCACTGCTAGCTAAGACAGAGGGGAGAGTGCATTTCACCTGCGATATCTGGACCACCATGAATGCTGCACACTCTTACCTCTCCCTGACAGCACACTGGTGGGACCTGGCTGAGGCAGGGGCAACCAGCAGCTCTATTACTGAACAAGTATCAGGGTGAAGGTGGGCTTTACTGCACACCCACCTGATGGACCAGGCCCATACCACAGTCAATATTCTAGCATGCATAAGACAGATGCTGGAGGGCTGGCAACTACACCAGCAAGACATGAATCCTCAGGCAGGGTTCTTTGTCACAGACAATGGTGCAAACATGGTTAAGGCAATAAACGATGGGCGCTTTAAGAATATCCAATCTTTTGCACATACTCTGCACCTGGTAGTGAAGTCAGCTCTGGGGTTGGATTCCAATGACAAAGAGAATGAATACCTGCATAGCTTAATACAGAAGTGTAGGAACATAGCTGCGCACTTCCACAGAAGTGTGAAGGTGGAGCAGGTTCTCCGACAAAAGCAGACTGATTTGGAGATGCCTCACAAGCGTCTCATTCAAGACATTGCCACCCGGTGGAATTCCACCTTTATGATGCTCGAGAGGTTAGTGGAGATGCAGACACCCCTTCATGAACTTTCTGGTACAATGGACATAGGTGTGCAGAATCCCCTAGGGCATCATGATTGGTTAGTCATGAGTCAGCTGGTAAAAATCCTGCAGCCCTTCAAGGATGTCAAGGAGGAGCTGAGTTCCAGAAGTGCCACCTTAGCTGACATAATCCCTATAGTTAATCTCCAAATGTTCATCTCCTGGATGAACATTTGGAGGCCTTTAAACAGGAAGAAGGAATGACATTTGAGGTGCTGCATTGTCTTGACGTTTTGCAGCAGCAGGTGGAAGAGAGATTAAGGCCTTTAACACAAGATCGCACATACATACTTGCCACAGTTTGTGATCCCCGTGTGAAAGGGAAACTCACCCTACAGTACAATTGTCTCTTATTGGTGAAGGACCTGTTGTTAGCAAATATCTGTGAACAGGAGCGCCATAGGCAGAGACAGATTAGGCTTGAAGCAGAGGTAGAAACAGCGGGCACTTCAGAGAGTTGTGCTGCTAGCCCAAGCAGGAGCGGCACTGTGTCAGCGACAGATAGTACCTCCTCCTCCACTTCAGAACGCCCAAGGCATATTGCCCATAAAGATTCATCTGTTGTGCGAGGGGTGAGAGAGAAAGCAGCTGGCATGAGTGACTCTCAGCCCGCCCAAGCAAAGGAGACACCAGCACAGCTATCAGTGACACGGTATCTCTCAGAGCCGATAGAGAACATGCAGACAGATCAGCTGGCATATTGGGCACACAAGTGCACTGTCTGGCCACACCTAGCCAAAGTGGCTCAGTGATATCTGTCATGTCCATCAACCAGTGTGCCCAGTGAACGTGTCTTTTCAATGACAGGGGATATAATGTGCCCTCACCGCTCAAAGCTGGCACAAGAGTTGATGGAAATGCTAGTGTTTTTGAAAATAAACCTGCCTTTGCTTGGGTTTCCAAATTTTCACTGTGAATGGCAAGATGAATAAAAGCAATTGAAAGCCTTGCAGGAGCTCCAACTGCCTCCTATACTCAAGATAATATAAGCACTGCAGCACATGTACCTGACATGAAACGCTGTGCCTGACAGTCCACTGTCCAGGCCATACATCCCTACAAGGGCCTGACATCTAACGCTGTACCTGATCATCCACTGTCCAGGTCGTACGTCCCTACATGGGTCTGACCTCTAACGTTGTGCCTGACCATCCACTGTACACTCTAACCTCTCCCTGACAGCACACTGGTGGGAGCTGGCTGAGGCAGGGGCTGCAAGCAGCTCTATTACTGAACAAATATCAGGGTGGAGTTGGGCTTTACTGCACACCCACCTGACGGACCAGGCCCATACCGCAGCCAATATTCTAGCATGCATCAGACAGATGCTGGAGGGCTGGCAACTACTTATGTCCATATGTCGGCTTGACCTCTGTCCTCGACTGCTGTGCCTGTCCGTCAAGGCCTTATGTCCCTACAAGAGTTTGACCTCAATTGCTTTGCCTGTCCGTCCAGGCCTTATGTCCCTATGTGGGATTCACCTCTGTCCTCGAGTGCTTTGCCTGCCTGTCCAGGCCTTATATCCCTAGGTGGGATTGACTCTGTCCTCAACTGCTGTGCCTGTTCGTCCAGGCCTTATGTCCCTAGTTGTGATTGACTCTGTCCTCAACTGCTGTGCCTGTTCATCCAGGCCTTATGTCCCTACTAGGGTTTGACCTTGATTACTTTGCCTGTCCATCCAGGCCTTATGTCCCTATGTGGGATTCACCTCTGTCCTCGATTGCTGTGCCTGTCCATCCAGGATTTATATTCCTATAAGTGTTTGACATTGATTGCTGTGCCTGTCTGTCCAGGCCTTATGTCCCTACATGGGCTTGACCTCTGTTTTCGACTGCTGTGCCTGTCCGTCCAGGCCTTATGTCCCTACAAGGGTTTGACCTCAATTGCTTTGCCTGTCCGTCCAAGCCTTATGACCCTATGTGGGATTCACCTTTGTTCTTGATTGCTTTGCCTGCCTGTCCAGGCCTTATGTCCCTATAAGTGTTTGACCTCGATTCCTTTGCCTGTCCATCCAGGATTTATATTCCTACAAGTGTTTGACCTCGATTGCTGTGCCTGTCCGTCCAGGCGTAATGTCCCTACAAGTGTTTGACCTTGATTGCTGTGCCTGTCCATCCAGGCCTTATGTTTCTACAAGTGTTTGTCCTCAATTGGTGTGCCTGTCCGTCTAGGCCTTATGTGCCTAGGTAGGATTCACCTCTGTTCTCGAATGCTGTGCCTGTCCATCCAGGCCTTATGTCCCGACAAGGGTTGGACCTCGATTGCTGTGCCTGTTTGTCCAGGCCTTATATCCCTAGGTGGGATTGACCTCTGTCCTCGACTGCTGTGCCTGTTCGTCCAGGCCTTATGTCCCTACAAGTGTTTGACCTCTGTCCTTGAATGCTATGCTTGTTTGTCCAGGCCTTATGTCCAGTCCTAACGGCTGAACCCTCTTTGCAAAGGGAAACTCAGTCTCTGGCAATTAAAACTAGTAATCCTTCACAGCATGGATCCTTAAATAAAACAAACAGTTTTCTTTAGTTTCAGGGCAGAGAAGAGAACTTCCTCCGTCTTGCTTATGAAATCATGATCTGTTTGCAAATGCTTAAATCCTAACAATTTGTGCCATTATACACTCTAGGGGCCAATCCATTCCATGGAGCCCTTTCCTGCTCAAAGAAAGGGAACTGTCCCCAGTGTTGCAGCCTATTTCTTAGCACCGGTTGACCCATGTTGAGCCGCTGTTCACATGGTACCCTGCTCCACGTCACCATGCTTTGAAGACTCATGCTCCACTCTAAGGGCCAACCCATTCCAAGGAAGCCCTTTCCTGCTCATAGGAAAGAGAACTCTCCCCAGGTGTAGCCAGCCTGTATCTACCCTCTGACCCATGTTGAACCGCTGTTCACATGCACCCTCCTTTTTCTCAGCCTTGAAAACTCTTGTTTGTATATCAGCTACGTCCACCAGATTTGAAAAGACCAGCGAGAGCTCACTAGACGCCAATGGAAACACCCCACTCTAGGGGCAAACCCATTCTAGGGAGGCCTTTGCTGCGCAAAGGAAAGGAAACTCTCCCCTGGGCTCTTGATTGAATATTTGCTCCTACCACCAAAATCTGCACCCACAGATACTCCACCCCACCCAGGCATAGTTCATCATGTTTCAGGTCCTAGCACTCGTGTTAGACTCCCTGGTCCCTGTTTCAAGACAGGTCGGGTGCACAGTACGCCCAGTTGACAGTCCTGCCACATGCTGAGCCTCGTCTTGTTTTGCCTCCTTGTCTCTCCCTTATCAATACCACAGCAACCTGACTACCTAAGTTCTGCCAACCTGTCTTGCCCCTATCAACTTTCTGCCACTCTGCCTTGCTGCCAATCGCCAGATGACTCACTCAACTCCTTTTGGTGTTCTTGCCACTATCATGGTTCCAAAATCTGTTGGTGCTATTCTTTCTGTTTGCTATGTTCCCCCTTCATTGTGCTGTAGGATGTTGATGCCACTTGTCTTTCCACTTTGCCTGTTGTGCTGCCTTCGAGGGTTCATGCATCTGTTATTGGTGCTCTCTTTTGAAGCTTTGGTGTGTTTTTGACACTCTCGCTGCTGCTTTGCGCCTCTATTAAAGCATTCTTCTTGCCACTCCTGGTACCCCTTTGCCCCTTTAAAGTACCTTAGGCTATTCATGCCTCTTTGGTGCCACTTTGCCACAGTCTAAGTACCTTGGAGCTCTTTTGTTGTTCTGATGATTGCTCCCCAGAAGTTTCACCAAAATTGATAATAAAACCCTAATTCTGCAGCCAAAAATAGGCTGCAAATACTTCCCTCATTGACTTTAATGGGAACCGGAAAACGAATGCAAGTATCAACATATCGGGGTGCCATTGTACAAATGCAACGAATATGCCCCCTGACGAATACGTATCCCGAATGCAATGAACACTTTCTGGCATGCACATCCCTACTGCCTAGTATGGTATTTCTGATATGCACAGGGGCAGATTGGCCTATCGGGGGATCGGGCATCCCTCGATGGGCCGGACGCTCCAGTCACGTGGTCTGCCGTGCGCGGCCGTGACAGAGCCGCACTCGGCAGACCACGTGATGTGTCCTGAACCAGCCTGGGCGGCGAATACCCGGGCCGGTCGTCCTCGGGAATCCGCCGCTGGATATGCGGTACATAAAACTCTTAAAATAAAAAAATAAAATATAAATAGACATATATCTCATAGACCACATTATTTTATACTACTTTAAATCCAAATCAAGTGAAGGTTACAATAATGTATTTGAAATTTTCCCCAGCCATTGTATTTGCTAAAAGACTGTTTAACTCTGCCAGCAATTAACAAAATAATTTTATCAACAGAAAATACAGATTGATGTTTCTGAACATTAACTTTTTTCTCTTCATTTTCCAACATGATGATGATGATAACATTATACAGAGTAACTGAATTGTTTAGCTGGGAAATGATAATGGACACAAACATCTGGGGCCATATGATTGCATTCAGGAATGGAAACAATGAAAAGCATTCTATTTTTGAGACTCTCAATACCAAAAGTAGGATGGTACATTTGTTTGTCCCTCAGATGTATTTCAGCTTTATTTTCCAAACAAAATAATATTTTCCTTCAGAGTGACTACCTAACATGCACCAAAGGTAACAAAGAAACTGTAGGTAGTTACTGTAGGTGCATTTACATCTATTGCAACAACTTATAAATTATCACTTCTCTAGATGGATTTTTAATAAAAATGTATATGTGGCTGTTTCATATAGGTGGGTGTATGGATAATTTTTAGTTATTCATTTTCTTATTCTTCATTTTTTCACTTTTTATGTGATAAGAAAAGAAACACCCTCTTCCTCAAATTTATGGTTTTTATCTTTCATCTATCCAGACCAATACAGTCTTCCTTGGTTTTTTTTCCTGTGTCCCTATCATCTCCCTTTCCTAGTTCTCAAGCTTTATTAAGACACATGAATTAGGAAAATCATGTCAATTCCCTCCAGTGCTCTTTATGGTATACTTAGTTGACGAGTCTCCAATGAAGCATTTGTAGCTAACTCCACTATTTAAATGTAGTTTATTAGAAATTTCATTCTAAACACTCCATCTTCTAACCAGTTAATTAGTGTAGATTTAGCTTGCTTGCTTTCTGCCCTTCAGAGTGCATTATCTCATTTTGTGTTTATAAAATATATATCTGAACTAATCAGGACTTCTTTGTACTCTGAGCCCTTGTTAAAAGTTGGTTAGAAGTTTTTCAGTTCCCCGTTGCTCTATTGACAACAAATGAAAACAATGGACTTGATTTGTCCCTGGAGGCTCGGGCCTCTTCTAGGAGAGATGTTATTAAGTAGCATGCTTTCCTGAATATCTACTGTCTTAAAAGGGGGACATTTGGTTTGCTTTGGCATGTTTTAGAGCAATGTTTCCCAATCTTTTGAAACCCAAGGCACACCTACATTAACAAAAATGTTAGGTGGTACACCAGCCTCTATAGGGACAGGCGAGGCAGACATGGAGAGTACTTATATCATCAAAAAAAGAACTAGGGAAGCACTGAAAGCCCCACCAGTCTCACTTCCAAATTGTAAAACAAAGGGCAAGAGGGGGCAAAGAGGCATAAGAATGCATTTTATTTATTTATTTATTTATTTATTTATTTTTATACAGGTATTAGTAGTTACATCTTACCGGTTTACATCAGAACTGCAGGTAGAAAAAACATTAAACAGGTTCTGGGGATGGGACTACAGAGCTAAAAGGGAGAGAAGTAGCCGGAAACTGGCAAACAAGAGCAGCAAACTGTATAAGATAACAGGTAAACAGTGTAAAAAACTTTGTACATAGGTTCAGGTCAGGTACTGATGCAACAAAGTGTCAAGGGTGCAGGGGATCTAATCTGGGTAAGCTTGCTTGAAGAGCCAGGTCTTTAATTTATTTTTGAATCTGAAGGTGCAAGGTTCAAGTTGGAGGTATGTGGGGAGTGAGTTCCAGCGGGTAGGACCAGCAATTTGTCCCAATGGGCCATTTAATTATATCCATAAGTACAGGAGAGAGAAGAACTTGGTATGTTGTGGGCAGCCAGCTCAGTTAATTACCTTGATTAACACTTGTGGCTGCCAGAGCTCCTCCATTGCTGCTCCTCCCAAAACTAGAGAAGCTGATGTACTAAAACCCATGCCAAAACCAGCACAAAATTCTGGTGCCAAATTTAAAAACCACATGCATTAAAACACATAGCCTCACTTCATGCTACTGTAGAAACAAATTAAATGCTAATGAAACCTTCATTGAGAATCTGCAGTAAGCCCAAACAGCATGGCAAAACTGGTGTTAAAACCAACATGCAGAAAATATGGTAAAAATACAGTGCCACTGTGAAAAATGCTGCAGTGTTCCCTATTGGTTGATAGACGTGACCTATGCTGACCTGTGGTGTAATTGATGGTGCATAGATGTCCATCTGTTCTCTTGGACACTGCTCCTTGCAAGGAAATGAAAGGCAGCCTCTTTCAGAACCATTTTGTCAAAGCTGGGTGGTGTTAGGTGAGCTCTGGATTAGGCGTTGAAGGATTTCTTGATGTTGGAGTTGGTGGTTGTTCAATTGCGATTGATGAATGTTGTCTTGTGTGCTGCTTGTTTTTCCCTTGCAGTGTCCTATCTTTTTGTCTTTGTCTGTGTTCTTGAATGAATCTTTAGAGTGCATGTGATTGCTGGTCTGTGATTGTCTGTCTTTGTGTCTACTTTTGTGTTTAGGTTCCTGAAAGAGAAGAGTGAGTGTTCATGACTGTGGAGAGAATGGAACATGACATATGGGGCATGAGTGGGGGAGCAGATGAGCATGACAGGCAGGTGACTGGCGACAGAGATAATAGGAAGAGTGCAGTGTATGAGTTGGTGGAGTGTAGCCAAGGAGAGGATAATGTTTTGCATGAGCTAAAGGAAGCAAGAAGAGGGGGAGGAAAATAAAGCATGGGGAAGAGTCAGAGCAGGGGGAGGAGAGCTGATAGAGAGAGTAGTGCTGAGGGAGGTAGAGACCTACCCGGTCATCTGAGAACAATGAGCAGGCAGAAACCAGCAACTTGCAGCTGAAGGAGAAACAGCATCAGAACAATATGCACCTCATGGAGAAAAAGAAGATCCTTCTTCTGGTGTTGCAGATCTTTGAGAAGCACAGTTCACTCTTCAGACAGAAGACATTCTCAGAGAACAAGAGGAAGATCTAGGTAAGCATTGCCAAGGATTTTAGCAGCCTGTGAGTGACAATCAGGACATTTGACCAGCTGAAACATCGATGGCAGGACAACCAGGGTGGCTATCAAGCTCAAGCTGGAACTTGAGAAGTCCAAGCACTGGATGGGAGGAGACCCACCATGCAAAGTACAGCTGACACTGATGGAGGAGATGATCCTGGGGACTCTTCAGCAGGACTACATTGCTGGTGTCTATTTTGGTGGCACTGATATTGATGCAGAAGGAGCAGGTGAGTATGGTAGGGAATGTATCTATGGTGTGATAAGGGCTAGCTGAAGGGGATCAGAAGGATATGATAGTACTTGGATCTGATGTTTTTTGTTACCAGGTGATCATCAACTGATGGCCACAGAGGATTCTGCCACTGAGGATGAGGTCAAACAGAACCAGTTAGCACCTCTGGATTCACTATCAATGGGAACAGCAGAGCAACCCAGTGACATTATGCAGCTGCCAAGCAAAACACTGGCACCTGATACACAAAAAGATGAAAATCTGATGGATGAGCTCCACTTCACATGGCCAGACACATCCATGTCAGACATCACGGATATACCACCAACACCTGACAACAGCACAGGCATCATTTCTACAGGCGCCACTGAAGTTTGTGGTAGGGCTCTGGATCCACATCAACCCCACACTGGACCACCAATGACTATCATGCAGTCAAATGCTATGCTGGACTAACAATGATTGCCTCTGAACCCACTCAGCTCATACTGGACCAATAAGAGCCTCAGGAATCATCTCCCTTGAGAATAACAACATAGCTACTGTCAACTGTGTTGTGATTCTGCCCTCCTGGGCAGCTTCTCCAACTTCTTTTTTCCTTTTTAGTAGCCTAGAGGCTGCCGCTGCTCTTAATATGTGGCTGGAGCCGCGCTTGCTTATGTTCTGCGGCCCGGAGGACACCGACGCACTGCACACATGGCAGGAGCTGCGCTACTGCTCTTCAAGCAGCCCGGAGGACGCCGACATGCTTCATCAGCGACAGGAGCCACGCTGCTTCCTTGCAAGCGGTCTGGAGACTGCCGATGTGCTTCCTGTGCCGCAGGAGTGGCGTTTCCATCTCCCTTGCGGCCCGCAGGCCGTGCTAGCATCGCCTCTCACAGCAGGAGCTGTGCTGTGACATCCATCACGGCACAGAGGCCACTGAAGGATACTTAATGCAGCAGGAGCCACAAATCTTACATTGGGTCCTCCGGAGGAAGAGGGCCTGCATCCCCAGGCTCTCCTGTGGCTTGGAGCTGCCAACAGTCCATCCTTCAGCGGCAGAGAACCGCCCCTAGTCCAGGGTCTGTCTTGAGGCCTGGTTCCGGCTTCATTCCTCTTCTGCACGCTTCAGCATCACAGCAGGGCCGCTGGCCAAGGTCCTGAACTTCCTGCTTCCTCCTAGTGGGTGAGGCCGGCTCTCTCTTCAGCATTTAAAGGTACAGCGATGGAGGAGGTCCATCAGTGATGTCATCTTTGGATCCGCTCTTCTGCCTATAAAAAGGTCTTGTCTTCATTCCTTCCTTGGCTTTGCAAGGAGCCAGACCATCTTAGGACTTCTTGTCATCTGCTTCTCAAGACAATTCAATTTATGTGGAATCCAGTGTCTTCGTGATGTCCTCAGTGTTAGCGCTCACCCCACCAGGAGGGCGGAGTTAGCAATCTGTTAGCGCTCACCCCGCCAAGAGGCCAGAGTGAGCGATCTGATAGCGATCAGCTCCTCCTGAGGGGAGGAGTTGGCAATCTGATAGGCTTGGCTCCTGTAGGAGGAGAGGTTAGCAATCTGTTAATGCTCTGCTCCCCCAGAAGGGAGGAGTTGGCAAAGTATTATGCTTTGTCCTGTAAAAAGAGGAGCCAGCAACCTGTATGATCCTCACAGGGAGTAGGCTATCTGATATGGTCTGATGTGGGTTGGCTCCCACAGAGTGGCAGATGATGATACCGCTCTATTACTGTAAGGAGTAACACTTAGTAGAAATAGTGAATCCCTGGGCCGATGGCAGATGACAGCGCCCTCAAGTGGAGATCCTGAGAGGGACCACCAGCTAGGCTGGAATATTGAGACAAACACAGATAGTTCTTTATTAGACTGGAAGTAGAACCACCAGAGGTGGCAGCAGTGAGCTGATGTGCCCAGCAGGGCTGAAGTCCCTCAGATACTGGAATCACGATCTCTGAGTTGCTGAGCTGTAAGGAGAGACTATAGGTAGTGAATAGATAGGGTATGCTGGACATACAACCAGTGGTAGATGATACATACACACTTGTAGATATCTGTAATGTCTTCCTATGCAACAGAGAGTCTTCAGTATTCAGGAACAGGAGCCGAAGGCGAATACTGGTTCCTGCAGGCAGTCTGAAATAGAACTCACAATAACTGTGTATGGGATGGCTTCTGGAATAGAAGAGAGGCTAGGAGAGATTTAGGAGCATAGGCCCTCGTGGAGCGAGTGCCAGTTCCAATCTGAAATCTCTAATAGTAATCCATAAGATATAGGTATGCGATATCTTCTGAGGAAGAAGAGAGTCTGAGAAAGGTATTAGGAACATAGGCCCTCATGGAGCGAGTACCGGTTCCTATCTGCATTGCAATCTTCAATGGTAACTCAGGATCTCCGTACCTGCGATAACGTCTTAGACTGAAGGGAGTCTTAGAGATTAGGAACATGGGTTCTTGTGGAATGAGTACCGGTTCCTGTCTGTAATAGGACTCACTGTATTCATGTCTGCGATCGCCTCCAGGCAATAGGAGTCTTCTGAGTATTCGGGAACGTAGGCCCTCGAGGAGCGAGTACCGGATCCCGTCCAACAATCTGAAATCAAGAAGAGAGAGAGCGGGGCCCCCGAAGAGCGGGTACCACTAGGTGAGTCTGTAGAGGCAGAGCAGCGGAGAAAGAAGGGGTTCCTACCCTTGTCCTTGCTAACTCAAATTGAATTAGCAATCATAGACCTTTTATGTTGGAAGCAGATGATGTCACTACGGGGGGACGCCCCCAAGGTTCGCACCCTTGCTGGTACAAAGTCTGGAGCGCGCGCGCGCGTGCCCTTACATCATCAGGAACATGGTGTATCCGTAGCGTCATGCCAGCCCAGGGATTCCAGGAAGAAAATGGCGAAGAGAAGCCGTGGCCACATCTGTCCATCAGAGCCGAAGAGAGTCGCCACAAGGTAGAGAGGGTGGAGCGAGAGCGAGAATAGGCATGAACGCAACACTCAGGCTACATCTTCGTCTCTTCATGGTCTCCAGATGTCTTGTCTTGATGTCTTCTTTTCCTGGTTAATCTTCATTCTGGCAGCGCAAGTCTACAAGAGGTTCCAGCTTCTTATTTTAACCTTCGTCATAGAGGCATCCCCTCGAATTATGAACCTTGCCTGGATCCTCGGAGTCTGCACCCTGCCTCCACTTCACGAACAAACTCTATTATCCGATCCGTTCCAGCATGGCCCTGCCTGGCCTTTATCAGCTGTGCAGTGTGCATTTTGGAACAGGCTTCGTCGGAGTCTTCACGTCATCTTCTATCCTCCCTGTGTGGAGAATCACCAGCGTGGTCCGTGACCTGTCTTCATTGGCTGAATATATGGGCGCGTTATGTGCAGTACTGACTCAGCTCTGCCAACTTGTGAGGGAAACCACTAGCATGGTCTGTGACCAGCCTACCCTGGCTGTGTAGGGCGCGCCGCCTGCGTTGTCCGAGACCAGTCCGGCTAGGTTGTGTAGAGCACGTGATGTCCAGTACTGACCAAGTCCTCTTCAAGCAACTCATGGCCTGCCAGAGTTTCTTCATATACATGACCAGAGTCCCTCTTCACTCCAAGTATCCAGATTGCATTTCTTCATGTTCAAAGTCTCTTCTTACTTCCTATCCAGAGCGATTTTTCTCTTCATGTATCCTGAGTCTTGTCTCACTTCAAGTCTTTGTCTTCAATGTCTTCATCCTCTGACCACTGTCTGCCTTGGCGCAGTTGCTGCTCCGTGCGGCAGGTCCGAAAGGGCTTGGAGTAGTTGGAGGACCACTCATGAGACCAACATTGCATTGTTTGTAAGGGTGTGCATTCGTTTTCAAAGTATTGGCAATCCACAACGTATATGTCCCTATTCATTGTATTCATGGGGAAGCGAAACGTATTGCAACTCCCCATGAATATAATTTATCATCTGTTCTATACGTTTGGCATTGCGCGCTTTTCTTCGCCACCATTTGCAATCAGAGGACACCATTTGGGTGTATCCAGAGTCAAAAACCAGCCCTTTCCTGTGAATCATCAGTGACCTCACAGCCCTGTCAGAGTGGGTCAGACAGGTTGGCATGGATACTGGAATGCAATGTATCAGCGATAACATTTTTTGAACTGCACTGAATGCAGCCAATCGCGATGTCATTCAGTGCTCTGTGATGATTTTCCTGCTGACCCAGCACTATATATACTTAAGCACATGGCGTGCCATGCACGTTCTTTGCTGGGGTGGTCAGGGGAGGTGGTCTCTGCGGAAGGTGGCTGCACTCAGAGCTAGTCTGAGTTCAGAAATCTGTGGATTCAAGATGGCAACTTGAGCAGATGCGTTGTTTGGAGCTGCTCTGGCGCTTTTTTACGTGGGGAAGAGTTTCTTCTAAAAAATGCCTCCAAAGCACAAAGGGAAAACCAGGAATTATCCCTCGGTTCCTGCACTACCCTCCGGACAGAAGACCATCACCCAATGCGTCACAAAACCGGCAAATGTGGAACTAGGAGGTCCGGCTGTCAGGTCACAGGAAGGAGACTATGACCTGACCTCGGAAGCAGTTTCCCTTAGATGAAAGACCGCCTCCGGCTGCACGTAGGACCTCAACGCCACGTTTGGGACCGAGCCCCGAAGTGGATGATCGGGATTACCAACTCAAAGGAGCTGCCGTGATGGATGACCCGGTGCAGAGCTCCAGGAATATCGGAGAGACTCCTTCGGTATGTCGGATCTGGATAGAGGAGAAGACCAGACCAGTGGAAGAGGTGAGAGGTCTGTGCCATGCCCTCTTTCCTCTGAAATAGCTTCAGTTTTAGCCATGCAGAAACCGGAGGTTGTGACATTAGATTCCCTATGGAGTCTATCGTCAGCCTTGGTTAAGGCATTTGAAGCTTGTTCTGGGAAAATAAGTATGGTTTCTTTGAACTGGAAACATTGAATAAAAACTTTCAAGAATCTAAGCAAGAAATGACTGAAAAAATACAAAACTTAGAGACGGAGATCAATCAAACTAAACAAGTCCAGGCAACAATTGTACAAGACTGCAATGTCATGAACAGAGAAATTGAAAATTTAGAAAACAAATTGAGGTATTTGAATTTGAGGCTATTAAACTTCCCCAGGGTAGTTGGAGAAATTCCCAGGTTAACAATTAATAGAGGTGTGAATCATGTGATTGATCGTCTTAACGATCGATTTTGGCTGGGGGGGGAGGGAAATCGGATCGTCGTGTTTTGTTTTGCTTTGAAATCATTAAAAATCGTAAATCGGGGGAGGGCGGGAAAACCGGCACACCAAAAAAACCCTAAAACCCACCCTGAACCTTTAAAACAAACCCCCACCCTCCCGAACCCCCCCCCCCCCCAAAATGTTTTATATGACCTGGGGTCCAGTGGGAGGATCCCGGCGCAATGTCCCACTCTCTGGCCACACCAAAAAACCCCTAACACCCACCCCGAACCTTTAAAACAAACCCCCACCCTCCCGAACCCCCCCAAAATGTTTTAAATGACCTGGGGTCCAGTGGGAGGGTCCCGGCACGATCCCGGCACGATGTCCCGCTCTCTGCCCACGGCTGCTGTGAAGAGAAATGGCGCCGGTGGCCCTTTGCCCTTATCATGTGACAGGGCAAAGGTAGCGCTGGCGCCATTTTGATTCCTAGCTCCCGACGTCATGCGTCCAGGAGATTGCTCCCGGACCCCCGCTAGACCCCCAGGGACTTTTGGCCAGCTTTGGGTGGGCCTCCTGACCCCCACAAGACTTGCCAAAAGTCCAGCGGGGGTCCGGGAGCGACCTCCTGCACGCGGGCCGTATTGACAATCTTCAAAATGGCGCCGGCGCTACCTTTGCCCTCACTATGTCATACAGGCGTCGTGTGCACACACACAGCTTGCTTGTAAACACAAAAGAGGCAGACTGGGGATTTCACTGCACAGAATGTCCCAATAATAAAGTTCAGTCTGCTAAATTACCCAGTGCCCACAGTCACAGTGCCTTGCCTAGCCCAGAGGGTGAATTAAACAGTATCCATGCACTGCTAGCAGCTTCTCTCCCTGGCACATAGAGACCGTCTCAGATCACCTAAATAAACTGCTTAAAAAAACAAACAGGGCTAGCTGGCACTGCAACAAAATAAAGAATAAATATTTTTTGCTCATAAGTAACTAGCCTAGCGAGCAATTAAATACAGATTTCTTTTTTTATTATTATTATTTACTCTTTATTAATTTTTAAACAAAATATACAAAGCATCCACTTTGTCATGAAATGTGGTTAAGACAAATACACAGAAAAGAAATTTCATTTAGCAAAGTCAAAAAGTAATTGTTCTGTGTTATAATTATTAATCTTAACCCCTTAACCTTGGGGGCAGAATCCTGCAAATTAAAGGAAAATCAGGAAATTATTACACATAAGTAAAAAGCATAAATCCGGACATTCTTACTAGACTCTTTTAGCCACTGCCTAACTGCAATGACACTTTTTTTGCCTCAATAAGGCTTTTGAGTTGTTCCTAAAATTATCGTCAGATAATTTTAAAATCGTCCAAAATTGTTAGAGTGCACGATACAATACAAATGCCCACAATTTATCGTCAGGGGCATTTGTATTGTATCGTTAAATAGGGGGCGGGAAAACCGGCACTGTGACAGTGGGCACTGGGTAGTTTAGCAGACTGAACTTTATTATTGGGACAGTCTGTGCAGTGAAATCCCCAGTCTGCCTCTTTTGTGCTTACAAGCAAGCTATGTGTGTGCACAACACATACATTAGTGCATAGCAAGGCACTGTGACAGTGGGCAGCCAGTAGGCACTAGGCAGTGACATTAAATCCATAATGTCAGGGAAAGCTAGATGTGGACGAGGGATTGGGACTGGCAGAGGTGGCACTTCAAAAGGCACTAGTGCCAGTCCCCCATTAAAGTTAAAAAGGGACCTGTTGCAATCTAAACTCTTTGGAGGGGCAGGCAGTTCTATCCAGAAAAAAATGAAATCTGACCATGATGCATCGCCATCGCCACCACCTGTTTCTGACCCTGTAGTTTTGGAGGTGAGGGAAGGGGAGGCTAAGTCATGCTAGACAAAATGTCGACACCCAAAAGCAGCAGAGGGACAGAAGTCTCGACGAAGACTTAGCGTTGACAATGTTGCGCAGTCACTGTTTGCTTCTGATTCAGATGAAGAATCATCTTGTGTGGGATTCTCATCAGAAACGGAAGAAGTAATAGCTGACAAAGCTTTAGGAGAATCAGTTAGTACTGTCATAGCCTCCAATTCAGTGCAGCAGGGGAGAGATGAAACTGATAAGGAGGAGGAAGAGCATTCAGCGCAGGCACAAAGGGTGACTAGGCCCCTGGCATTGCTTCTTAGGGTGCACCCACTACTTCAGCTCCAATGCCAGCATCCACCCCCAAGGTTTTAGAGAAGGGAGGATCATGAAAGACATCTGCGATCTGGAGCCACTTTAAAGTGATGGATGACCCGCTTTTTGCTCAGTGTAATTAATGTGGCAGGGCTATTAGCAGAGGCAAGCAAATGGGACATCTATCTAATTTTGGCATGACGTATCATATGAAGAGGCAACAACCAACAAGAGTACTGCCATCTGGGGATGGTGGCAGTACCAGTCAGGGGGCCCCTTCCAAGCAGCGTAGAGTTGTTCAAAAGCAGCAGAGTCAGCCCATGCCCTTATCACCATCTAGCAGTCAGGTGACAGGCCAGCAACCCCCTGACATGTGGCAGAAGTGACAGCCCACCATGGAGGAAATGGGGTGGAGTGAAGTAACGCTATCCTGGGGTAGGAGGCAGGCAGCCTCAAAAGGTGTAACCAGGAGCATTGGGGAAATGATTGCCCTTGATGGCCAGCCCTTGCATTTAGTGGAGAATGTGGGTTTCAAGCGTATTCCGAAGGTCGTAGTTCCAAATTACAAAGTCCCCTCCAGATCCACATTTAGCAGAAAGGTCATCCCCAGCCTGTACAAGCAGTGTTGCAGTCGCATCCAAGCGCTGCTAGCTAAGATAGAAGGGAGTGTGCATTTCACCTGTGATATCTGGACCACCATGAATGCTGCACACTCTTACCTCTCCATGACAGCACACTGGTGGGAACTGGCTGAGGCAGGGGCAGGCAGCAGCTCTATTACTGAACAAGTATCAGGGTGGAGGTGGGCTTTACTGCACACCCACCTGACGGACCAGGCCCATACCACAGCCAATATTCTAGCATGCATCAGACAGATGCTGGAGGGCTGGCGACTACACCAGCGAGACAGGAATCCTCAGGCAGGGTTCTTTGTCACAGACAATGGTGGAAACATGGTTAAGGCAATAAACGACGGGTGCTTTAAGAACATCCGATGCCTTGCACACACTCTGCACCTGGTAGTTAAGTCAGCTCTGGGGTTGGATTCCAATGACAAAGAGAATGAATACCTGCATAGCTTAATACAGAAGTGCAGGAACATAGCAGCGGACTTCCACAGAAGTGTGAAGGCGGGGCAGGTTC
The DNA here is from genome assembly GCF_901001135.1 of Rhinatrema bivittatum. Lineage (NCBI taxonomy): Eukaryota > Metazoa > Chordata > Amphibia > Gymnophiona > Rhinatrematidae > Rhinatrema > Rhinatrema bivittatum. Next base: position 93,955,574 of record NC_042618.1, read on the forward strand.
TCCGACAAAAGCAGACTGATTTGGAGATGTCTTACAAGCGTCTCATTCAAGACATTGCCGTCCGGTGGAATTCCACCTTTATGATGCTCGAGCGGTTAGTGGAACTGCAGACACCCCTTCATGAACTTTCCGGTACAATGGATTTAGGCGTGCAGAATCCCCTAGGGCATCATGATTGGATAGTTATGAGTCAGCTGGTAAAAATCCTGCAGCCCTTCAAGGATGTCAAGGAGGAGCTGAGTTCCAGAAGTGCCACCTTGGCTGACATCATCCCTATAGTTTATTTCCTGGATGAACATTTGAAGGCCTTTAAACAGGAAGAGGAAATGACAATTGAGGTGCTGCATTGTCTGGATGTTTTGCAGCAGCAGGTAGAAGAGCGATTAATGCCTTTAACAGAACAGAACACATACATGCTCGCCACAGTCTGTGATCCATGTGTGAAAGGGAATCTCGCCCTAGAGTACGACTGTCTCTTATTGGTGAAGGACCTGCTGTTAGCAAACGTCCGTGAACAGGAGCGCCACAGGCAGAGACAGATTAGTTTTTAGCCCCCAGTTTTATGTGAACCGATCTGATATTCATTTGAATGTCGGTATATAAAAGTTATAAATAAATAAATAAATAGAATTAGGCATGAAGCAGAGGTGGAAATAGTGGGCACTTCAGAGAATTGTGCTAGCTGAAGCAGGAGCAGCACTCTGTCAGCGACAGATAGTATCTCCTCCTCCTCCACTTCAGAATACCAAAGGCTTGTTGCCTATAAAGATTCATCTGTTGTGCGACGGGCTAGAGAGAACGCAGCTGGCATGACTGACTCTCAGCCCACCCAAGCAAAGGAGACACCAGCACAGATGTCAGTGACACAGTATCTCTCAGAGCCAATAGAGAACATGCAGACAGATCCGCTGGCATATTGGGCACACAAGTCTACTGTCTGGCCACACCTAGCCAAAGTGGCTCAGCGATATCTGTCATGTCCACCAACCAGTGTGCCCAGTGAATGTGTCTTTTCAATGACACTGGATATCATGAGCCCTCACCGCTCAAGTCTGGCACCAGAGTTGATGGAAATGCTAGTGTTTTTGAAAGTAAACCTGCCTTTGCTTGGGTTTCCAAATTTTCCCTGTGATTGGCAAGATGAATAAAAGCAATTGAAAACCTTGCAGCAGCTTAAACTGCCTCCTATGCTTCAGATAATATAAGTACTGCAGCACATGTACCTGACCTGGAATGCTGTGCCTGTCCATCCACTGTCCAGGCCATACGTCCCTACAGGGCCTGACCTCAAATGCTGTGCCTGACCGTCCACTGTCCAGGCCGTACATCCCTACAAGGGCCTGGCCTCTAACGCTGTGCCTGTCCATCCACATTTGGAATGTAAGAACATAAAAAGCTGACTTAAGATGTTTGGACTTTGCATATTTCATATGCTCAATATTTTTCATGACCTTGCCAACAGTAATGTTTCAACTACTATTGAAAACTGGTGGTGGTTGCACTCTAGTTCATCCTCTGTGTTCCCTTTGTTTACAGAGGTACTGTGTAAACCACAAAGTCAACATGGGTTGATATTGTAGATTTTGACTTGAGTAGCGGTTTTCTTATTTCTGAGAGCTCTTCATTTTCCTTTGTCATCAGCAGAAGTACATAAGTACATATAATAGCTTCTGAGTATTCAAAAATAGTATCCAGCTCAGTTCTTGCTTCACAAATGGCAGTCTCTATTACTCTAAAAGCATCCTCTGTTGAATTATCTTTCAGAAATGAAAAAGATGCCATTTTCTTCTGGCAGTGAACCAGTTCAGGAAGAAGTGACAGGTCAAACCACAACATACCTGCACAAAGGAAATCCTCGAATGCTGTCCGTCCAGGCCTTATGTCCCTAGGTGGAATTGACCTCTTTCCTCGATTGCTGTGCCTGTTCGTACAGGCCTTATGTACCTAAGTGGGATTGATCACTGTCCTCTATTGATGTGCCTGTCCGTCCAGGCCTTATGTCCCTAGGTGGGATTGACCACTGTCCTTGATTGCTATGCCTGTACGTCCAGGCCTTATGTCCCTATGTGGGATTGACCTCTATCCTCGATTGTTATGCCTGTTCATCCAGGCCTTATATCCCTACATGGGATTGACTCTGTCCTCTATTGCTGTGCCTGTCCGTCCAGGCCTTATGTCCCTAAGTGGGCTTGACCTCTGTCCTCGATTGCTGTGCCTGTTCATGCAGGCCTTATGTCCCTATGAGGGCTTGACCTATGTCCTCGATTGCTGTGCCTGTTCATCCAAGCCTTATGTCCATACATGGGCTTGACCTCTGTCCTCAATTGCTATATCTGTCCATCCAGAGCTTATGTCACTACATGGGATTGACTCTGTCCTGTATTGTTGTGCCTGTTCGTCCAGGCCTTATGTCCATACATGGGCTTGACCTCTGTTCTCGATTGCTGAGCCTGTTCGTCCAGGCCTTATGTCCCTAAGTAGGCTTGACCTCTGTCCTTGATTGCTGTCCCTGTTTGTCCAGGCCTTATGTCCATACATGGGCTTGACCTCTGTCCTCGATTGCTGTGCCTGTCCGTCCAGGCCTTATGTCCCTAAGTGGGCTTGACCTCTGTCCTCGATTGCTGTGCCTGTTCATCCAGGCCTTATGTCCAGTCTTGAAGGCTGAACCCTCATTGCAAAGGGAAACCTCAGTCTCTATTAATTCAAACTAGTAATCCTTCACAGCATTCTTAAGTAAAACAAGCAGTTTTCTTTAGTTTCAGGGCAGAGAAGAGAACGTCCTCTGTCTTGCTTATGAAGTCATGATCTGTTTGCAAACGCTTAAATCTTAACAATTTGTGCCATTATCCACTGTAGAGGCCACCACATTCCGGGGAGCCCTTTTCACTCAAAGGACAGGGAACTCTCCCCGGTGTTGCAGCCTCTCTCTTAGTACCTGTTGACGCATGTTGATCCGCTGTTCACAGTGAGACCTTCTCCATGTCACCACGCTTTGAAGGCTTGTGCTCCAATCTAGGGGCCAACCCATTCCAGGGAGCCCTTTCCCGCTCAAAGGAAAGGGAACTCTCCCCGGTGTAGCAGCCTATCTCTTAGCACCGATTGACCCATGTTCAACTGTTGTTCACATGGAACCCTGCTCCACGTCGCCATGCTTTGAAGGCTCATGCTCCACTCTAGGTGCCAACCCATTCCAAGGCAGCCCTTTCCTGCTCAAAGGAAAGGGAACTCTCCCGGGGTGTAGCCTATCCAGCCTGTATCTATCTACTCTCTGACCCATGTTGAACCGCTGTTTACATGGAAACCTCCTCCACCTCGGCCTTGAAAATTCTCGTTTGTATATCATCTACGTCCATCAGATTTTAAAAGACCAGCGAGAGCTCACTAGATGCCAATGGAAACATCCCACTCTAGGGGTGAACCCATTCTAGGGAACCCTTTCCTGCTCAAAGGAAAGGGAACTCTCCCCTGGTGTAGCCAGCCTGTATCTACCCTCTGCCACTCTGCCTTGCTGCCATACACCAGATGACTCTCTCAACTCCTTGTGGTGTTCTTGCCACTATCATGGTTCCTCTTTATGTTGGTGCTATTCTTTCTGCTTGCTATGTTCCCCCTTCATTGTCCTGTAGGATATTGATACCACTTGTCTTGCCGCTTTGCCTGTCATGCTGCCTTCGAGGGTTCATGCATCTGTTATCGGTGCTCTCTTTTGAAGCTGTGGTGTGTTTTTGACACTCTCGCTGCTGTTTTGCACCTTTATTAAAGCACTCTTGCCACTCCTGGTACCCCTTTGCCCCTTTAAAGTACCGTAGGCTATACATGCCACTTTGGTGCCACTTTGCCACAGTCTAAGTACTTTGGAGCTCTTTTGTTGTTCTGATTATTGCTCTGCAGAAGTTTCATCAAAATTGATAAGAAAACCCTAATTCTGCAGCCAAAAATAGGCTGCAAATACTTCCCCCTTTGACTTTAATGCGAACCGGAAAACGAATGCATGGGGGTGCCATTGAATGAATGCAATGAATTTGCCCGCCGATGAATATGAATACCGAATCAGACAATTCCGTACCCTCTGCACATCCCTAGTTGTTTGGGTCTCTTTCTGATGCGTACAAGTGTGGCTGTGGTTAAGGTCATCATTTCCATCTTCAGCCCATGCTGAGGTATCTCTCACCTGCCTCGGTGCTTGCTGGAGCTCCTCTGCAGCTGTATCGGGGCCAAGGGGCACATGAAAACACCAGAGATGGAACTGCTACCCATGTTTCCACAACAAATTGCCATACCAGATCACCAATGACTGTTTCTGAAACTCACTTGGCCAATAACAGACCCATGACAGTCCCAGGAACCAGCTCCTACAGAGAGCAGCAAGACATAGGCTGTCTTCTGTCACGCCAGATCACATATGACTAAAAATCCATGAAGATAGATTATACTTTGGAATGATAAACAGCTAGGTCACACTATCTGCAGTTCCTTCATGGGGGAGCAAAACCTAAATATCTATCACTAATTTCTACACAGAACCTCCCCAATCAATTGATATACTCTTTTTAGTTAGGGAAAACAAAGGTTCCCTACATCAAGATATCCAGAATGAATATACATGAGATATATATTTGCATACAATAGATGCAGGTGGACATTCTTGGTTTATACAAAATGTTTACAATCTGTATATGTAATAGAGATGTGATTCGACTGAACCTTTCAGTTCGACCTTTGTTATCAGCCTGCCACGGCAAATTTTGGATCAGCTGTCCCGATCCAAAAAAAACAAAACACCCTGATCCTTCAGATTTAATTATTTATAATCCCCCACCCTCCTGACCCCCCAAAAACTTGCCTAAAGTCCCTGGCGGGACATCCATTGCTTCCTCTATGTGACAGGGGCTGACCAATGGCACCGGTAACCCCTGTCACATGGTAAGGGCAAAGAGCCACCAGCGTCATTTTGTTTACTGGCATTCAATAGCCTGAGAGAGGGAGTTCACTCCCGAGACACCCGCTGGACCACCAGGGACTTTAGGCAAGTTTTGGGGGGGTTGGGAGTGGGGGTTTGTAATTAACTAAATTTGAAGGGTTGGGGTGGATTTGGGTATTTTTTTAATAATGTCCCCCTCCCCTTCGTGCTAACCCGAACAAGAAATTTTCCCCGAAGTTCAGTGAAAATCCATCTCGGGATTCTGGTCCTCCGCCCCATGCCGAATTGGACTATTTCTTTGAAACTTTCCAATTCGACAAAAACGATTGCACATCCCTATTTTCATTCCACTTGGACCTGATGACACTTGGAACCCAGGACTAAGTAATCAAACTATTGTGAGAGTGGAGCTTTTTAATCTTGAAAGAACCAGTAGTGTGGATGTCATGAATGCTGCTGGAGAAAATGATCCTAGGCAATGACACTAAAGGAAGGAAAACAAAGAAAACAAATTAAAGGTAACAAGAACGTTGTTGCTGCCGACCTGTTCAATAGATCCCTAGAAACGGGAGTGGTGCCGAGTGATTGGAGAAGAGCGGTGGTGGTCCCTCTTCACAAGAGTGGGAACAGAGAGGAGGCTGGTAACTACAGACCAGTTAGCCTCACTTCAGTGGTGGGAAAAGTAATGGAGTCACTGTTGAAAGAGAGAATAGTGAACTATCTACAGTCCGGAGAATTGATGGACCAGAGGCAGCATGGATTCACCAGAGGAAGATCCTGTCAGACAAATCTGATTGACTTTTTTGACTGGGTAACCAAGGAATTGGATAGAGGAAGAGCGCTCGATATCATATACTTGGATTTCAGCAAAGCTTTTGATACGGTTCTGCACAGGAGACTGGTGAATAAAATGAGAAGCTTGGGAGTGAGTGCCGAGGTGGTGACCTGGATTGCAAATTGGTTGACGGACAGAAGACAATGTGTGATGGTAAATGGAACCTTCTCTGAAGAGAGAGCGGTTTTAAGTGGTGTACCGCAAGGATCGGTGTTGGGACAGGTCCTGTTCAATATCTTTGTGAGCGACATTGCGGACGGGATAGAAGGTAAGGTTTGTCTTTTTGCGGATGACACTAAGATCTGCAACAGAGTGGACACGCCGGAAGGAGTGGAGAGAATGAGACGGGATCTAAGGAAACTGGAAGAGTGGTCGAAGATATGGCAGCTGAGATTCAATGCCAAGAAGTGCAAAGTCATGCATATGGGGAGTGGAAATCCGAATGAACTGTATTCGATGGGGGGGGAAAGGCTGATGTGCACGGAGCAGGAGAGGGACCTTGGGGTGATGGTGTCTAATGATCTGAAGTCGGCGAAACAATGCGACAAGGCAATAGCTAAAGCCAGAAGAATGCTGGGCTGCATAAAGAGAGGAATATCGAGTAAGAAAAGGGAAGTGATTATTCCCTTGTACAGGTCCTTGGTGAGGCCTCACCTGGAGTACTGTGTTCAGTTCTGGAGACCGTACCTTCAAAAAGACAAAGACAAGATGGAGGCGGTACAGAGAAGGGCGACCAGGAAGGTGGAGGATCTTCATCGGATGACGTACGAGGAGAGATTGAAGAATCTAAATATGTACACCCTGGAGGAAAGGAGGAGCAGAGGTGATATGATACAGACTTTCAGATACTTGAAAGGTGTTAATGATCAAAAGACGACGACAAACCTTTTCCGAAGGAAAAAAATCAGCAGAACCAGGGGTCACGATTTGAAGCTCCAGGGAGGAAGATTCAGAACCAATGTCAGGAAGTATTTCTTCACGGAGAGGGTGGTGGATGCCTGGAATGCCCTTCCGGAGGATGTGGTGAAGACCAGAACTGTGAAGGACTTCAAAGGGGCGTGGGATAAACACTGTGGATCCATAAAGTCAAGAGGCTGCCAATGAAGAGTGGGTGACTCGCCAGAATGATGGCTACTGCTTGGAGTCAATACCCTTATTAAATAAACATACACAGGCTTACGGTGACTCCAACATTGCTCTAAGCTTCAACAGCAAGAGGAAATGTGGAAAAAAGGATTCACACTCACAAAGAGGGGAGTAGCTGGCTTGTTACGGCGGTTACTACCCCAAATCAAATAAGCCTGATACTTCACTTTCAATGCATATACAGCAAAGTTCTCTGATTCAACGGCAGGGGAGAAGAAAAACTGATACTTTACACATCCAGCAGAGCTCTCTGCTTCAACGGCAGGGGAGAAGAAAAGAGGGTTCGCACTCACAAAGCGGGGAGTAGCTGGCTTGTTACGGCGGTTACTACCCCAAACCAAATGTGCCTGATACTTCACTTTCGATGCACATCCAGCATGGCTCTCTGCTTCAACGGCATGGGAGAAGACTTATACGTCACGCATATCCAGCATAGCTCCCTGCTTCAACGGCAGGGGAGAAGAAAAACAACCAATAAGGGCTAATAACATAGTCTGGGTAAAACAAATAAGCATGGGTGCAGCTTGCTTATTGCGGCGGCTACTACCCCTAACGAATCAAGCTAGATATTTCACTTGGATGCAGCTCCATCACTGCTCTCTACATTAAAGGTGGGGGTGGAAGGGAAATAGAACCAAGAGCTAAGAGAAACAGATAAGTATGAGAGAAAATATGTGTGAAGCTTGCTGGGCAGACTAGATGGGCCATTTGGTCTTCTTCTGCCGTCATTTCTATATTTCTATGTTTCTATGTTTCTATGAAGTATTACATAAGGGGAGAGTAAGGTGCCCACCAGATGCTGCCTAAGGAGTTAACTGATTCAAGAGGATTTAGGAAGAGAAAAATATGAGATTAGGTTCTGATAAATTATTGGGACTGCTGTTCTAACCATCTTCAATGGGAAGAGCTAAGGATGCAATTGGAATTTTAAAGGAAGATTGAACTAAATTCAATTTGATAAATTTAGAGTATTTGGAATAATTAAGAAGAGAAGGAAATTAAGTATTAACAAAGTACTTCTAGTTAAAATAGAGACTTTGTTAAATAAGTGGAGTCTTGAAATGAGAACATTGCAGTGTAAATATTATTCAGTGATCTAATCAACTATCAGTAAAGAAGCTGGAAACCACCATCCTTCTCATGTGTGTTTATTGGATGAAGAGACAGTTCTATGTATAGAGGATGGAGAAAGGGCTTGTCTTGCAAAATGTAGATAGCTTTACTAGCTAGGACTTAGATAGTGAAGCTATCTGGTGGGATGAAGGAGAGACTGAGAGACATTGAAGGAGTGATTTGCATATAGTGTCCATCTCTTTTTTTTTTTTTTTCTTATGTGCCCCTGGGTATAAGTAAAAGGATCCATTCTGTCCTGGGGTTACACTTAAAACTGTAGTTTTTGAGGACTAGAGTTGGACACCTTTTGTACTCATTTCATATAAGCATAAAGACAAGGCAACTGGCAAGCAATATTTCAAAGGCACATATTTTCATCCGACCTTATATAAACAGCTTTTGCTTAGGAAACTTTAACAGTGTTAAAATAGAGAAGGTTATTGAAACATGATATTTATCCAGGGTTTGCTCCTGCTTGTTTATCTGTTTCCTCTAGTATAAACAATTTTTATACATATTAAAATTTCATACCAGCCTTGAGCTTTTCCGCCAAGCCTTCTCAGATACCCATGACACACAATAGTCGACAGAACCTCCTTCAGGAGCATTGGATCTCCATACTACCCCTAAGTCCAGAATAAGAGCCTCCTGACTCAGCTTTTGTTTATACTAATAATTTTCTTCTGTCTCAAGCCTTTCCTTCCTTCCAGCAGTCTATGCCTCCAAGTTTAATTTTCCTGTTAAATGTAACTTTGTTCTTCGTGCTTATCCTATTGTTTTTGGTTACTATTCATGGTTCATTTCCCCAATTCGATGTAAACCGATCTGATATGGTCTCTACTAGGGATGTGAATCGTTTTAGGACGATTAAAATTATTGTCCGATAATTTTAATATCGTCTTAAACCGTTATGGAACACAATACAATAGAGATTCTAACGATTTATCGTTATAAATCGTTAGAATCGTGAGCCGGCACACTAAAACCCCCTAAAACCCACCCCCGACCCTTTAAATTAAATCCCCCACCCTCCCGAACCCCCCCCCAAATGACTTAAATAACCTGCGGGTCCAGCGGCGGTCTGGAACGGCAGCGGTCCGGAACGGGCTCCTGCTACTGAATCTTGTTGTCTTCGGCCGGCGCCATTTTCCAAAATGGCGCCGAAAAATGGCGGCGGCCATAGACGAACACGATTGGACGGCAGGAGGTCCTTCCGGACCCCCGCTGGACTTTTGGCAAGTCTTGTGGGGGTCAGGAGGCCCCCCCCAAGCTGGCCAAAAGTTCCTGGAGGTCCAGCGGGGGTCAGGGAGCGATTTCCCGTCGCGAATCGTTTTCGTACGGAAAATGGCGCCGGCAGGAGATCGACTGCAGGAGGTCGTTCAGCGAGGGTTCCGGCGCCTCGCTGAACGACCTCCTGCAGTCGATCTCCTGCCGGCGCCATTTTCCGTACGAAAACGATTCACGGCGGGAAATCGCTCCCTGACCCCCGCTGGACCTCCAGGAACTTTTGGCCAGCTTGGGGGGGGCCTCCTGACCCCCACAAGACTTGCCAAAAGTCCAGCGGGGGTCCGGAAGGACCTCCTGCCGTCCAATCGTGTTTGTCTATGGCCGCTGCCATTTTTCGGCGCCATTTTGGAAAATGGCGCCGGCCGAAGACAACAAGATTCAGTAGCAGGAGCCCGTTCCGGACCGCTGCCGTTCCGGACCGCCGCTGGACCCGCAGGTTATTTAAGTCATTTGGGGGGGGGGTTCGGGAGGGTGGGGGATTTAATTTAAAGGGTCGGGGGTGGGTTTTAGGGGGTTTTAATGTGCCGGTTTTGCGATTTTACGTTTTTTCGATTTTTTACGATTTTTCACGATTTTTCACGATATTTTACCCCCCCAAACGGCAACAATACGATTCCCTCCCCCTCCCAGCCGAAATCGATCGTTAAGAGGATCGAGGACACGATTCACATCTCTAGTCTCTACCATGAAGGTCGGTATAGAAAAGTGTTAAATAAATAAATAAATAAATAAATATTCAAGTCTGAGAACTGCTGGAGATGAAAAAACTGAAATGTAAGGTGTTGTTGTGGGTAAACATATGTTTATGTGCATGTCTTTTGGTAGAATCCAGTGGCAGTAGTGGAATTTATAGGATGATTCCTATTCCTATGCTTTCTAAATATCTGTTTTCCAGATTATGACAAATACTTTGTTTTTGCTTTCTTGTTGAATATCTCCTGCAGTTTATATCTGCTATTATAACTATTGCTGTTTGGGGGATTTGCTCCAATTTTTGTTCCAAAAGCCACAAGAATTTAGGTTAATAAAGTTCCATATCTATAAGAATTTGTTTTGAATAAAACTTTTAGATATCAGCAATTGATGTTTAAAATTATATTTGAACAAAAAGTATTTAAGCTTTAAATTTTAATTAAGGCTTCTCTAACAAGACATAAATAGCTTTAGTTAGATGTTTGGAACTTGACAGTCTGGATGGTTCTTTTTAGACTTTCAGAATAAAAGAATAATTGAAATTCCTTAGGAAAGAGAAGAAAATTTGGAATCTAATTACTTCTATTCTGTTCTATGCTTTTATGCTTTAGAAAAATAGTATAGTGGATTTTATTGATACTTTCATTTCAAGTAGCTAAAAAAGATTAACCAATTCTAAAGCATGGAACTGCCCTCAGGTTGTAGCCTGCTATGAGTTCTCACTCATTACTTTTTAAAAATAAAGAACATACTGTAGGCACTAATGGATTCTGCAACAATAGCAGCAATGCGGCCTTTTCAGGCATTTATAGGTCACAGAACAAGTGGGGGAGGGGAGACTTTAAATAATAAATGATTTAAAAAATGCTTTTCCACCTCCTAATTTAATAGCTATTGCAGTCTAGGTTAGCATATCAGTGTTGTACCTATATGGTACAACTTGATGCCGGATAAAACCTACTACTACTGAAGAAATTGCAGGTCATCTATGTAATTCTCCCAGCTGCCGTGGTGGATGAATACAGAAGTCACCAAAGCTCTCCTTGGGACTGAGCTGCTCACACTCCCAACTCCCTGAGCAGCTGGCCAGGTACCAGGGATATTGCAGCCCATCTGCATACTTCTCCCAGCTACTGCAGTGGTCAATACTGGAAGTCACCATAACCTAACTTGGGCCTGAGTTTCTCCCACCTTGTACTCTTCAAGGAACTGGCCAGCTACTGGATAAGTTGCAAGTCTCTCTTTATTTCCTGTGGTTTTCGTTCATTTTCTGTTCCTGATACTACTTCTCCCAGTCTTATTCCCTGCTGCAAGCCACTTATAATACCAAAACTATACTCCCCATTCCTTACATTATTTATCTTACCTGCTATTCTGTTATATGCACTATACACTGTTCATGAGTTTCAAAGTTTTCTTCCTTTCATCTCTCTGTTCCTATTTTCCCCAATAGCATCTCATCCTCATTGCTGTTGTCACACCTCTATCTCTTTTCTATGTATTCTCCAACTCCTCCTCCTACTCTCAGCCAGAGATATCAATACCAATCCTGGCCCTACCAGGCAACGTTCACCTCATCAGTGCATATCAAACTATTACCCCTCCAATCTTATCACTATTCCTTTTCTCCCTCCATCTTTTGTTTACTTTCTCATGCTCCATGAGGAATGTCAACTTTCTTTACAAGATGTTTGCCTATATTCATGACCTATTTCTTTCATACTATTCATCTTCTTGCCATGACTGAGATTTGGCTATCCCCTGAGAACTCTGCTCCACTTGCTGTTCTCTGTCATGGAGGTGACAGTTGTGGTGTTAAATGGTTGCTTTCTCCCTCTTGAATTTCAACCCCTTCTTCCTACTCTTTCTCTTCCTTTGAGCTTCATTCCATTCACCTATTCACCTATTCACCTCATAACCTCTCCAGGTGAATGTCATTTTATTGACTCCCTGAGTAATTCCCCTTCTCCATTCCCACTTTGATTCCTGGCTTTCCTTCTTCCTTGACCCATCTTCCTCTTCTATAATTCTTGGTGATTTTAACTTCCATGTTGATGACCTCTCCAACTCTTATGCCTCAAAATTCCTTTCCTTAACCTCTTCCTTTGATCTCCTACTCTACTCTACTGTCCCTACTCACAAGCACAGCTACTGCCTTGACCTAGTCCTTTTTTGCAACTGCTGTCTCTCATATATCTCTGACTCAGTTTTTCCTATCACAGACCATCATCTGATAGCTTTCACACTAAATCACCCTCCCCCACAGTCTTGTCCAGACACCACAAATACTTAAGAAATCTCCAAGCTGTCAATCCTGTTTCATCTCTCCTTTCTTCCACTGCATTGTCTGAGTTAGTTGACAAAGCAATTTTTCTTATATCGCCATACTGTTCTTTGCATTAGACACTCATGCCCTTTCCCTTATCCATCTTATAAGGCACACCAAACCATAGCCTTGATTCAACTATAGAATTTGCTTCCTTCATTCCTGTGCCTACTTTACAGAACATCTCTGGCTAAAATCCCATCCCATGCAAACTTCATACATTTCAAATTTATGTGACCTCTTTCCAGTTTGCTACTTAACTTGCCTGGCAAGACTACTACATCCATCTGACAAAATTTCTTGCATCTAACCTCACCATCTCTTTACCACATTAATTCCTTCCTCAATCTTCCTTTACTTCCCTCCCCTCCTTCACTCGCTATCCAGAATATATAGTTGACTAAGTTGACTACAATCATGACAAGATTCACAAAATTAGTCAAGTTCTTAGCTAGGTCATCTCTACCTCTCTATCCTCCATATTTTCCTCTGCTCTTCCCCTGGTCTCTGCAATTCCCTCCTACTTTTCTGAAGCTACAGTGGAGGAAACTGCCTATTCTATCTCTTCCTCTTCCTCCTCTTTCTCCAAACTCACTTCTCATTACGCTATTCACTAGGGGTGTGCATTCGTTTCTAAGGTATTGGTAATCTGCAACATATAGGGCCATATTTGTTGTATTCGTGGGGAAGCGAAACGTATCGCAATTCCCCACGAATACAATGAAACTTCACCAAATTATTCGACCACCTACAGGAGCAAATTTAAACAAACTCCCCACCCTCCTGACCACCCCAAGACTTACCAAAACTCCCTGGTATTCCAGCAGGGGGTCCGGGAGCCATCTCCTGCACTCATGCCCTTGGCTGCTGGTATTCAAAATGGCACCGATAGCCTTTGACCTTACTATGTCACAGGGGCTACCGATGCCATTAGTCGGCCCCTGTCACATGATAGGAGCAATGAATGGCTGGTGCCATCTTGTGCTCCTACCATGTGACAGGGGCTGACCAATGCTACCAGTACCCCTGTGACATAGTAAGGGCAAAGGCTATCGGCGCCATATTGATTACTGGCAGCCGACGGCCCGAATGCAGGAGGTCAATCCCAGACCCCCGCTGGACTACAAGGGACTTTTGGCAAGTCTTGTGGGGGTCAGGAGGGTCCCCCAAGACTATCACTTTCCACTGATTCTGTTCCTGTTGCTTTCAAGCATCTTATGATCACATGATACCTCAAAACCCCTCACTGGTCCCCATCTGTCCTGCCACCTATCATCGCATTCCCCACCTCATTTTTGCTACACAATTCTAGTGGGTTTATGGGGAATAAAAAGGAGGAAATTCTAGATCCAGCACGGGCAGATTTCAGAAGAGGATGAAGCACTGAAATCCTGATGGTCTCATTAATTGATGAATGCTTCCCAGGTTACATAAAGGGGAAAAAGCAGTTTTGATCATTTTGGATCTTTCTAGGGAAGGGTGGGCAACAAATGTTTTAAAAATAAATAGTTCCTTTGATGTGGTAAATCACTCTTTGAGGCTGTAAAGTTGTAAATCTATAGGATTAATAAGGAAGGAGGGAGTTAGAGAGAGAGAAAGAGAAAGTGAGTCTCTGTAGAGACCAATATGTAACTTTACTATTTATATCACTGTAAGAGGGGGCAGGTAGAGAGAGTACATTGTACAAATCAACTCCTCTTTTATCTTTCATCACTCAAATTGCAAAAAATCTTCAGTGATGTCAACTTTGTTGTTTATACCTCTGACTGTGTAAGTAAAACTGTCCCTCCAAACCTACCTCATGCCCAAACCCCACCCCAAATTAATAATAGTGCCCTCTCTTACAGCGGTTTAAATAGTAAAGTTACATATTGGTCTTTCTCTTTCTCTCTGGCCCGCTCCGCCCCAGCCCGAAAGGCACAATAAAACCCTTTTCGGTTGGTGACATGCCTGCAGTAGATTAATGAGCCTGTGATACAAACATTAGAGCTGATGCAATTTATCACACATTGTGGAAATTACTATGCGATGCGAGAACAGAGAAATTAGCCTAACCATGCCCCCTTTTTTTGCAGGTGCTATTTTCACTATATTTATAGTTTTTTTAATGAATCTAGGTCTTGGCTTGCTATGTGTTAGGAAATGTCTGTAAGTGGGCACTTCAGATGAGGTGAGAGGTGGTACCACCCAGGGGAGGAGCCCCGCTGGGCCTCACCATTGGGAGGCAGAGCCTTGGCTGCAGGAATATATACAGCAGGAGTTAGGTATGGAGAGGAGAGAGTGATCCCAGGAGGCGGGCTACGGAATGCCAGCAGAGGTTGAAGTCAGACTCAGGTGATGACAAGAGTCAAGAAAGGCTGGGGCACTACCCGAGGATCGGGGGTGCCAGGAAATAGTTACAGACGCTTAAGTACACTGGTCCATAGAGATGGCACACAAGAGGGTTCCTCGATGGTAGATCAAGGTTGTGGTCCGCAGAGCAGGGTACACTGGCAAGGGTTCCTCTTAATGGTGTTCACGGTGTGGGTCCGTAGAGCAGGGTAGACCCGGAGGTGGCTTCTCATGGCAATGGTGAGCGGGGTACACCAGAGAGGGATTCCACATAGATAACACACACACAGCATGGTACACACAGCAACTGGAGACAAGTAGAAATATTGTAGGAGACCTCGGGAAGCGAGGCAGGCAGGAATCTGGGTACAAGGCCCTCCAAGGAGCGGATAGCCAAGAGACAAGGAACGGCCCCCAAGGAGCGGGTACCCGATACTCTCACACCATGGAAGCATGAACGAAACAACACTGAAGAGAGTAGGTATGAACAGCAAGTAAACTCGTTGCTAAGTCGCCGGCTGTCTGGCTTGGCGAGCTTAAATATCAGAGTTAAATGATGTCATCTGATGGAGATGCCCCTGAGGTTCCCGCCATGATGTGGTTAAAGCAGGTCGGAGAGCGTGCGCACGAGCCTAGGGAACACCGGTCGGCAGCATCCATCCTGCCCAGGTAGGCCCAGGAACGGAGGCCGGAAGGCCTGTGGTAGCTGGCAGAAGCTGCGAGTTTGCCCAACAGAGCCAAAGTAGTAGAAAGAGAGGTGAGCAGCAGCGGTCACAGCCGTCTGAACGCAGAGCATAACAGTACCCCCCTTCTTAGGGCCCCTCCCGGGGGTTTTGGTTTTCTTGGTGAGACATATGAAATTGCTTGATCAATTCTTTATCAAGGATGTTAGCCGCAGGCTCCCAGCTGTTTTCTTCAGGTCCAAAGCCCTCCCACAATATCAGATATTCCCATCGTCTTCCTCGTTTCCGTATATCTAGGACGTCCTGTACCTGATAGGTGATGTCCTCCTCCGATGTCATAGGTTGAGGTTCAGGCAATTTTTTGGAAAATTCGGATAAGATGAGAGGTTTAAGTAATGAGATGTGGAAGGCGTTATGAATCTTGAGTGATGTAGGCAGGCGTAGGCTGTATGTAACTGGGCCCAGACAATGAAGTACGGGGAATGGCCCGATGTACCTGGGAGCGAAACGAGCTGAAGATAGTTTCAAATGAATGAATCGAGTACTAAACCATATTTTATCACCTGGACTGAATTGAGGAGCTGCCCGATGATGGGTATCATAGCACTTTTTAGACTTCTGGGTAACCTGTTGTATAAGACATTTAATGTCTTCCCAGAGTTGGTGCAACTCTTGGGCCTTGGCTTGCGCCGCAGGAGAAGCCACTGACAGAGGTAACAGAAGTGGAGGCAGGAGCTGATGTCCGTATACCACTTGGAAGGGTGAAGACCCGGTGGATGCGTAGAGATGAGAATTGAGGGCAAACTCAGCCCAAGGTAATAACTCAGACCAGTCATTTTGTCGTGAGTTTACATAAGCCCAGAGGAACAGCTTTAAAGTTTGATTTGTCCTTTCCATCTGGCCATTGGCCTGCTGGTGGTAAGCCGACGTGAGGTCCAAGGCAATGTCAAATTTCTTACATAAGGCCCTCCAGAACCTGGCCATAATTTCTACCTCTCGGTCGGAGAGTATATGCCTCGGAAGTCCATGGAGTCGGAATATGTGATGAATGAAGAGCTTCACCAGTTCTGGGGCAGAAGGGAGGCCAGCTAGAGTCACAAAGTGAGCCATTTTTGAAAACCGGTCCACTGTGACCTAGGTGGTATTATTGCTGTTGGAAAGAGGCAAATCCACTATGAAATCAGTGGCAATGTGTGTCCACGGTTCACAGGGTGTGGGCAGAGAAAGAGAGACCAGCGTGCCTGCCGGTGATTAAGGAGTTGTGCATGGTGCAGGTACTCTAGGTTATTGTTGTCTGTATATACCATAACCTGGTGCTGAGCCTCCTCAAGCCAGGAGTGCCTCTCTTCGAAGGCTAGCTTGATTGTCAATAATTCTTTGTCCCTGATTCCATAATTTCGTTCGGCAGGGGAGAAGCGGAGAGAGAAGAAGGAGCAGTGATGTAAGGTATGATTGGCAGAATGCTGGCTCAGGACTGCACCAACACCGACGTCGGATGCTTCAACTTTGACGATGAAAAATCATCGAAGATCCGAGTGGCGTAAGCATGCAAAAAGAACAACAAGCCTTCTCTATATTAAAAACCGAAGACGTTCTTGAGAAAAACATTGCAGTATTACCAGAAAAGAGAGAAAAAACACAATGCATCCAGTATTTCAAGATCCATAACCAAAAGAAAAATCTAATTGAGATGGATAACTCCGTCAACAGCGGCACAACCACAAAAAGAAATAGTGAAGTGAATAACAAATCTCAACTAATATCTCATAAGGAGTCCAGGAAAAGCAATAACATTAAAGAGAGTACCTGGAAGGCTATGACCACAAATGCTCATAGTTTGGGAAATAAAATCCCAGATCTGCAGGCCCTAATGGCTGAGGCAGAATTGGACATTGTTGCTATCACAGAAACATGGTTCACAGAATCCCATGAATGGGATACAACAATACCAGGCTACACCTTGTTAAGGAAGGACAGAGAGGATAGAAAAGGGGGAGGTGTGGCTCTTTATGTCAGAAACAACATCCAAGCATCTGAGCTGCAAGGAAGTTGGGGTAAGGAAGAAGCTCTATGGGTCGACTTAAAAAAAGATGACGGAGCGTCCATTTATATTGGAGTGGTTTACAGGCCTCCAAACCAAAAGGAAGAGCTGGACAGAGATCTGGTTGAAGACATCCATAAGATAGGTAAGAAGGGAGAAGTGGTGATCGTGGGTGACTTCAATATGCCAGATGTAGACTGGAAAATCCCATCTGCAGAAACTAAAAATAGTAGAGCGATAGTGGATGCCATGCAAGTATCTTTGTTCAAACAAATGGTGTTGGAACCCACGAGAGAAGGAGCTATACTCGACTTAGTGCTCACTAATGCAGATAATGTCTCAGATGTCCAGGTGGGCGCCCACCTCAGCAGCAGTGATCATCAAACAGTATGGTTTAATATCACTAAAAGAATAGGGAAAAGAACCACAAAGACCCAAGTTTTACAGTTCAAAAACACAGACTTTGAGGAAATGGGGAAGTACCTGGAGGAAGAACTTAAAGGATGGGAGAACGAGAGAGATGTGGATCAGCAGTGGACCAATCTAAAAGGAGCAATCACCAAGGCAACTGCTCTATATGTTAGAAATGTAAAGAAAAGCAAAAGAAAATTGAAACCTATCTGGTTCTCAAAGGAGGTGGCTGACAAAATTAAAGCTAAAAGAACAGCATTCAAGAAATATAAAGGATCCCAAAGGGAGGAGCACAAAGAAGAATATTTGTATCAACTGAGGGAGACAAAGAAATTAATCAAGTTGGCAAAAAGTCAAGCAGAAGAGAGGATTGCCAAGGAGATAAAAAATGGTGACAAAACATTTTTCAGATACATCAGCGAAGAGAAAGGTCCAAAGTGGTATAGTGAAATTGAAAGGTGGTAATGATCAATGTGTGGAGAGAGACGAAGAAATGGCAGAAATATTAAACAAATACTTCAGCTCTGTGTTCACTAAAGAAGACCCTGGAGAAGGACCATCTCTACACAACAAGAAACTGGAGGGAAGTGGAATAGATGAAAATCCTTTTACAGTAGAAAATGTGTGGGAAGAGCTAAAGAACCTGAAAGTGGACAAAGCCATGGGGCCTGATGGGATTCATCCAAGGATATTGAGGGAGCTCAGAGATGTTCTGGCGGGTCCGCTGTGTGACCTGTTCAATAGATCCCTAGAAACAGGAGTGGTGCCGAGTGATTGGAGAAGAGCGGTGGTGGTCCCGCTTCACAAGAGTGGGAACAGGGAGGAGGCTGGTAATTACAGACCAGTCAGCCTCACTTCAGTGGTGGGAAAAGTAATGGAGTCACTGCTGAAAGAGAGAATAGTGAACTATCTACAGTCTGGAGAATTGATGGACCAGAGGCAACATGGATTCACCAGGGGAAGATCCTGTCAGACAAATCTGATTGACTTTTTTGACTGGGTAACCAAGGAATTGGATCAAGGGAGAACGCTCGATATCATATACTTGGATTTCAGCAAAGCTTTTGATATGGTTCCGCACAGGAGACTGGTGAATAAAACGAGAAGCTTAGGAGTGAGTGCCGAGGTGGTGACCTGGATTGCAAATTGGTTGATGGACAGAAGACAATGTGTGATGGTAAATGGAACCTTCTCTGAAGAGAGAGCGGTTTTAAGTGGTATACCGCAAGGATCGGTGTTGGGACCGGTCCTGTTCAATATCTTTGTGAGCGACATTGCAGACGGGATAGAAGGTAAGGTTTGTCTTTTTGCGGATGACACTAAGATCTGCAACAGAGTGGACACGCCGGAAGGAGTGGAGAGAATGAGACGGGATCTAAGGAAACTGGAAGAGTGGTCGAAGATATGGCAGCTGAGATTCAATGCCAAGAAGTGCAAAGTCATGCATATGGGGAGTGGAAATCCGAATGAACTGTATTCGATGGGGGGGGGGGGGGGGGGGGGGGGGAATGGCTGATGTGCACGGAGCAGGAGAGGGACCTTGGGGTGATAGTGTCTAATGATATGAAGTCTGCGAAACAATGCGACAAGGCGATAGCAAAAGCCAGAAGAATGCTGGGCTGCATAGAGAGAGGAATATTGAGTAAGAAAAGGGAAGTGATTATTCCCTTGTACAGGTCCTTGGTGAGGCCTCACCTGGAGTACTGTGTTCAGTTCTGGATACCGTATCTACAAAAAGACAAAGACAAGATGGAAGTGGTACAGAGAAGGGCGACCTAGAAGGTGGAGGATCTTCATCGGTTGACATACGAGGAGAGATTGAAGAATCTAAATTTGTACACCCTGGAGGAAAGGAGGAACAGGGGTGATATGATACAGACTTTCAGATACTTAAAAGGTTTTAATGATCCAAAGACAACAACAAACCTTTTCCGTAGGAAAAAAATCAGCAGAACCAGGGGTCACGATTTGAGGCTCCAGGGAGGAAGATTCAGAACCAATGTCAGGAAGTATTTCTTCACGGAGAGGGTGGTGGATGCCTGGAATGCCCTTCCGGAGGAAGTGGTGAAGACCAGAACTGTGAAGGACTTCAAAGGGGCGTGGGATAAACACTGTGGATCCATAAAGTCAAGAGGCCACCAATGAAGAGTGGGTGACTCGCCAGAATGATGGCTACTGCCTGGACACAATACCCTTATTCAATAAACATACACATGCTTACTGTGACTCCAACATCGCTCTAAGCTTCAACAGCAAGAGGAAATGTGGAAAAAAGGATTTGCACTCACAAAGAGGGGAGTAGCTGGCTTGTTACGGCGGTTACTACCCCAAACCAAATAAGCCTGATACTTCACTTTCAATGCATATACAGCATAGCTCTCTGCTTCAACGGCAGGGGAGACGAAAAGAGGGTTCACACTCACAAAGAGGGGAGTAGCTGGCTTGTTACGGCGGTTACTACCCCAAACCAAATGTGCCTGATACTTCACTTTCAATGCATATCCAGCATGGCTCTCTGCTTCAACGGCATGGGAGAAAGACTGATACTTCACGCATATCCAGCATAACTCTCTGTTTCAACGGCAGGAGAGAAGAAAAACTGATACTTCACGCATATCCAGCATAGCTCCCTGCTTCAACGGCAAGGGAGAAGAAAAAATAACCAATAAGGGCTGTATAACATAGTCTGGGTACAACAAATAATCATGGGTGTAGCTTGATTATTGCGGCGGTTACTACCCCTACTGCCCCTAACTAATCAAGCTAGATATTTCACTTGGATGCTGCTCCATCACTGCTCTCTACATTAATGGTGGGGGTGGAAGGGAAATAGAACCAAGAGCTAAGAGAAACAGATAAGGATGAGAGAGAAAATGTGTGAAGCTTGCTGGGCAGACTGGATGGGCCGTTTGGTCTTCTTCTGCCGTCATTTCTATGTTTCTATGTTTCTCTAAGAAATGTGTCCTTAAGTTTCTGAAAGGCTAATGTGGCCTCAGATGACCACTGCAAGGAGTTGGCTCCCTTGCAGGTCATGGCAGTGAAAGGGGCGTTCAATGTGGAGTAATGTGGAATGAATGACCGGTAGTAATTAGTAAACCCCAGGACTTTACAAAGCGCCTTGAGGCCCGTTGGCTGGGGCCAATCCTGGATGCTCTTGGTTTTTTGGGGGTCCATCTGGAAGCCTCAACCTGAGACCACGTAGCTGAGAAAAGGAACAGTCTTTTGTTCGAAGGAACATTTTTCCAGCTTGGCATGCAAGTGATTGTCCCTGAGACGCTGAAGAACTTTGCAGGCATCTCGGCGATGATTTTGATGGTCCTGTGAGAATACCAGGATGTCATCCAGATAGACTACAATGCACTGATAGAGCATGTCTCTAAATACCTCATTCATCATGTTCTGGAATACCGCTGGGGCGTTACAAAGACCGAAGGGCATTACAAGGTATTCAAAATGGCCGTCACGGGTGTTAAAAGCGGTTTTCCATTCGTCGCCCTGGCGTTTCCTGATCAAATTGTAGGCGCCTCTCAGGTCCAACCTGGAGAATATTTTGGCCCCTTGGAGCCTGTACAACAGTTCAGAGATGAGTGGCAAGGGGTATCGGTCCTTCTGGGTAATTTCGTTTAAGCTGCGGTAATCTATACGCGGCCGGAAGGAACCATCCTTTTTACCCACAGAAAAGAATCCTGCTCCAGCGGGAGACTGTTGTGTTTGTGGCATTGTGGACCCTTGGTTGCAATGGAGATAACTCTGCCCACTGGGAGGAGCCCCGTGGGGAACAACTGCGATAGGCAGACACAGTATGGATAGAGGCTTTATTGTACTGCTGTAGATAGATGGTGAAAGCAGAAAGGTAAGGCACTGATCCACAAAGTGTCAGTTTGTTCAATAGACTCAGATGTATAGTCTCACCCAGATGTTCATGATAGGTGGGAGCCCGCAGTGCGGGTAACGCTGCGGCTGGTGGGTGGAGCTGGCGCACCGGATCGTAGAGGTACTCACAGGAAATGAAGACGTCTTCCTGGTGCTGGTATGG
Source organism: Rhinatrema bivittatum (assembly GCF_901001135.1). Taxonomy (NCBI): domain Eukaryota; kingdom Metazoa; phylum Chordata; class Amphibia; order Gymnophiona; family Rhinatrematidae; genus Rhinatrema; species Rhinatrema bivittatum. The sequence goes on from NC_042618.1 coordinate 93,977,397, forward strand.
TGGGACTGAAGGTCTGTGGTGCAGGATATAATGGCTGGTAGGCCCTTGATGAGCAAGTACCTGATAGTCCGATATCCTGAAATGTAGAAGAGATAGAAAGACCTCCGAGGAGCGGTTGTCTAGTTAGTGAGGACCCCGAAGGGTAGTTGGAAGCGAGAGACCCCCGAGGAGCGGGTGTCAGAGCTTCTACAGGAGCAAGACCCTTGGAGTGAAAGAGGCATCAAACATGCAGCTTAGAGCGGTCAGAGTAGCTAAACCGAAGTCTTTGTTAACTCAAGGTGGTAGCGGAAGAAGAGGCTTGTAATACTCGGAGGTACTGACGTCATGTGGTGGGGCCGCCCCCAAGGTTCCCGCCATGACGTGTATTTGAGCATTAGAGATGTGCATGCTCATGCCCTAGTTGGCCACGGGAGTGAGCATGGTGGACTGAGATGCCCATGCTAGTTTGGAAATGCTGAGAACCTCGGCACTCGGCACCGGAGGCAGCCATCTTGCCCAAGGAGAGTGAAAGAGGAGAAAAAGAGGTAAGGCAGAGCGGTCACAGCTGTCTGCTACTGACGGATGCAACAGAGACTTAGAAGGTTGAATGAAGCCTTTTGCCAAATTCTCTTGTATGTAGTCTGACATAGCCTTAGTTTCTGTTAGCGAAAGTGGGTACACCATTCCGTGAGGGGGCTCTTAATTAGGAAGTAAATTTATCACACAATCAAATAAGCGATGAGGTGGTAAAGTGTCTGCAGCCTTATTTGAAAAGACATCGACGTAAGTGGAGTATTGCAGCAGGAGACCCGGAAGAGACATCATGGTGGTTAGGCACGGCAGGGGTGACATGACCTCCAAGTAGTTCTTATGACAAGAGTTGCCCCATTTGGAAAGTTGCAAGTGTATGGATCCAGTACGAAGTTGGATGGGAACTGTGGAGCAAGTAACTTTGCCAGGTAGCAGCTCACCGTGGATAGAGGAGAGCAGTAGTGGCGTGGGAGTATGTACTGTGGGAATCTGGAGATGCTCCACCAGCTGTCGGAGGATAAAATTACCACCAGCCCCGTAATCCACTAAGGATAAGATGTAAAATTCCAGGGTACCTGAATTGATGGAAACAAGAAACGTTAATGGAGGAGAGGGTGATGTCAGGCCTAGGAGAAGTCCTTCAGCAGAACCTAGGCCTGGACGTTTCCAGGACAGAGTGGGCAGTTAGGTACTGCGTGCCTGGGTTGACCATAGTACATACATAGTCCTGAACGTAGGCGACGACGTTTCTCTTTCGAGAAGAGGTGGCTGCGACCCATCTGCATAGATTCTTCCTCATCGATATCTTGCAGAGCAGCAGTCTTTGGGGACGGTGCTGGTTGGATGTGGGGAGTGCCAGTAGCAACCCTCTTGGGACCTCTAGTCTCTTGTGAGTGTTTATGGAGATGGCAGTCAATGCAGCCTGCGAGATCCACGAGAGCGTCCAAGGTGTCGAGAAGTTCTCGAGCTGCTAGCTCATCTTTGATGCATGGACTCAGTCCTTCAATGAATATCGCACATAGGCAAACCAAATCCCAGTGCAGCTTAGACGCAAGTGTCCTAAGCTCAATGACATATTCAGTAAGGGATCTGGAACCTTGATGCAGGTGCTGTAGGGTGGAACCAGCTAAAGCCTTGCGAGCAGGTTCGTCAAAGTGGAAGTGGAAAAAGGCGAGGAAGCCCGGGAGAACTTGGAGGATCGGATCCGCTAGTCCCCACAGGGGTGATGCCCAGGCCAACGCCTGTCCTTCTAGCAGAGATAGTATGTATATTGTCTTGGTAGCTACATCACGGAAGTATGCAGGTTGTAAAGAGAAGTGCATGTTGCACTGATTCGAGAAGCCCCTACAGGTCAAGGGGTCACCTGAAAAACGAAAGGGTGCCGGCAGGGGCACAAGTGGCCAGAACGAAGGCATCTGTGGAGTGGAGCTCAATTTGGAAGATGTCGAGGCAGTGTCCAGCTGGTTATTTTAAATATTTATGGTGTTAGCCAAGCTCTCCAAAACTTTCTGCTGATCAGAAATTCGCTGGGCCAGGCCAGGGATGGCCTGGAGGGCCGTGAGCTGTGCCAGGTCCATTGACAGCAATCTGTTAGGAAATGTCTGTATGTGGGCCCTTCAGCCGAGGTGAGAGGTGGTACCACCCAGGGGAGGAGCCCCCTTGAACCACCAATGGCACCGGTAGCCCCTGTGACATAGTGAGGGAAAAGCTATTGGCGCCATTTTGAATACTGGCAGCCGACACCCCGAGTGCAGGAGATCGCTCCAGGACCCCCGCTGGACCACCAGGGACTTTTGGTAAGTCTTGGGGGGTCAGGAGGGTGGGAGGTTGTAGTTAATTAAATTTAAAGGGTTAGGATGGGTTTTTTGGGGGGGAAACAAATACATAAGTGACTAATGAACAGATCAGGGTCCCCCAAGAACAGATGCAACGGATTTGGCTCCCCCACGAATACGAATACTGAATGGGATGAATCCATCCCTGCTGCACATCCCTAATGCATTGCTCATGGGATTATCAGCAAATTTGTTATGTAGGCTATAGCTAATTCAAAATACCACAACATATATAATAACTGGAAATACTAAAAGAACATCCTACTAAGCCAATTTTTATTTGCCCTATTTTGGCTTCCTGTAAACACGAGATGCAAATAAAAATTTTTAATGCAGGTTTTTAAATCTTTGAATGGCCTCTGTGCTCCACATTTAACTCCTGTCAGCGCGCACTAAAACAAAAATGAATTTTTTCCGAAATTTCAGAAAAAAATACATCATTTTTCAGTTCTCCCAAACCATTCCAAATTAGGCAATTTTGTTGACATTGCCTAATTCGGGAAAAACGATTGCAGAACCCTAATATTTTCATATTTTTTGAAAAAGATCAAATAAATAAGCTATTTTTTCTGAAGTATCTAGCAAAATAATGTTGTATAGATATTTAAAATATAGCACCCACAGATACTAAATAAAGCAAGTAAATCTATTCATGATCAAGTTAACAAGAAAAAGGTTAAAGGGATATATTTGACCAATGAGTTTCCTATTTAATAAGTAATAATGGAGATATGATACTTGCTGGAAAGAACTGTTATAATTCGGCCTGTGGCAGAAGCAGGAGCCACAGGCCGCCTCTACACCTTTTTCTCCCTTCTCTCATGGCCCAGAGGCAGCTGACATTTCCAGCGCGGCTAGAGCCCCACTGCTCTTGGTAATGCGGTCTGGAGACTGCCAACAGCCCTCCCGTGGGGCAGGATCCACACTACTGCTCCTCAAGGGGCCTGAATGCTGCCGACATACTTCTGCAGTGGCAGGAGCCACGTTTACGCTTCTCAAGTGGTCTGGAGACCGCTGTCACCATTCCCGCGTGGCAGAAGCCGCATGTCTACCTCCCTTGTGGCATGGAGCCGCCTACAGCGTTCTCATGTGGCCCGGAGGCCACCAACTAGGGATGTGCAGACAAAAAGTTTATGTTCATAAGTCCATAAGTCGAAAGGGGGGGTCAATTTCGGTCAATATGGACATATGTAGAATTCCATAAGTTGAGTCTATGTCCACACGTGCACCGATTCCCTAAATAAAAATGTAAACCCCTCACCCTCCTTAATCCACCCCCCCAAGACTTACCAAAACTCCCTGGTGGTCCAGCGGAGAGTCAGGACGCCATTCCTGTATTCCTTTGCGAGGAGCACATGACGTCGGCGTCAAGTCGGAGTGACGCGGACGTCATGTGATTCCCCGTGCGTTCGCTCCGGGACCCTCGTTGGACCCAACCGGAACTTTTGGCCAGCTTGGGGGGCTGCCAGTAATCAAAATGGCGCCGATAGCCTTTGCCCATACTATGTCACAGAGGCTTTCGGCGCCATTGGTCAGCTCCAGTCACATGACAGGAGCACAAGATGGCGCCGATGGCCATGTGACAGGGGCTGACCAATGGCGCCGGAAGCCCCTGTGACATGGTAGTTCAGAGGCTATTCGGCACCATTTTAAAGAGCACGGCTTGCAAGTAGCACGGGCACGGAGGGCAAATGGAACCCGGGACCCCGCTGGACCACCAGGGATGTACTTAGTAAGTCTTGGGGAGGGATCGGGATCATGGGGGGGGGTGTTGTATTATAGTTTATTTAAATGTTTGGGGTGGGTTTTAATTTAAAAAAAAAAAAAGTTTCCCTCTCCCCATGCAAACCCGAAAAACGAAATTTCCCCGAAAGTCTGGGAAAATTCTTTTCGGGTTTCGCGGCCTCCGAAACCACAACGAGTTAGGAAATTTCGTTGAATTTCCTAACTCGGGCGAAAAACGAACCACATCTCTATTAAGGAGGGTGAGGGGTTTAAATTTTTATTTAGGATCAACAATCGCGATTTCCAACGTATTCAACATAGCTATGTTGAATAAGTTGGAAATCCGATCGTTTTCGCCTCATCACTTTTTTAAGTTAAAAAAAAAGAAGTTGCGTTTTACATATGCGGTCAAAACGAATGCACACCCCTACCACCAACCTACCTGGGGACCTCCGTGGGGAGAGGGACTGCATCCCAGGACTCGCCTGGCAGCTGGAGCTGCCTGTGATCCTCCTTCAGCGACAGGGAGTCGTCCCTGACACCAGGGCCTACCCTGAGGCCTGTTTCTTCTCTGCAGCCTTCCGTGTTGTAGCAGGGCCACTGTCCAGGGTCCTGCACTGCTTCCTGCATCCTCCTAAGGGATGAAGCCGCGCTTCTCTGCCCTTCTTAAAGGGCTAGTGCAGGTGTGGTTACTTCCTGACTCCTCCCTGGGTGTTTCCTGCTTCAGCCTATAAAAGGCATCCATTGTCATTCCTTCCTCACCTTCACAAGGAGAAACTTCCTTCCTGGAGCTGGTTTCCTGAGGATCTCCGTTTCCAGCTTCTGCCTGGCATCCTTGTCTTGGGATCCCATTCCTTGTTCCTAACTTCTTTGATGTTCTACATTCCTGGTCCCTTGTCTTCGTGATGTCTTCAGTATCCTGATGTCTCCGTTCCAGCTTTATCCTGATGTCTCCATTCCAGCCTTGATGTCTGCAGTATCCTGATATTCTGTTCCAGTCCAGAGGTTCCTGAGGTTCTGTCTTCCCATCCCTCATGGTCCGTGACCAGTCCGGCTGGCTGGTAGGGCTCGTGGTGGCCCAGTTGTACATCCATTGTCATTCCTTCCCCGGCTGGGGCATGTATGGTACAGGTGGGATTCCTCCATCTCCGGAGCCGAGGGTACCCATGTTCCCATCTGTTCCTCCTGGGTGTGGAGTCTTCTAGACATCTGCATCATCTGTCCCAGCTGCTCCTCATCGAGTGTCCAGGGAGTCTGTTCCGGATGTCCTGGATCCTTGCCCTGGAGACTCATCTTCTTCCTTCGATGCTCTGGACTCCAGCTACGCCTAGCCCCCGGCGGATAGCCTGATGGCTGGTCTGCCCTCCTCTCCAGCTGTGGGTGTTAGTGCTCTATCTAGAGTCTCCTTCATCTTGCATTTAAGATCTTCCTCGTCCATCTGAGTACCATCTCGGATCTTCACTCTCGTCTGATCTTCTTCATGTTCAGGGTTCCAGAGCTTCCCTCCTGTGGTCCGTCTTCAAGTCTAACTTCAGGATACCTTCATTATGTGTCTTCCATGCCAGGTCGGAGGTTTCATCTTCCTTCTATTGACCATCTTGCTATGTCGATCACGCCAGGTTCTCGAGGTCCAGTCCAGAATGGGGCCACCTGGAGTTTTGGCTGGTTACTTTCATCTGTCTGTCCTGATGTCCTTCTCTTTGGATTCCAGTCTTTTTTTCAGTACTATTGCCATCTTGAACTCTAATGTAATTGAGTCGATGCCAGCTTTGCTGCTTCGCCTCCAACGTGGTCCACGACCATCCCGGCTGAGGTGTGTAGGGCGCATGGTGTTGCAGCACTCTTTTCAAGTCCACCTCATTGCTTGAATCTTCGTTTACTCTGCAACACCCTGATGTCTTCATCTGTCTTGTCATGCCTGATGTCTTCATCTGCCTTGTCCTCTGTCCGGCCTACTGTTTCCCGCCGCTCCCTAGCGGCAGACCGAAAGGGCTTGGAATGGTCAGAGGACTATTCAGAGACCACCATTGTGTTGGTGGTCTCAAGGAAGCATGCAGGTTCGATCGAGGCTCAGGGTAAGGATGTTTCACCGCAAGGGCAAACATTTTGTCCCGCGCTGGAGAGCGCCCCCTGGTGCTCTTGTCCATCGCAGCGCAACAAGATTTATTATACAGACTGGCAATAACTAAAACAGTTGGAATAAATCCAAGGAAAGGGTTCAAATAATCTAAGTTAAAGTATCACACATTTGACACTGTTGTAAGTAGCTAAAATGTGTTGCATTTATAAGTGAAAACTGTTTAGGGGTGAACGTTTGTTTAAATTATATTTTTGATGGATTTAAAATCCCTCTTTAGGAGTAGGCAAGGTTAAGCCTTTGCAGTGAATAGCTTGAAGACTAGTCTCTGAGACTGACTGAAGAAAAAGAAAAGAAAAAGCATATACCAGGAAAGTATAATATGATCAGGTGTTATTTCTGGTACTTTCTCTTTTCTCTGTACTATGTTCTAGCAGTGAAACATTTATATTTCTCAAGAGGTATTAAGAGGCAAGTTCACAAGCAAAGCCTCAAAAATACTAAAGGACAGCAGCATATTTAGAGATTTTACATGTGTATGATAAGGAGAAGGGTAAGCTATATCGCACCAGAATTTTTAATATATAACCGGTGTAAAAAAGAGAGTTTTGGATATTTCCCATTTAGGGTAATGGACGGATACAAGATTTTACTGGACATATAACCTGTGTTTATGAGAGAGAGGAACTATGATCAGAACTGAGCAGTTCAGATCATATATTGACAAGAATTTAAAGTATATTAAATTGGTAATGGATGGAATCTTATTCAATCTCAGTATCAACCTTTAAAAAATAAAGACCTAGGTTTATCATTTTGCTATAAATTTTGCATGAATAGCACCTGCGATAAAAAAAGGGGGCATGGTTATGGTAATTTTTGAATTGGGTTGCTCCAGGAGGGAGAGCGAGAGAGAGAGAGAGAGAGATACTCTTTATAAGGCTCTTGTTGGGTTTGTGGCTTGTTGTAGACCCTTGGTCGAAGTGGCAATGACTCCTCCCATGGGGAGGGGCCCGTGGGGAACCACAATGATAGGCTAGACTCAATAGCAAGCGGACACAGAGGAAAAGAAGCTTTATTATACTGCTGTGAGGAAGATGATACTTGTCCGAGGAACGGACAGCGCTGTAGTCCATCGACAACACAGTAAGGCTCCAGTTAGTCTCAGTAGAAGGTAGATGATCTCACCCAGATATAGTGAAGGTCTGGTGATAATCCACAGTGCGGAATAGGCCGTGAACCTGAAGGGTGAAGCGAGAGAGCCTTGGAGCGTAGTAGTACTCACAGGATAGACAGCGATGATAGCTTCCTTTGGTAGTCGAGTGAAGAGAAGGACCCATGGTCCGAGGTGCAGATCCCCAGAGCAGGATAGGCCCTCAAGGAGCGAGTACCTAGGAGCATCGAGGGTACCTAGAATAAAGCAAACAGGACCCCCGAGGAGCAGGTAACCTGAAGGTTAGGTAGAATAACCCCGAAGGGCAAGTAGAAGTGAGGGGCCCCTGAGGAGCGGGTACACAGACCTTCAGTAGGTAGCAAAGAATCCAAGCGAGCAGCATAGAAATGGTCAGAGTAGCAAAACCAAAGTCCTTGCTAACTTGTTGTATTGGAGCAGAGTGGAGGTTTAAATACCCAGAGGTACTGACGTCATGTGGTGGGGCCGTCCCTGAGGTTCCTGCCATGACGTGTTTAAGAACATGGATAGCGTGCGCGTGCGTGCCCTAGGAGGCCCCATGGTGGACGGGGATGTCCATTCTGGCTCGGAGACCCCAAGGGGTTCGGCAAGCAGCAGCGGAGGCAGCCATCCTTCCGAAGGAGGAGGAGAAAGGCAAAAGAGAGGTGAGGCAGAGCGGTCGCAGCCATCTGCGACCGACGGATGCAACAGCTCTCATATAAGTAAACTATTTATACCGCTATAGGAGTGGAAACTAGTAACTTGAGGTGAGGTTTTAGTGGTATATTAAAAGTTGACTAATTTGTGTGTCTCCCCAGATACTCTCTCTCTCCATCTCTTTCTATTTCTCTCTACTCTCTGAAATAGGATTTGTGTTAAAAATTGCAAATCACATTTTGGGCAAAATGCCAGGAAAAAAGGTGTAGTTACAATGTGCATTTTAATTTACTCCACCCAAACTCCTTCCATTTGGGAAAAATGTTAAAATTTGCATATGTCTCTTGTGATGCATTTTTTATCGCGGGTGTTATGCTGTTATTGTGGGCATTAGGGCCCTAATGCCCATGATAGGGCCCTAATGCAATTTGATGAATGATCCCCAAAGTTAGTAGAGCATAACACATAAGCATATGTCTCAGAAGGTCATCTGAGAAGAACAGGAATGGCAAGAAGAACAGGAAGGAAGATATTTAGAGGGAAGAAAAGTGAAGGAGGAATTCTTGGAAAACTATGGTAATAAAATTCCTAGTTTAGGAAATAAAATTCCAGACTTAAAATTCTTAATGATGGAAGCAAAACTAGATACTATGGATGTCACAGAAACATAGATTAAGGAATGGGATATGACGTTAAGCATATAAAATGTGCCATGCTGGATCAGAGCAAGGTCCATTGAAGCCTACATCCTGTATCTGAAAATGGCCAATGCTTGTCATTAGGAAGTAACCAGCAGATCCCAAAAAGGAGATCATTCACAAGAATAAACAATCAATTTCCTTGAGTCCACCTGGCTCAAAATTGTTTATAGAATTGTCCTCTAGGAACCTATCCAAACTCTTTTTAAGACCAGAAGTGCTAGATGCCTTGACAACATTCTCCTTCCACAAATTCCACAGTTCGATTGTGTACCATGTAGAAAAATAATTTCTACGATTAGTTTCAAATCTGCTATTTGTTACTTTCATGGATTGTTCCATAGTCCTAGTACTATTTGAGAGGATACATAACAATTCTCCATTTACCTGTTCCACCCCATTCGTGATTTTATAAACCTCTATTATATCCACTCTCAATTATTTCTTCTCCAGGCTAAAGAGCCGTAACTTTTTTGCCTATTTTCATAAGAGATCTTCTTGTCCATCTCCATTATAATTGTTATTGCCCTTTTCTGTTACATTTTCCAGTCCTGCCACAGTCACATCATTAATCTATACAGAGGCACTATGATATTCACAGTTTTATTTTCCATTCTTTTCTGAATAATTCCTAACTTTCTATTTGCTTTTCTGACCACTGTGACACACACTAAGCCAAGGAAGTTTCAGTATATTATTTATAATTATTCCAAGATAGTTTTCCTTGGTGAATACTCCTGAGACATAACCCAGCATTCTGTACTTATACCTAGAATTGTTTTTCCATATGTGCATCATTTTCCACTTGTCCACATTAAATTTAATCTGCCATTTAGATGCCTAGATTCCCAGTCTTGCAAGGTCCTTCTAAAATTCCTCACAGTCTGCTTTTGTTTTAACTACTTTGAATATTTTTGTGTCATCTGCAAAATATAATCACTTTACTCCCTTTTCCAGATAAATTAAACATGAGTCACTCAAGTATTTAGCTTTCTCAGAGGGCCTCATTTTCAGAGAGAGAGAGAGAGAGAGAGAGAGAGAGAGAGAGAGAGAGAGAGAGAGAGAGAGAGAGAGAGAGAGAGAGAGAGACTTACTATAGTGCCTATGCCCTAGACAGGTATTTTAATCCCTATGGGAGGGCCACCTACTAACTCGGGGTGGGGATTAGGTATCAGCGTCGGGGGTTGGGGGCCACCTTCGCATTGCACATGAGACCTACGGAAAGAACAGTGGTCTCTGGTGAAGGTTTGCTGGCCGTCGGAGTGAGGAAACTCACTCCAAGAAGAGATTTGGGCAACGTTCTCTCCACCTAGCTTGTTGTTGCCCAGGTAGAGTGTCCAGCAAGCTAGGTGGAGAGAATGTTGCCCAAATCTCCTCTTGGAGTGAGTTTCCTCACTCCAACGGCCAGCAAACCTTCACCAGAGACCACTGCTCTTTCCGTAGGTCTCATGTGCAATGCGAAGGTGGCCCCCAACCCCCGACGCTGATAACTAATCCCCACCCCGAGTTAGTAGGTGGCCCTCCCATAGGGATTAAAATACCTGTCTAGGGCATAGGCACTATAGTAAGGTTCTCTCTCTCTCTCTCTCTCTCTCTCTCTCTCTCTCTCTCTCTCTCTCTCTCTCTCTCGCTGCAGCTGTTTTGCCACACATGATAAACAGGTTCCTGCTTTACATATACTCCACCCCCTGAATACCAAATTACTAATTTGCGATTTAAGTTCACATGAACAGCAGCAAAGGAATAGGGAAACAGTTACAAGGTCTGTAAAGTTCTAAAATTATTTTTCTCTGCTCAGTACTTCATACATATGCATATGAACCAAATGCCGATCTTGGCAAGATGTTACTCAAATAGAACTGCAAGGGATTGAAGAGCTCCTAGTGTGACCTCATCTTAGCCAGATCCCTTATTTATTGCACCTGATCCTCCCCAAAATTCAATATATATAAATCACATATGAGGATTCATACCAATTTTTCACTTTTATCAAATTTTTATTTTTTGTTATTTCTTTTATTTCTCTATATTTTCCACATTCATATTTCTAAAACAACCAGCTGAACAATTTGTTATTCCAAAATTCTTAAAATCAAATACATTGCTTTTCAGCATTCACTACTTGAAAAGCCATTATTCCATTTCTCAATAATCTTCATAGATGTTATTCCCCACAACACATACAGAGATTTTTCACAAATTCTCTACTACATATACACTAGTCTTATTCAGATGTATAATTCCATATCCTATTCATACATGAATTTCTCAATATTAACATTTAAGTATAAATTTCTCAATTCACACCCTGATGTTCATACACCGACAGCATTTTTTCAATGATGTTATCATTCAAGTATAAGTTTTTCCATTCACACCCCACCGGTGTTCTCTCAAATATACGAGGTTTTCACAGATGTATAACAGATCTTCATATACTGACACTCCCCAACACGGAGGCCTCGATGTTTCACCACCTAAGTGGCTTCATCAGGGGGATTCTAAACATTGTTTTTGGTATCTTAAAAACAAAAATATAATATATAGATTCAAACACCCATTACATAGTATCTCATAATCCCCACATACTTCCAAAAAATTATTTTTGTTACTTACATATGGCGTGGTTTTCTTAATTCTGACTTCACTCTCTCTCAGTCTCTTATAATTCTGGCTTTACTCATTCTCAATTCTTATTACAAACGGAGTTAAATGACTCTACAATTTCAAAACAAAATACACCATAGATGCCTGAATCACATTACATCTCATACTATCATTCAAAAGAGAAAGAAACCAATTTAACACAGAGCTTACCATTACTGCTTCTTGAAAGATCACCTTCATCATATTTGTAGTGCCATTACTGACTGCTTCAACCGTTCCAAAGGAGGCATGAAACGCCACAGCTGCACTGTAGATTATAATCCCACCTAATTTCATCCGGGTCCCCCACGTCCTTCTCTCCCTTGGATGTAACCACTCCCCCAACATCCGGGTCTGCAGGGCCCTAACTAATAGCACAGACTTTTACACAAATCCCCGATCTCTCTCACATGACAGCTTTCAATCCCTCCCATATGCAAACGCACTTATATATTAAATGTCACCATTGGATCAAACGCATCGCCCTTATTCATACATAACTATTCACAATATCCCATTATAACATTTGTGGCTAGAAAACTAGCCCATATCTATACCCAGATCTCATACATGATTGACCCTCTTTTCCTTCTTAATGATATTCCCTTATTTCCCCATATAAAATAAACCCTGTATCACTCAATCCAATGCATTTTCTATTCATAGCTATAACATATCCACCTTCCCACTAAACTTCTTTAATCCTCCCTTTCACATCCCCATATTCTATACCGAATACTTGATATGAAATTCCAAAATGATTGTATTCCATGTTGATTTTATCAATTCCTAGAAAAATGCCTCCAATTCTATTGATGCATTTAGACCTGCAGGACTAACCATACACCATCTATATATACATTTCTGCTCTATTTGCCAAAGCATCAGAGAGATATCTCCCCCTCTCAATAAGAAAATCTTTTGGATGATAAAAAAAATGCACATCCTCCACAGTGTGATTCTGTGTAATCCAATGCTTAAACAGTGCCCAGTGGTGATTCCAACTGCTTTGTCCTAATACAACTTTTGTGCTGAATAATTCTAGTCTTGATGGCCAATTTAGTCTGTCCAACATAAAGTTTTTCACAAGGACATATAATAGCGTACACTACCTAGGTAGTGTCATAATCATAATGTGCTCTCAGATGATACTTGATTTTTAATTGTGGATGGCAAAAAACTTGAATCTGCAGCACATTTTGACATACTATACAATGGCCACAACTAAATTGTCCTGGATCCTGTTCATCAATTTTCCTCATCCAAGGCATAGTCACCATTAATTTATCCCGTAGATTTGCTCCTCTGATTTTAGAAAAAATAGGATATGCTTCAAACTCTGCATGTATTTGTAAAACATGCTAATGATCCCTTCTGATCCTCTGTATTTCATATGAGAATTTTGAGAAGGGCAATGTACACACCATTCGTTGAGTATCGCAGCAAGTTTGTTTATTTAATAACAACTCCCGGTTGGCAAAAAGCCCTCGTTTATACGCCTGATGCCCCCATGCAACTCTCCCTTAATAATTGCTAATGGACTTTTCCTCCAGGAACTTGCCCAACCTTTTTTAAATGCAGCTATAATAATAGCTTTTACCACATCCTCTGGCAATGAGTTCCAGAGCTTAGTTATCAACTGAGTAAAAAAAAAATATTTTCTCTTATTAGTTTTAAATATATTACCCAATAACGTCATTGTGTGTCCCCTAGTCTTTGTACTTTTTGAAATAGTAAACAACTGATTGATGTTTACTTGTTCCATTCCACTCATTATTTTAATGACCTCTATCATTTCTCCCCTCAGCTGTCTCTTCTTCAAGCTGAAGAGTCCTAACCTCTTTAGCCTTTCTTTATAGGGGAATTGTTCCATCCCCTTTATCATCTAGGTCGCCCTTCTCTGTATGTTTTCTAATTCTGCTATTTCTTTTTTGAGATGTGGTGACCAGAATTGCACATAATGCTCAAGATGAGGTTGCACCATGGAGCTATACAGAGGCATTATGATAGTCTCTGTTTTATTCTCCATTCCTTCCCTAATAACCTCTAGCATTCTATTTGCTTTTTTAGATACTAATGCACACTGAGCAGAAGATTTCAAAATATTTTAAATGATGACACTTAGATCCTTTTCCTAAGTGGTGACTTCTAATGTGGAACCTTGCATTTGTAGCTGTTAGGATTCTGTGATGTCAGATGGGGTGTGAACCCTGGGCCGAAGTGAGAGGTGGTACCGCCCACAGGGAGGAGCCCCGTGAGACTCACTATCAGGAGGCTAGGTCACTGCAGAGGAAGACACAGAACGAATGGAGTCTTTCTTAAAGAGATAGAAGCACTACCCGTGGAGCAGGGGGTGCCAGGGAGAGAGAGAGTCCACACAGACCCTGAGACATAGAGTCGATGAGATAGGTAGTGCCCTAGGGAAATATCTCCGATGCACTGGTAGCAGTACGTGAAGCGAGTTTACTGGAGAGGTCTCCTGTAGAGAAGCGGGCTACATCAAAGAGAACTTGAAGGAGATGGTAGTGGCCCGCGGGGCAGGGTACACCAATGATGTCCGGGGTAATGATGGTAAAACCTACAGAGTAGGAAATGCAGATGAAGCTCTCAGAAGAGGTGACAGTGGTCTGTAGAGAGAGGAGCACAGACGAGGCTCTAGGTAATGGCCCGCAGAGCGGGGTACACTAGTGAGGGTCCTCGGTCAGTCTGGTAGTGGTCCACAAAGTGGGGTGCATCTGTGAGGTCCTCAATAGCATGGTAAAGATCTATAGAGCAGGCACTTCTGATGGAGCTTTCTGTGGTGATAGCAATGACCCACAGCACGGGGTACACCCAATAGACACTTGGTAGGTGGAAAGTGATCCGCAGGGCAGAGTACTCACAAGGAGTGAGTTGGTTCCAGGAAGCCCCGGGGAACAGAGCAGACAGAATTCCAGATGCCAGGCCCCCTGAGGAGCAGATAGCAAGGTGAGAGAGAGTCCCCTGAGGAGCGGGTACCTGAGACGTCCACGTCAGAACTGTAACTGTAACGCAGGGTCCTTAGGAAGCGAGGCAGAAATAGCAAGGATGTCACTCTTTGCCAAATCATCTTTGGAGAGGGCCAGCAGGTTTAAATATTCACAGATCCTGATGTCATCTGGAAGGGATGCCCCCGGGTTTCCCGCCATGATGTGGATAAGACTGGCCTGTGTGCACGCGCGCGCGCGCCTAGAGAGATCAGATGGTAAAATGACGGTCTGTGGCATCCGTGCTGACCCGGGAGGCCTGGAAGTGGTGGGCAGGTCATATGGATGGAGTTCGGGAGGTGAATAAAGAGGTGAGCAGTAGGGATGTGCAGAGGGATGCCATACGTTGCATTCGTGATTCAGATTCGTCGGGGAGCAGATACGTTGCATTTGGCCGTATGGCGCCCCGATGCGTTAATACGGCGATTTCTATTCGTGTCCCAGCTAAAATTAAATTAACTACAACCCCCCACCCTCCTGACACCTCCAAGACTTACCAAAACTCCAGCGGGGAGTTCGGAAGACAACCCCTGCACTCTCACACCCTCGGTGCCGGTTTCATCATGGCGCCGATAGCCTTTGTCACAGGGGCTACCGGTGCCATTGGTCAGACCCTGTCACATGGCCATCGGTGCCATCTTGTGCTCCTACCATGTGACAGGGGCTGACCAATGGCACCGGTAGCCCCTGTGACATAGTATGGGCAAAGGCTATCGGCGCCATTTTGAGTACTGGCATCGGACGGCCGGAGTGCAGGAGGTCGCTCCCAGACCCCTGCTGGACTTTTGGCAAGTCTTGTGGGGCTCAGGAGGCCCCCCCAAGCTGGCCAAAAGTCCCTGGGGGTCCAACGGGGGTCCCGGAGTGACCTCCTGCACTCCGGCCATCCGTTGCCAGTACTCAAAATGGCGCCAATAGCCTTTGCCCATACTATGTCACAGGGGCTACCGGTGCCATTGGTCAGCCCCTGTCACATGGTAGGAGCACAAGATGGCACGATGGCCATGTGACAGGGGGCTGACCAATGGCACCGGTAGCCCCTGTGACAAAGGCTATCGGCGCCATGATGAAACCGGCACCGAGGATGTGAGTGCAGGGGATGGCTCCCGGACCCCCCGCTGGACCACCAGAGAGTTTTGGTAAGTCTTGGGGGGGTTCAGGAGGGTGGGGGGGTTTGTTTAAATTTGTATTTAGGTGGCTGTATAATTCGGCGAAGATTTGTGTATTCGTGGGGAATCGTGATACGTTTCGCTTCCCCACGAATACTACGAATAGTGTAATATACGTTGCGGATCGCCAATACGGCGAAAACGAATGCACACCCCTAGTGAGCAGAAGTGGTTTCAGCCATCTGCGACTGATGGGTGTAACAGTACCCCCTTCTTAGGGCCCCTCCCAGGAGGTTTTGGCTTCCAGGATGAGAAGCATGGAATTGTCGAATTAAATCTTTGTCAAGGATGTTTTTAGCAGGCTCCCAACTGTTTTCTTTGGGATCAAATCCTTCCCATGAGATCAGGTATTCCCAACTTTTCCCGCGCTTCCTGACATTTAAGATGTCCTCATCCTGATAAGTGATATGGTCCTCAGAGGTTAAGGGTTGCAGTTCAGGAGATTTCTTTGAGAACTTTGATAGGATGAGTGGTTTTAACAGCGAGATGTGAAAAGTGTTGTGGATCTTGAGGGACGTGGGTAGGCGAAGGCTGTAAGTGACCAGCCCCAGCCGGCAAAGTACAGAGAAGGGCCCAATGTATCTGGGAGCAAAGCGGGCTGAAGGCAACTTTAGATGAATGAAGCGGGTGCTGAGCCACACATTGTCACCTGGGTTTAACTGAGGAGCTGCCCGGTGATGAGCATCGTAGAATTTTGTTGTCTTTAGAGCTGCTTGTTGTAGCAATTGCTTGGTATGCTCCCAGAGTTGGTGTAGTTCTTGAGAGGAGCCTTGTGCTGCTGGAGAGGGCACCAATAGAGGAATCGGAAGAGGAAGTAAAGGCTGACACCCATACACCACTTGGAAAGGGGATGATCCTGTGGCTGATGAGAGTTCAAGGTGAACTCGGCCCATGGCAATAACTCAGACCAATCATTCTGTCGGGAATTGACGTATGCCTGGAGGAATTGCTTCAGTGATGATTGGTTCTTTCTGTCTGTCCATTGGCCTATGGGTGATAGGCTGATGTAAGGTCCAGGGTGATGTCAAACTTCTTACACAGCAATCTCCAGAAGTTGGATGTGAACTGGACGCCCCTATATGACACGATGTGCTTCGGAAGCCCATGAAGATGGAAAATGTGTCTGATGAATAATTTGGCTAGTTCTGGAGCTGAGGGCAGGCCAGGTAATGCCACGAAGTGAGCCATCTTCAAAAAGCAGTCTATGGTTACCCAAATGGTATTGTTACCACTGGTAGGTCAACAATAAAGTCCATAGATATATGAGTCCATGGCTCGATAAGTGCCGGGAGAGGTTGTAGGAGGTCCCATGGATGGCTTGTCAGCGGCTTTTGGCGAGCACATGTGGGGCAAGATTCCACATAGGCCTCAGCATCTTGTTTCATGGTTGGCCACCAATAATACCTCTGAAGTGTAGAAAGCGTTCTTGCTTGCCCGGGGTGGCCATAGAGTAGAGAATCATGTGCCCATCTGAGTATCTTTTTGTGCAGAGGCAGGCGAACCACTGTCTTCCTGGATGGCACAGTGTGAGTGGCGGAGAGGAGTACTTTCGTAGGATTGATGATGTGCTGGGGAACGTCCGGAACATCATCAGTAGTAAATGAGTGAGGGAATCTGCTCGCACGTTTTTTTCTGCTTGTCGGTATTGAAGCAGGAAATTAAATCAGGTGAAAAAAAGAGACCAACAGGCTTGTCTGTGGTTCAAGCATTAGGCGTGATGGAGATATTCGAGGTTTTTGTGATCCGTGTACACGGTTATTTGATGCTGTGCTCTCTTGATCCAGGGACGCCACTCCTCAAATGCAAACTTGATCGCAAGCAATTCTTTTTCCCCGATCCCATAGTTGCGCTCAGCTGGGGTAAAGCGCCGGGAAAAGAAAGAACACAGATGTAATGTATAGTTGAGAGAATGCTGACTGAGCACAGCTCCAACACCGACATCAGAAGTGTCTACCTCAATGATGAATGGTCGTTGAGGGTCCGGATGACACAGGCGTGGCTCTTGCAGGAATGCGTCCTTAAGTTTCTGGAAAGCGGATACAGCTTCGGGTGACCATTGAGATGGGTTGGCTCCCTTTCATGTCATGGCTGTGAATGGGGTGGTCAGTATAGAGTAGTGGTTGATGAAGAATCTATAGTAATTTGTGAAGCCTAGAAATCTTCTGAGTGCCTTGAGACCCTGTGGCTGACGCCAGTCTCGGATGCTTTAAGTCTTCTGTGGATCCATTTGAAATCCTTGGCTAGGGACCACATAGCCCAAAAAAGGGACAGACTCCTTATGAAAAGAGCATTTTTCTAGCTTGGCAAACAGCTGGTTTTCCCTTAAGCATTGTAGGACATTGATAACATCCCGACTATGGCTCAGAAGGTCTTGAGAAAAAACCAGGATGTCTTCCAAATAGACCACGACACAACTGTAGAGCATGTCTCTGAAGATTTTGTTCATCATGTTCTGGAACACCACAGGTGCATTGCATAGGCCAAATGGCATGACCAGATATTCAAAATGGCCATCACGGGTATTAAAAGCGGTCTTCTACTCATCGCCTTGACGTATTCTGATCAAATTATAAGCACCTCTAAGGTTCAATTTGGTGAATATCTTAGCCCCCTGGAGCCTGTCAAACAGTTCAGAAATTAGTGGTAGGGGGTAGCGATCCTTCTATGTAATTTCATTTAAGCCGCGGTAGCCTATACATGGCCAGAGAAGGCCATCTTTCTTTCCTACAAAAAAGAACCCGGCTCCAGCAGGGGGCTTGGAGGTATGAATGAAGTCTTTGGCCAGGTTTTCCTTTATGTATTCAGATATAGCTTGAGTTTTGGTTAAGGAATCACATCAAATCTTCACTTATGTGTACTGTGCTGTTTGTACCTCTGACTGTGCATGTAAAACTGCCCCCACAAAAACCTAGACCACCACCAAAACCTCACCTCAAGTTACTAGTTTCCCCTTCTACAGTGGTATAAAAAGTTGACTAATCTGTGTGCCTCTCCTGAGGCTCTCTCTCTCTCTCTCTCTCTCTCTCCAATCCACTCCACTCTCCCCTCTCCTGCCTGAAACAGGATTTGCACTAAAAATCACAAATCCTGTTTTGGGCATATCACACAGCATAACATCATGAAAAAAAGATGTAGATATTTCTGGCGTTAAAGCATGCAATAACATGCATCATGCTATCACAAGCAACACTAAGCACCCTCATTTTAATTTACTCCACCCTAACTCCACCCAAATCCCTTCCATTTGGGAAACATTTTAAAATGTACATACACATCTCACGATACATTATTTATCATGGGCGTTATAGTGTTATCGTGGGCGCTAGGGCCCTAATGCCCTTGATAGGGCCCTAACACGATTTGATGAATGACTCCGTAAGTTTGAAATAGATGGCACATAAGCACAATAAATAAAATAAAAAAATATATTTTTTGCTATAGCCTTACCATCCATGAGCGCACACCTTTTAGCACACAGTTATCTAATGAATCTACTGATGCCCTTGCAAATTTCTTGTTTTAAATGTATTTAAAAATGTTTTTATTAGTAGTATTAGCTTTTGTTTCTTTGACAAGTATATCAAACATTTTTTTTAATTTTATTTAAGCATTTTATATACCATCATTCCAGAAGTTAATCACAATTGTTTACAAAATCGACATTCATTGTATAGGTTCACAAGGCATTTTAAAACATATTAACTTGAGGGTTTATATAGTAATTAATGCTATATAACTTCTGTTTCAATAATTTTCATATATTAGTCAGTAGGGATGTGCAGAGGGACCGCATACGTTACATTCGGTATTCGTATTCGTGGGGGGGCAGATATGTTGCATTCGGCAAGGGGGGGGGGGCACCCCAATCCATTCATGTGTTCCATTCTTATTTGTTTCCCGGCTAAAATTTAATTAACTACAACCCCCCACCCTCCTGCCCCCCCCCCAAGACTTACCAAAACTCCCTGGTGGTCCAGCGGGGGTCCAGGAGCCATCTACTGCACTCACACTGTCGTCTGCCGGTATTCAAAATGGTGCCGATACCCTTTGACCTTACTATGTCACAGGGGCTACCAGTGCCATTGGTCGGCCCCTGTCACATGGTAGGAGCAATGGACGGCGAGTGCCATACAGCAATATCTCCTCCATTCTCTTGTGTGGTCTCTGTGATCTCTGAACCAGTGACGGTTCGAATCCCTGCCTTGGAGGACTTAGGGGCAGGAGGCAACCTTATTCTCAGACGTCTTGTGGAAGACATCTTGTGAAAGACCTGAGGAGTCCATTGACCAAATTTGAAGATCCATTATTGCATCACAACTTGAAGTGGGCTTTGGACATTTCTTTACACTGCCACTTCTCTTGAGGATCTTAACAATGTCCACAGCAGTTCTTCTATCGACTGTTGTTCTACACAGCGGTTGCTATGTTTACCATAACTAGATGGCGCTTTACACCTTCATCATCTTCATGAACTTTAAGATACATAGCAGTTGCTATGCTCACCATAGCTAGATGGCGCTCTACATCGTCACCGACTCCATGGACTTATACCTAGAAGGATGAGCTTCTCTTCTCCATTTCTGAAGAAGCATATTCGGAGTATTTGCCCAATGAATCATGGCATAGGTTGATCCAAAGAAGTTATCTCTAAGTCCATCTATTCGGAGTATGTTTCTGATGAGCCATGGCACAGGTTGATCTGAAGAAGACATCTCTAGTCACCAGCCTGTTTGATTGCTGGTGTTGCTATCAGTTCTGAAGAAGAATTCTAGTCACCAATCTGTCTACTGGGGCTGCCGCCATCTCTCATCTAGAAGTGGATTTTGGACATTCTTCAACATCACCACTTCCACTGAATCCCTCAGTGTTGTCCACAGCAACTCCATCCATTGCTGGTGATTTCATCTTTACACTCAACGAGATTCTTCCACATCTCAAGATCCACCTGTCATCTATATAGTATCGATATAGAGATTAAGACCATGAGATTCTGGATGTTCATACAGAGGCAAGACATTGGAATACCTTCTGATTGGGAAGGCATCGGCTCCGATTGATCTTGGGAGCCTCAGACCACTATCTTGGATAAAGAGATGCTTCATCAGTTCTATCTCACGCATCCTTTAAAGTCTGGTACCCGAAGAGATCGCCCTTTGAAGGGGGGTACTGTTGCATTAGTGCCTGCTTTTGCCCTTGCTCCACCCTCTCTACCTGTGTGGTGACTCCCTCTGTGCCTGATGGACGGCTTGATGCTGCGGCGTCTCCATGCCGCTTCTCCCCAGCATCCCCAGGCCGGCTCAATGCTGTGGATCTACCATGTTCCTGATGACGTAGTGCACGCACGCACACTCCGAAGTATGTACCAGCAAGGGCGTGAACCTCAGGAGCGTCCCCCTGTATTGCCATCATCCGCTTCCAACATAAAAGGTCTTTACTTTTGCTAACAGATCGAGTTAGCAAGGACTCCAATTGGACTAGCCTCGGCTGTCCAAGAATACTTTGCACCCAAAGGATTGTTTGCGGGATTTCCATTGGACCCGCTCCACTCTTGCAACATCACCTCTCCGGACCTACCAGGGGTACCCGCTCCTCGGGGGCCTCACTCTCTTTCTCTGTTTCAGATTACAGAAAGGAACTGGTACTCGCTCCTCGAGGGTCCATGTTCCTAAACTCTCTGAAGACACGCCATTGCCTGGAAGTGATGACAAAAGACGAACATTGTGAGTTATTATTTCAGACTACAGACAGGAACCAGTACTCGTTCCTCGAGGGCCTATGTTCCTGAACACTCTGAAGATTCTCCTTGCCCAGAAGCTATCACAGGTACAGACATTTGTGAGTTCTTATTTCACACTACAGATAGGAACTGGTACTCACTCCTCAAGAGCCTATGTTCCTAAACCCTCTGAAGACTTGCCATTGCCTGGAAGCGATCGCCAGAGACGGACATTGTGAGTTATTATTTCAGACTACAGACAGTAACCGGTATTCGCTCCTCGAGGACCTATATTCTTGAACACTCTGAAGATTCTCCTTGCCCAGAAGCTATTGTAGGTACAGACATTTGTGAGTTACTACTTCAGAAGGTATATAGGAACCGGCACTCGCTCCTCGAGGGCCTATGTTCCTGAACACTCTGGAGATTCTCTATTGACTAGAAGCTATTCCAGATACAGATTATTGTGAGTTACCACCGCTCTCTCAGAGCTATCCCTGGAACCAGGTACTCGCTCCTCGAGGGCCTAACCCTTTCCAGCTACTGAGCCATCTTAAGACCTTATGTGAGTTATCATCTAGTACTGGCTATGTATATCTGCATATCCTGTCTATTCACTATCTACAGTCTCTTTGCAGCTCAGCAACCTTGGAATCGCAGTTCCAGTACTGAGGGACTTCAGCCCTGCCGGGCATACCAGCTCACTACTGCCACCTCTGGTGGTTATACTACCTATCTAATAAAAGTACTATTTGTGTCTGTCTCCATACTCCAGCCTAGCCGGTGGTCCCTCTCGGGACTCCCTCCTGGGGGCACTGTCATCTGCCATCAGCCCAAAGATTCACCTATCTACCTTCTGTCCAGCTGAGCACCATCTCTAGTACTCCGCTGGTACAGATTGCCAACCCTGCAGTCTACATCATAACATATTGCCATTCCTTAGCAGACCCATAGGAGGCAGTATACTACAGATTCCTAACTCGCTAGCAAGTCTGCAACAGATTGCTAACTCCAATCTGATGCTCCGCCATAAGACATCAGATTGATTTCAGACTGCTGTTTTCATCTGCTAACTCCTCCCATCCGCATAGCAGATCCCACATCAGATTGCTAACTAGCTAGCAGATTGACAACAGATTGCTAACTCCTCCCACTTCAGGAGCTGAGCACAACAAGATTGCCAACTCTTCCCACATCAGGAGTCTTCAGCAACAGATCCACAAAATTAGCTGCCTCTCCTTGCAGGATACACCTTGCGTTCTGTTAAGGATAGTAACTGTCGCTTTATGCAGGTTACCCACATGCATTATTTTAAGGAAAGTAACAGCCGCTCCTTGCAGGTTTCTCACCTTCATTCTGTTAAGCATAGTAAATGCTGCTCTGTGCAGGTTACCCCCATGCATAAATGTTACACCATCCCTTTTCTTAAGTTTTTAGGGATCTGCAATATTTGTTCCATGCCTTTTTGAATTCATTAACTAACTATTCTCATCTTCACCACCTCTTCTGGGTGGGTGTTCTAGGCATCCAACACTCTCTCTGTAAAGAAATATTTCTTCATATTAGTTCTAAGTCATCCTCCCTGTAGCTTCATATCATGACCCTAGTTCTACTGTTTCATTTCCAGCAGAAAAGGTTTCAAGTTTGTGCATACTTGTGTTACAAATTATCGGGCGGATTTTAAAAGCCCTGCTCGCATAAATCTGCCCGGATTTACGTGAGCAGGGCCTTGCGCGCCGGCGTGCACAGAGCCCCGGGACGCGCGTAGGTCCCGGGGTTTTTCGAAGGGGGTGTGTCAGGCGCGTGTCGGGGCGTGTCAGGGGCGGGATGCGGTGTTTCGGGGGAGGGACAGGGAGCATTGCGCCGGCCCAGGGGCATGGTCCAGGCCTCCGGACCAGCCCCCGGGTCGGAAGACGGCGCGCCAGCAGTCCGCTGGTGCACGTAGATTTATGTCTGCTTCTTGCAGGCGTAAATCTAGGGACAAAGGTAAGGGGGGGTTTGGCTAGGGCCGGGGGGGTGGGTTAGGTAGGGGAAGGGAGGGGAAGGTGAGGGGAGGGTGAAAGGAAGTTCCATCTGAGGCCGCTCCGATTTCGGAGCGGCCTCGGACAGAATGGAGGCAGGCTGCACGGCTCGGCGCGCGCAGGCTGCCCAAAATCGGCAGCCTTGCGTGCGCTGATCCAGGATTTTAGAGGATACGTGCGGCTATGCGCGTATCTTATAAAATCCAGCGTACGTTTGTTTGTGCCTGCTGCGCAAACAAAAGTACGCGATTGCGCTTTTTTTTTAAAATCTACCCCTATGGATTGTAAAAGTTCAACAGAAGTTCACCCACTTAGTACCCAAATTATTATTTGAATTTTAGTCTCAGCACTGAAAAATAATCACTTTGTTTACATAGTCAGCTCTAGCAACTACTATAATACTCATTTAAGTTAAATTTGCAGTAGACACAATATCCTGAAAATGCAGAAAGATATATTGCATATTGAGATATTCAAATATTTATTTGTGATGTGATTTCTGGACCATTCCATTAACTGATCATAGGTTACAAGTTGTATTTCATGGGTTAAGTGCTTGGTTCATAACTATTTACATTTTTATCAGTGATCTCGAGAAGGGAAAGCATTAATATTACCATATTTTGCACCTCTTTACTGTTTGCAATTCACTACACTGGATGGCTTGGGGATATAGACACCTCTGTGATTTTTGGGATTCCTTCACTATGCCTTGGGGATTTTGACTCCTTTCTGCTGTTTGCAATTCCCTGGATTGTACACCTTAGGCTTTTTTGATACCTTTGCGCCTTGTGATTACCAGCCCTGTAAACTATGGAGGTTTTCATGCCTTTATGTTTGTGATTTGTATCACTGCATGGCATAGGATTTTTTGATGTCTCTATGCTGTTTGCAAAGACCATTACTGTATACCTTGTGGGCTTTGATGCCTGTATATTGTTTGCGATTACATATATAATGTATTTATGGTCAGTGCCAATCATCATTTATTAGCTCTCAATCAACACGATTATTAAACTGTAAACCACTCTATGGGTGGAGTTTTTCTCTCTCTCTCTCTCTCTCTCACTCTATCTCTCTTTCTCTCTATGTTGTCCTAGGCAGATGGTTGCTGACAGAAAGTAGATACTCATAATGTTCCTCACATTGTCACTCCTGGAAGTTCTTATTTCCCTGGGTTTAATATATTTAGGCTCAAAACACAGCCAGTCTAGTCTCCTGGAAGTAAGGAAGGAAAGCAGGGATGAAATAAGGAAATTCAGATGGAATAAGAAAATTTAGGAATTCAGATTTTTTAAAATGTTATTAACAAATAAACTGGCAACAGGTGTGTGTTTTAAAGTAAACTTATACTAAACATAACAAATCTTTAGATTAACAAAAATCCTATTTTTCTCCAGAACTTCCATTCATTTTCAACTTGTAGTCTTCATTCTTTTCAGCTCTTAAATGTTAACTTTCCCATTCATCAGCACTGTTTTCTTCCTTATCTGCTGATCTTTAATTCATCTCTTTATCCATTAAACATTCTGCTTCATTTCTTTTCTAGTACTGTATATCCCACTAGAAATAAATTTACTGCTCTTTCCTTTCATTACCAGTCAAAACCAACTCAATAAATCAGCCTAAGGGTTTGCATCAGCATAAACCTTTGATGAACATATATCCATACCCTGTAGTTATTACTCAACTCCATGTGAGCCATGTGCTGATCATGCTGAAGTTAATACAGTAGTGACTCATTCTTTATCATACTAGAGTTTCAAACTATGGGTTGTAAAAGTTCAAAGGAACTTCAACCATTTATTACTCAAACTATTATTTGAATCTTAATCTCAGCACTGAAAAATAATCACTTTGTTTCAAAGTCAACTTCAGCAACTACTATAATATGCATTTAAGTTAACTGCAGAAATGCAGAAAGATATCTTGCATGTTGAGATATTCAGAAATATATATTTATGTGATTTCTGGACCATTCTATTACTTGATCATATAATATTACGTGACAAGTTATATCTCATAGGATAAGTGCTTGGATCATAACTGTTTATATTTTATTAGTGATCTAGAGAGGGGAAAGCATTATTACCACCATATTTGGAGAGAATATATGTTCTGTAATATTCACTGATTTAGAGCTTAATTTGTGAGAGAATGGCCTCGAACACAGTTCCAGTTTTCAGACTTAAGAAGCAGAATAGAAGGGGTGCTCTTCTCTAACCACTCCCTTCCAGGCAGCCTTCAGGAAAGAGAAGGTTAATAAGTGAGCATCCTCTCCCTTCCTACTTACACACACACACACACACACAAAGCAGAAGTAGAAAGGGTGATACTGAAGCAGACATTTCAAAGCAAAGAACAGAAACAAAAAGGGGTTTGAAACTTGTGAGCAGTAATGCTAATTGTCAGAGCTTCAGCCCTGGCCTTGATCAATGGCATTGCTGGTCACATTTTAAAATTGTGCTAATTCAACCACTTTTTTGTGTCTGTTCTTTGCTCTGCAACGTCTGCTTCAGCATTACCCTTTTCCCTTCTGCTCTGAGAGGGGTATGTGTGTGTGTGTGTGTGTGTGCATGTAACCAAAGCTTTGATTTTTGGCAGAACCACCCAAAACGCCATTCTGCCACTTTTTTTTTTCTGAGACCCAAAAAAGCAGGGCAGAACTAGCTATTGAAATCAATTTTGGCTCCCCTGTGGAAACAGAACAGAGCCAGCAACTGCATGGATTATTTGTGGCCCCTCAGCCCATGGAGGAAGCAGAGCAGAAGAAAGAGTGATGGAACTGCTTATCCTGAGATGAGGGCATCCACATGGCTTTCATTTTTGTTCAGTTGCCCAGTGTAATTAAAAAGACTATGAGAGAGAACAGCCAAAGTCAAAAAGTCATCAGGTAAATGTTTGTCAGCCCCACTGCTTCTGCCACTGCTGGGTTTGTTGGCTATCTGCTTATTATGCTGTCATCTTAGGCTCTGCCACCTTTGCTTCTGATGACCATATGGGTGAGGCTGAAAGGGCCAAGAGAGTAAATGATGTGGGGGTTAGGGGGAATGAGTGAAAGGAATGGAGGAAAGGGAAGGAGAAAGTGAGAAGATGTAGTAGAACAAGAGGGGGGGGGGGATCAAAGAGAAGGGAGAGCAAGTGAGTGACTAGATGTGAGATGGCAAAAGAGTGAATGAAGGATTGGAGAGGTTGGTGGTTGTTGAGGGAGAGGGGGAAAGAGGAAAAGAGTTAATCAGGGGATCAAAGGTGCTCCAGTGTGTGAACAATGAGAAGTGTATGATATGATCAGAGTGGGGGAAGTCTGTAAGAGAAGAAATCGGAGGGAGTGGAGGAAGAGTGAAGGAAGGGTGGTGATACCAGAAACCTTATTGGTTCCAAGTTCAAGTCTACACACTTTGAAGTTGCAGTGGAAGTTTAAACACTTTGAAGTCGCAGTGCAACTAACATCTTTTGAGGCTGTACAGTCTAATACAACAAAAATTTTTTTAAGAAAAATTAGAAAAATATATGGGAAGATTATAGACCGGTGATTGTACCAACTTGGCTGGAAACCTCTGCTCATTGTCAGAATTATATGCCGGTGCTGAGGTCTAAACTTCTCTTTTACAAAAATAATTGATAAAATGGAAAAATAATACAATTTTTTCTAATAATAACAACAGAATAAAGTAAGATATTTTAATTGTAAATCGCAACTTCGAAATTACAGGACTCATTGTGGTGCCTTTACAAGGAATATTAACTAGTGGATTTTTTGGCTTGTTTAATATATACTAGTTAAATCCCTTATTTTTTTGTTGTACAAATTAAGGGAGTCATTTACCAAGCGTGCGAAACGTCCCTTGTCGCGTGCGATACCAAGATGGGGGCGGAGTCGGGGTGGCATCAGCCCCGGAAGAGGAGAAGTCGGGGCGGCACCAGGGCTGATGCTGCGAAGACTGCGCCGACAGCGCAGGACCACCCCCTCCCCCCCTCCCCTGTTTTGCCCCTCCGCCCCCCACTACTGCAGGATTCACTATACCTTGCAGCATTAGTAAATCCAGCCCTAAGTCTTGCTGATTTTAAAAATGGATATGAACACCCTAGATAATTGGACAAAAAAGTGAAAGTCGTTTATTCTGAGCAATTCTAAGGTAATGCACTTGGTCATAATAGTAGTAAGGTACAATATGTTTCAGTAGAACAATATTTGCTGATATCACTAATAAAAAATATCTTGGTTCCTTGGTGCTAACAAGCTGGACACAAGCACATGAAGCAAAGTATGAAGAGTTAAAGCTATTTTTAAGGGCATAAGTTAAAATGAGGTCCATATTCAAAATCATTTAGCTGGCTAACTTAGAAGTTACTGTTGATAATAATTAAATATCTTCCTATTACCAAAATTGTAGGCAAGTGGACTTTCATATATAGAACACATCACTGCAATAGACTTTCTCGCCACCAAATAGTGATAAATATTTAGCTGCTGAGTGATGGGCGTTTATTGAATAGACTGAGAAATGCATTCATGGCAGTTCACTTCACTATATTAAGAGAAAAAGAACATGTTATAATTTGGATATAATTTACAAAGTGATGTTTTACTTGCAAAAAAACAACAAAAAATAACCCATTGACATTAGACTGATGATTATATATAAGGCGGAGAAGTATATCAAAATGGATAACATTGCCCAATGATGCCTAGTATGATGGTCTATTAATCTATTATTTATTAAATATTTATCACTGTTTGGTGCAGTGTTGTGTTCTAACTCAGAAGTTAGCCAGCTAAATGGATATTTGGATATATCTGGCTAAATTGTAGCTCCCTAATAAGTTAAGAGCTGAAGATAATGAAATTTGTGGAACAGTTTTGCACAAGAGAAGGAATGTGTATTTGTTTTTAACAGGCTTTGCATGAGAGACGTAAGCAGTTTGTGAGGAGTCAGCTCAAGGCCTAGCGTACCAAGATAACGGTACTTTTACATCACTAGTTTAGGTAAAAGATTTAGTCCAAATAAGGAAGTCATCCCAAAACAAAAAACAGACACTGTTAGCAAAATCTGTATATAAGAATGTAATGTGTAACTTGAAAACTGAGCAGACTTTGATGCGTCACTTTTAAGACGCTACAAGTCACTCCCAGGAAATGCTGTATCTTTCCTGAATTCTTCTTCTGCCTTTACTTTGCTTTTCTATAATAAATAGTATTATTGAGAAATATAAAGACTGTGAGTGTTTTCTATAACAAACCAGCCTGCGCAGCAAAACCTCTGAGTGCCATAAGCCTCAGTTAGTAAATTGGGAACTTCTTGTGAGGTAAGAAAGGTAACAACTAGTAAAGTCCCTGCCCTGCTGGTAAGGCAGGTAATAATAACTAAATAGTCCCCGAGACAGCCGCCCTCGGTTCTGTAAACAGAGCCTAGAATTTAGCTGGCTAATTTAGGGGTGTTCCAGGGGAGTAACTGGGAAGTATTGAATTAGCTGGCTAAAGAGGTTAGGACTTTTCAGTTTGGAGAAGAGACGGCTGAGGGGGATATGCTAGAGGTGTTAAAATCATGAAAGGTCTAGAATAGGTTAATGTGAATCAGTTATTTACTCTTTCGGATAATAGAAAGACTAGGGGGACACTCCATGAAGTTAGCATGTGGCACATTTAAAACTAATCAGAGAAAGTTCTTTTTCACTCAATGCACAATTAAACTCTGGAATTTGTTGCCAGAGGATATGGTTAGTACAGTTAGTGCAGCTGGGTTTAAAAAAGTATTGGATACGTTCTTGGACGAGAAGTCCATTACCTGCTATTAATTAAGTTGACTTAGAAAATAGCCACTGCTATTACTAGCAACAGTAACATGGGACAGACTTCGTTTTTGGGAACTTGCCAGGTTCTTATGGCCTGGATTGGCCAATGTTGGAGACAGGATGCTGGGCTTGATGGACCTTTGGTCTGACACAGTATGGCATGTTCTTATGTTCTTAAATTTATGGATAGACAACATCAAAAAGGGGGAATGGAACTCCATGGGACCAAGACTTTGGCAAATTGACACAAAAAATGTATGACTATCCAAAGGCACCGTAAAGAGATAAAAGGATACCAGCAGTAGCAGGAGTTCTCTATAGCAGCATCAAAGTAGCAAAGCAGTCTTAAGAGTATCACGAATGACAAGAATACAACAAGGCTTCAAAAGAGGCACCAATAACAGTGCATGAATTCCCAAAGGCAGTGTGAAAGGGGTAAAAGGGTAAAAGTGGCACCAAGAGTGGCATGAACATCCTAAGGCAGTGATGGCAAACTCCAGTCCTCAAGTGCCACAAACACTTGAATATGCAAGAAAAAGATTTGCACGCACTGCCTCCACTGAATGCAAATCTATCTCATGCATATTCATTGTGGATATCCTGAAAACCTGGCCTGATTGTGGAACTCGAGGACTAGAGTTCGCCATCACTGTCCTAAAGCATCATGTAAGGGGAACAAAGCAGCAAAGGTGCAGAAAAAACCCCAGACACTGACAGAGAGACAAAGCAGCACCTACCTTTATTTTCAAATTAGTGGTATAATTTACAAATACTGGCAGTTATGCGTGTGGCTGATCTGTGCACGTCACGCATATTTTCTAAAGGGCCGGCCAGGAGTGTAACTGACGATACATGCACAAGTGCCCTGAAAAAGGGGTGGGCAGGGCAGGACGGAGGCTGGCCGGGACAGTGGCCATTATCTGCTGTACCAGGGAAGTGTGCGTCGACAGCTGGCTGGCGCACAGGAACTACTTCTGCTCCAGAGGAGCAGTAAGTAAAGAAATAGAAAAAATTGGGGTAGGAAGGTAGGTATTAAGGGTCAGGGTGGAGAGGGGAAAGGGGAAAGGGCAGGAAGGTTAGGCAATCGGCCTCCCCCAGTTCCTTCCCAGTCCACTCCTTAATTGGAGTGGACTGGGAAGGAACGGGGGGAGGCCGATTGCGTTGCCAATGTATTTCCCAAAATTCACCCCCCCCCCCCCTGTGCCCACACATGTTCTAAAATTGGTGCATCCATGTGTGTGAGCTGGGAACCACGCACACATGAATGCACATACGCTCCTTTTAAAATTGATCCCTATATTAGAAAAATCATTTATTTTAAACTAAACAATTATTTATTTTACTAGAATGTGTGATCTAAAAACTAAACTGAGCTGCCCCTGCCCTTAACCCTTACCTCCAAGGAAAACACTGGCCATGTTTGCATCACGCTCATAGGGACAGATTTTCTAATCTACGCCTGATTTTATAACATGCACACGGCTGCGCGCGCATGTTATAAAATCGGGGTCGGCGCACGCAAGGGGGTGCACACTTGTGCACCTTGTGTGAGCTGAGCCCTAGGGGAGCACCAATGGCTTTCCTCGTTGCCTCTGAGGCCCCGTTGCCTCTGAGGCCTCGGAACGGTCTTGGAGGGAACTTTCCTTTCGCCCCCCCCCACCCCCCGTACCTTCCCCTCTCTTCCCCTATCTAACCCACCCCCCAGCCTTACCTAAATGCCCCCCTACCTTTATTATTTAAGTTGCGCCTGCCTCTGGCAGGTGTAGGTTGTGCGCACCGCTGAGTGCCCAGCTCACGATTTCCTGGCCTAGCATGTCTTCTGAGGCCTCTGGCACGCGAAAGTCCCTTATCGCGTGCAATACCAAAATGGGGGCGGAGTCGGCCCCGGAAGAGGAGGAGTCGTTGGCGTCACCGGGGCCGACTCCGCAAAGGACACCGTGGACGACGAAAAGATAAGGCACTTTTCGCGTTCGAGTTTCGCGGACAATAGCTACACCTTCTATGGTGGCGCTATTGGGTGAGAAACCGACAGCGATCGCACTGCGACGGTGTGATCGCTGCCGGCTAATGCAGGCTCGCCCCCCGTTTCAGCCCCCCGTCCCTCATTCCCTAAAGTATTGCAGGCCTGCGATACTTTAGAAAATGAGGACCATAGTCATTGACAATAAGAATATGCATCAGCTTAACAAACAACCATTAAGCTATCCATATACCAACTAAGACCTAGATTCATCATTTCGCTATATATTTGGTATGAATAGTACCAGCGATAAAATAGGTATGTTACTGCAATGTGCATTAAATTTTTCTCAGACAGGCATTTCTATGTTTTGGGCTGGGGAAAAAGAGAGAGAGAGAGAGACCACATCTTAGGTGGCACACATATTAGTCAACTATTTATACCACTGTAGGAGGGTCAACTAAAAACTCGAGGTGAAATTTTGGTGGTAGTCTAGGGTTTGGGGGTCAGTTTTACATGCACAGTCAGAGATACAAACAGCACAGTACACTTCAGGCATATCGCACAGTATAACGCCAGGAAAAAAGTATAGTTATTTCTGGCATTAAAATGTGCAATAACATTCATTATGCTATCGCACACAATGTTAAACACCCCTCATTTTTATAAACTCCTCCCTTTGACTAAATTTAAAAAATTAGCATATGTATCTCAATATGCATTTTTTATCATGGGCATTATGGCTTAATGCCCACGATAACGTCTAATGTGATTTGATGAATGACCCTGTAACTGTTGTAGCACATATAGGGGCGGATTTTCAGAGCCCTGCTCGCCTAAATCCTCCCAAATCCGGGCGGATTTAGGTGAGCAGGGCCCTGCGCGCCGGTGAGCCTATTTTACATAGGCCTACCGGCGCGCGCAGAGCCCCGGGACTCGCGTGAGTCCCGGGGTTCTCCGAGGGGGGCGTGTCGGGGGCGGGCCCGGTCGTCGTGGCGTTTAGGGGGCGTCGGCAGCGTTTTGGGGGCGGGTTACGGGGGCGTGGCTGCGCCCTCCGTACCTGCCCCCAGGTCGTTGTCCCGGCGCGCAAGAGGCCCGCTGGCGCGCGGGGATTTACGCCTCCCAGAGGGAGGCGTAAATCCCCCGACAAAGGTAAGGGGGGGGCTTAGACAGGGCCGGGTGGGTGGGTTAGGTAGGGGAAGGGAGGGGAAGGTGAGGGGAGGGCAAAAGGAAGTTCCCTCCGAGGCCGCTCCGATTTCGGAGCGGCCTCGGAGGAAACGGGGGTAGGCTGCGCGGCTCGGCGCGCGCCGGATATACAAAATCAATAGCCTTGCGCGCGCCGATCCAGGTTTTTAGCAGATACGTGCGGCTCGGCGCGTATCTACTAAAATCCAGCGTACTTTTGCTGGCGCCTGATGCGCCAGCAAAAGTACGCCTATTCGCGTTATTTGAAAATCTACCCCATAGTATTTATTTGCATTCTCATTGGCAATAGTGATCAGCAGTATAATTTGGTATATTGTCCAAAATTAAAACATTGATGAAAATAATTAATCCTTCCATAGGTTTGGTTAATAGATGTTTGTGATATAAGTAGATAATGTACAAGTATGCATTATATTTATAAAATGTTCTAAACACCCTGGTCCCTTCCATCAGAAGGCAAGTTATTAAAATTGTCAAGCTTGCTATAGATTGTGCAAGTGTAATATTGTCATCTTAAAACAAGTTTGCATAATTCCCAATCCTCGAAGATCACAAACATATAAGATACAAATCAACCTTTTTCTTAGCCCCAAATGTGTTAATAATTGCCTTGCCTGATGAATATTCATTACACATTTTCTGAAGTTAGACATGTTTTTGAACTTTAAGTACTGGAGTTTTGAACCTTTGTCTTAGAGGGCAATAGCAGTTTCCATGTTATATTCTGGGAGTCTGAGTATATTACTCAGAAAGCTTGTAATAAACTTCACTTTCATAAATGTGCAATATAACATGCAAAATTTACATATTTTAAAAATAAAGCTTGTAATCAATATCTGTCTCATAACAGAGAAAATAATAGAATAATTTTGTGACCAACTATTGTATCTATAACACAATTGACAAGAGAGTACTTGAAAATTTTGAGAAGGAAAGTATGTTTAAATATCATAGAGAAAGGCATACAATAGGGAAAAAAAAAACTATTTCACCAGAGTAACAATCATATGCAATTTTGCAAAGGCCAAACTTAAAATCTAGAATAAAAATGTA
Organism: Rhinatrema bivittatum; assembly: GCF_901001135.1. Classification (NCBI taxonomy): domain Eukaryota; kingdom Metazoa; phylum Chordata; class Amphibia; order Gymnophiona; family Rhinatrematidae; genus Rhinatrema; species Rhinatrema bivittatum. The sequence continues at coordinate 94,010,636 of NC_042618.1, forward strand.
AATACTAAAGGTTCCAAAAATAATATTGTGAAATTCATAAAACCTGTATTCAAAGCAGAAAACTAATGCAAACCACTCTCACTCCACTTCAATCAAATAACTTAAATATCAAGTCCTTAAACATTTCCAAAGTTCTTTACATACGATTTAGCTCTTGTCATGGCTCTTTTTCAGTTCCATATCCAGCACTACAAACAAAAACCTTCAGTAGAGGCTTTAATTATTAATAATTAATACAATTAAAACTGAATTCTATTGAAAAAAAAAGGAAAAGGCCTCAGAGATGTGAGATTGCAGTTACTGATAAGTGATCAGAGAATACACATATTTTTCAGTCATCAGGCTGAAAATCTCCCATAAAAATACATTTTACTGAAAACAGGATTTGTTTTTCACAATTTTTAGATTTTTAAATAAAACTTATCTGGAAAGAAAATCTTTCTCCAAACACAATCATCTGCCAAGGCTGTAATCACGATATCTGCCAAAAATGCCCTGCCAAGGTTGTAAATGCAATAGCTGACATTGGCCAGCATTTCTCATAAAGCTTCTTCAGGGCTAAACCTGGGAAAAAGCAAAAAGATTGTAGGTAAATCTTTCTTGCTACAGTACACTTCCACACTTTAGCAAGTCTCAAAAATGGAGCAATGCTCTCAACAGTGGCTTGATACTGAAAACACTCAGTCCTGTGCAGTGACTTTAATAAAATGAGTCGTTCCATCATGTTGAGGATGATTAAGTGTAATGATAGAATCCTATCCAATAGATTGAACCTGGGGGGGGGCGTCATTTTCTATTGATATCGCACGTGAAAAGGGACTTTTCACGTGCGATAGCTAAATCAGGGTGCAGTCAGGGCAGCGTCGGCCAGCGGAAGAGGAGGAGTTGGGGCGATGTCGGGGCGGACGCCTGCGGAAACTTTGCTGACGGCGCAAAGGTAAGAACCCTTATCACCGCCAGTAGCGTGCCCAATAGCGCCACCTTTCATGGTGGCGCTATTGGGTGTGAAAGCCGGCAACGATCGCACTACGGAGGTGCGATCGCTGCCGCCTTTCGCAGGCTCGCCCCCCCGTTACCGCCAAATTCAGAGAGGCTTGCGACTTTGAAAAATCCAGGCCTAAATGAATTACTTCAAAATATTAATTTTAATTAAACAACAAAAAAAATTCATTTAAAAATTGTGTTTACACAAAAACATGTCTGTGATGTTAAAAGATATTTGAAATGACAAAAGTTAATGCTGCTAGCATTTAATGGCATAGACTGTCTTGGTTAGAATATCCCCCTCTAACATTAAGAAGCAAAGTGGTCAATCATGGCTATTTCGTCTTAATACTATAGAACCTTTTGGTTTTAAACACAGCTATTGAATGGGCTTCATTCTTTGTTGAATGAGCTTTTTCTTGTGAGCAATTACTGAACAAAGTTTTTAATCATCATGGTTGACTTTGTTTCTTAATGTTTGAGAAGGACTTTCTAATTGGGTCATTCTATGTGACTGTATGCTGGCAGCATAGCTTTTGTCAAGAGTGATACCTTAAAACACTGAAGTCTTCTATGTGCATTGCAAATGTCTTTAAACACATTTTTTTGAATGAGACACCTTTTTTGGTATAATTAAAATTAATATTTTGAAGTAATTCATTTAGGTTCACTCTATTGGATAAGGTTCTATCATTACACTTAATCATCCTCATTATGTGGTAGAGTGAGAAATTTTATTAAAGATATTGCACATATCTGAGCATTTTCAGTATCAAGTGATTATGAGAGTGTTGCTCCATCTTTGAGAACTGCTGAAGTGTTGTAAGTGACTATGAACTTATTTATATCTTGTAGCAAGCAAGTTTTACCTTCAGTTTTTTTGCTTTTTGCCCATGCTTAACTCTGAAGAAGATTTATGCAAAATACTGGCCAATGTTGGCTATTGCATTTACAACTTTGATAGACATTTTTAGCAGATATTGTGATTATAGCCTTGGCAGGCAATTGTGTTTGGAGAAAGATTTTTTTCCAAGATAAGTTTTAATATCAATTTGTAAAAATTATAAAAACAGCTTCTGTTTTCAGTAAAACATTGTTTTGTTTTTTTTTATCAGAGATTACATTCAAGTCTATATCCCCCCCCCCTCCTAAGAGATTGTATTAATTACACTTATTTATTTATTTAAGGTTTTTATCTACCGGCATGAGTAAGAACATCATGCCGGTTTACATCGAACATAGTTAACCAATGAAAAGAAGTTACATAGAACTAGGGTAGGGAAACAGGGGAGTTAAAGAGAAATAGGCATATCAAAATATGTGTAGGACAGCGGTAATAAAAAAACAACGAAATTTCAACAAATATGGATAAAGGAGGAAGTAACAATATGTACAAATGTCAAATGGGGGGTAAAAAAGAGGAAGAGAATGCTGAGTAGGTGAGAGGGATGGGCAAATGACATAGCAAAGGGCATATACAGCGGAGAGAGATTAGCCGATGATTGAGCGAAGGGAGTGAATGACTAGGTTATACTGAGTTTAAGAGTAAGCTTGTTTAAAAAGCCAAGTTTTGAGTTGGGTTTTTTTTTTTTAAATTTCTGAGAGCATTGCTCCTGTCTAAGATCAGGAGGCATGGCATTCCAGGAATGAGGGCCTGCAATGGATATGGCATGTTCTTTGGTGGAGTGCAGATTAGAGTGTTTTGGAGAAGGTGTGGAGAAGGATCTGGTAGGTCTGTTAGATGTGTGGAAATGAATGGAGTCATTCAACCAGTGCATGTTCTGGTTGTGAAGGGTTTTATGTAGGATAGTGAGAATTTTGTAGATTATTCGGTGGGAGATGGGGAGCCAGTGGAGCTCTTTGAGGATGGGGGTAATGTGGTCAACTTTGCGAGAGTTAGTGAGTATTGTGGCCATGGCATTTTGGAGCATTGGAAGAGGTTTAATAGTGGCTTTGGGTAGACCAAGTAGGAGGAAGTTACAATAGTCTAGTTTGGAGAGAATAATGGATTGCAGGACAGTATGAAAATCATTATGGTGGAGGAGTGGTCTTATTTTTTTTTAAGGTGTTTAGTTTTAAAATAGCACTCTTTCATTGTAGAGGAAATACATCTTTGAAAGTTGAGGTGATTGTCTATAAAGCCACCTAAGTCTCGTGCTTGCTGTGAGAAGGAAATGGTTAGTGGGAAGGTAGTTATGGGGTTGTACGGAGGTGAGATAATCATAAGTTCCATTTTGGCAGTATTGAGGAAAAGGTTTATGCTGGTGAGGAGGGTATTGATCGAGGATATAGCATTATCCCAGGTTTTAAGAGTGATGTCTAAGGAGTCAGTAATAGGATGAGTATTTGGACATTGTCCGCATAAATGTAGTGGAGGATGTCTAGTTTGGAGAGGAGTTGGCAGAGTGGCAGTAAATAAATATTGAATAGAGTGGAGGAGAGTGAGGATCCTTGGGGGACACCTCTGTGGAGGTATATGGGTTTTGATTTATAGTCATCTATTCTGACCTTGTAAATTCTATTGGTGAGATATGATTTAAACCAATGGAGAGGGGTTCCAAAAATACCAATTTCACTGAGACGGGTTAATAATATGTTGTGGTTTACCGTGTCAAAGGCGGAGGAAATGTCAAGTAGTGCGAGCAAGTATGAATGACCTTTGTCGAAGCCTTTAATGATGTTGTCGGTGAGGGAGATAAGGAGAGTCTCAGTGTTGAAGTATCTACGAAAGCTGAATTGAGAAGGGAAGAGAATGTTATGTTTTTCAAGGTGGTCTGAGAGCTGAGGGTTGACTACTTTTTCAAGTACTTTGGCTAGGAAAGGAAGGATAGAAATGGGTCTGAAATTAGAGAGGTCATTAGGGTCTAGGTTGGGTTTTTTGAGTAGGGGTATGATGGTGGCTTGTTTAGAGGATCGGGTACATTTCCCAAGGAAAGGGAAAAGTTAATATCTGCGATAGGTTTGGCAATGGTGTTAGGGATTGACAGGAGGGCTTTGATGGGATGGTATCAGAGGGGTGACGCGCAGGTTTCATTTTCTTTAATATAGCTTCCGTTTCAGTGGAAGAGGTCAGTTTAAAGGGAGTTTTGGGGATTGTTGTGGGGAGTGTGGAGTGCTGTGCTGTGGGCAGAAAGTGCTGAATAGGGATGTGAATCGTGTCCTCGATCGTCTTAACGATCGATTTCGGCTGGGAGGGGGAGGGAATCGTATTGTTGCCGTTTGGGGGGGTAAAATATCGTGAAAAATCGTGAAAAATTGTGAAAAATCTAAAAATCGCAAAACCGGCACATTAAAACCCCCTAAAACCCACCCCCGACCCTTTAAATTAAATCCCCCACCCTCCCGAAACCCCCCCAAATGAGTTAAATAACCTGCGGGTCCAGCGGCGGTCCGGAACAGCAGCGGTCCGGAACGGGCTCCTGCTCCTGAATCTTGTTGTCTTCAGCCGGCGCCATTTTCCAAAATGGCGCCGAAAAATGGCGGCGGCCATAGACGAACACGATTGGACGGCAGGAGGTCCTTCCGGACCCCCGCTGGACTTTTGGCAAGTCTCGTGGGGGTCAGGAGGCCCCCCACAATCTGGCCAAAAGTTCCTGGAGGTCCAGCGGGGGTCAGGGAGCGATTTCCCGCCGCGAATCGTTTTCGTACGGAAAATGGCGCCGGCAGGAGATCGACTGCAGGAGGTCGTTCAGCGAGGGTTCCGGCGCCTCGCTGAACGACCTCCTGCAGTCGATCTCCTGCCGGCGCCATTTTCCGTACGAAAACGATTCGTGGCGGGAAATCGCTCCCTGACCCCCGCTGGACCTCCAGGAACTTTTGGCCAGCTTGTGGGGGGCCTCCTGACCCCCACGAGACTTGCCAAAAGTCCAGCGGGGGTCCGGAAGGACCTCCTGCCGTCCAATCGTGTTCGTCTATGGCCGCCGCCATTTTTCGGTGCCATTTTGGAAAATGGCGCCGGCTGAAGACAACAAGATTCAGGAGCAGGAGCCCGTTCCGGACCGCTGCCGTTCCGGACCGCCGCTGGACCCACAGGTTATTTAACTCATTTGGGGGGGGGTTCGGGAGGGTGGGGGATTTAATTTAAAGGGTCGGGGGTGGGTTTTAGGGGGTTTTAGTGTGCCAGCTCACGATTCTAACGATTTATAACGATAAATCGTTAGAATCTCTATTGTATTGTGTTCCATAACGGTTTAAGACGATATTAAAATTATCGGACGATAATTTTAATCGTCCTAAAACGATTCACATCCCTAGTGCTGAATGAGCTTAGAAATTTTGTCACTGAAGTGGAGAGCAAGGTAATTGCATTTGGATTGTGTGTCATGATCTGTCAGGGTGGGTGTGGGAGTCCTGGTGAGCTCGGAAACATATGTGAAGAGTGCTTTAGCATTAAATTGTAGGTCATGTATTCTAATGGCATAGAAGACTTTTTTTTTGTTTTTAGGATGGTGGTGCGGTATTTGTGTAGGGCTGATTTGTAGTTAGCTAAAGTGGATGGGGTGGGGACTTGTCGCCATTTCTTTTCAACTTAACAAAGGGACATATTCAAAGGGGTTTGTCCAGATTTTTCAACTGGAAATATTTTATCTGGACAAAGTTATTAACTGGAGAAAATGTATAACTGGAGTGGAGTTAACTTATCCAGATAGCTTGTCTAGCTAATACTGTTCAAAGTTAGCTGAACAGGTGAATACATTATTTTGCTGTCTAAATATGCCTCAGAGGAGGGTTAAACTTATCTAAGAACATGTACCCAGATAACTTTATTTTAATTGGTTATATTCAAATTATACTGCAAGTGCCAAAAAAGAAAAGCTAAAAAAAAATAAATAAAAAAAAATTGCAGGACTGCAGGCCTGGAATGGGATGCCATTCATACCAGAAGAAGGTGCCATACACTGCACTGCTGTTTATTTTTTAAATCCAAAAATGCTTCTGTACCCTCTAAAGTTGTAACATTTTCAAAGGGCCTCCCCTCCAACCACTGCTAAGGGATGTGCACTTGTTTGAAACAAATGGGTAAAACATAACAAATGTGTCCATATTTGTTTCATTTATGGTCACAAACAAATGGAGGGGTCCTACAAATGAAATTAATATTCTTCATCCTATTCTTATAATTCCCATTCATTTCTATTGGCCATTGAATTCTATGACTGTGTACTGTGAAGAAAAAATACCTGGTGACTACACCAACCAGCTCTTGCCTATGCGATCTCACCATCTTGTCAGAGTCTTACAGAGCCAAGACACAACAAGTTGGCAAGAAGACTAGCCAGAAGACAGATCACTGTACATCATCTTTTTAAATAGCCTATAACAGTTATATTGATCAAATGACACTGACTTACTCCCACTATAAAATCTGAGCATGTCCAAGAAGCTCTATAGTTGCTCTTTAGCTGATAGTGGAGAAAGATGTGCTACTAGAAGCTTTCACAGAAATTTCAAAAAACTTTGGGACGTGATACTGATAAAGGGCTGCTTCTGCTTTTCTCTGTGCTGCAGTGGTCTCTCACACACTCATTGGTCAGAAAGAGAAGCAATGCACTGCAGCTGTTTTTTATTTTTTTTCCTAGAACAAGCAGGATGGTAGTCCTCACATATGGGTGACATCATCAGATGGAGCCTAGCATGGAAACCTTTTGTCAATGTTTCTAGAGCTTTGACTGGCACACTAAGGGCTAGATTTTAAAAGCCCTGCACACATAAATCCTGCCGGATTTATGCACACAGGGCATAAATCCGGCAGGATATTTCTTAATTCGTTATATATTGGGTAAATGAGAAACAAACACTTTTCCCCCTGAATTTTCGTGAAAATCATTTTTCGGGTTTTGTTATTTTTTTTGTTAATTTTTATTAATTTTGTTAGGGCGCGCTAACTCCCGTTAGCACGCATTAAGCCGAAAAAAGATTTTTTACTAAAAAAAAAAAATGACGATCCGTGGGAAAACGAGATTTTCCCGTGACCACACGAACCTGAAAGCATAAACGATTGGGCACCCACTGCACATCCCTACTAAACATACCCAGCATACCATTATCCACACGTCCATGCGGGGTCCCTCTTCAGTCTCTTTTTTTCTGCAAAGTGTTCGCCTTGCAGTTGTGGAGCTCTGCCCTTTCAAAGTATTTTTTTCATGGTCACTTACTGACTTTTTCTGCGCCGGGTCCCTCTTCTCCCAATCGGAGAAATTTACTGTACCAAAAAAGGTGGTACAGTAAATTTTTTCATTGTTTGCGCTCAATTCCTGGTGTGTCATTCCTTGGTGGCTGCCGGTCATAGATCGCTTGCTGGCTAGTTTTCATGGAGTAATCTGATTTTTACCATAAAAAACATTGTATCCAAATTATATCTAGTTCAATGTGCAGAGAGATATGCTTTAAATGTTTTATATTTTATATTTTGGACCTTTATACCACCCCGCAGATACAGAGAATAGCTTTTACTCAGTATTTTCATCACTCGGGATCACCTTTAATCATCGGTCCATATACACCCAATTTTTAGAAAAAGTTTTTTAGATTTTTATAAACAATTTTTGGATTTTTAAATAAGAACACAACTGCAGTACTTCCCCTTAATTAGAATCCAGAGTCCAGAGTCCGACATGATATCACATTTTGTGTCCTGCTGCCTCAGAACCCTTCAAATAGTAATACATAGTTGTCCACGAGAAGTTATTTACTCAAAGAGTCAGAATAAATCCTTTAAGTCCTATTCTGAAAGAAAAACAGTTTGAAAAAGAATCATGCACATTAGGAACAGCATCGCAGCTACTTAAAAGATGCTTACCAAATGCCACCACCATTTTTGCATTCATGCCATTTAGAGACGGACCATCTCAAAACGAGTCTATTTATATGATTTACATATCTCACTCACGTTTTCATGCACTGAGATTGACAGGCAGTCCGTCATGCACCTGTTGCCATGAATGGAAATGGCTAACTTAAACCTATATACATGAATAAAGCCCATTCTATTTCCTTGTTTAAGCCCTTTGGAGAAACAGACTGTAATTGAAAGATCCATCTCTGTTCTTATTGTCTAAGTTTCTTGACGCGATTTCCTCCTCTCCAATGTGGTAGTATAATTTCCAAAACTGTCCACTGTATGTCCTCAAAACGGTGATGGAATTTCATGAAATGAGCAACTAGTGGGGCCTCCATTTTCCCTGTTTTCAAGAAGTTCCTGGGTTCAATTGACTGTGCCCAAATTCACCGTTTTCTCATCCCCATATAGATCAATTGGCAAGGACAAAAAATAGCATATATTGCAAAGCTAGTTTGGCATGAGATGTCTCTGGGTAATGAAATCTCTTGACCTGAAGGTACTTTAATGGACTAATGTGCAGATTTAAGTGAATCAATTATGCAATTTAAACATTGTTTAGTTGTTTCCCCCAACATTGGAGGATTATTACAGCTTGCAAGTACTATGTGATCCTTGATGTTAAATCCCCTAGTAAAAGCAATTGATCTTTGTGGGGTTAGTCCTCAGGAAACCCGCCCACCACCCCGTGGAGTTGGGTTTCTCCTTTGTTTTTTATTTAATTTTTTGTAAACTCTAGGTTACAAGACTGAAGAGGGACTCCATATAGATGTGTGGATAGTGACATGCTGGGCTTGCTCTAGAAACTTTGACAAAGGTTTCCCATGCTAGGCTCCATCTGATGACACCCATATGTGAGGTCTAACATCCTGCTATTCTAGGAGAAAACCTGTTACAGGTAAGCAACTCTGTTTTGTTTTCACTTGAGGGATCAGGGTAGGAGACAATTTAGATTGTATTTGTGCCCATGCTAGTGGTTTTTTAATTTCTGCATGTCAGGCCAGCTGTGATATAAGCAGTGTACACTTCCAGACTGAAGAGAAGTGGATTACCAGGCTGCCAGTCTTTTTTTGTCTGTTAGTATTTAACAGTTATTTATGTGAGTGAAATCATTCAGCACTAATGTACACAACACAGCACAAATATACGGTATCTATATGTGTGTGTCTGTGAGCGAGAGAGGAGACATAGTTCTCCATACAGCGGGTAGCACTATGAATGAGTATACAGTTACAGTATCAATAAATTCATTTATAATATCCAGACACCCATTAGGTAGTCCATTTCAATGTATTTTATGTCAAGAAAAGAAAGAGGAGGGAATATTTACAGTGTTGGCAGCTTTGGCTGGGACAGAAATGGCAGGAGAGGAAAGCAACTCAATGCAGAAGAAACTGAAATTTGAATGGAATGTGCCAACACTACCTACTCTTCTCCTTCTTATTTTGGAGAACAGAGAAAAGATTAGGGATGTGCAGCAGGGACGGATTTGTCCCATTCGGTATTCATATTTGTCAGGACCCAAATCTGTTGCATCCGTTCTCAGGGGACCCCGATCCATTCATTAGTTACATATGTATTTGTTTCCCAAAAAAAACCCCCATCCCAACCCTTTAAATTTAATTAACTACAATCTCACACCCTCCTGACCCCCTCAAGACTTGCCAAAAGACCCTGGTGGTCCAGCGAGGGTCCTGGAGCGATCTCTTGCACTTGGGCCGTCGGCTGCTGGTATTCAAAATGGTGCCGTTAGCCTTTGCCCTTATTATGTCACAGGGGCTACCGGTGCCATTGGTCTGCCTCTGTCACATGGTAGGAGCAATGGACGGCAGGAGATCGCTCCAGGACCCCCACTGGATTACTAGTGACTTTTGGCAAGTCTTGGGGGGGTGGGTCAGGAGGGGGGGTTTATTCGTTAGTGATACTTTGTTTTCGTGGGAGTTCGCCATACGTTTCGTGACCCCCACGAATATAACGAATATGGCATATACGTTGTGGATTGCCAATACATTGCAAACGAATGCACACCCCTAGAAAAGGTGGGAGAGTCATCTAAGAATGGCAATAGCAGACTAGGGGTATCAGAAATGCAATGCCCAAACCAGCTGTGCACTCCTCTTTGGTTCCTAATTCTGAAGCAGTGAAGACAGAATTTGTGAAGTTTAATAGGTGACATCTTAGCCTGCAGTTTGGTGATGACGAGGGAGTGATGATATGGACAATAGATAGCACAGGTAGAGGATGTGAGTGGAGACCCTGACATTTTTTTTTCTCAGGGTCCACCTTATACCTTAATCCAGTGCCAGTATCAGCCTCCAAGGATGTAGGGAAGGAATCATGGAAGAGGTCCTTTAGAGGGAAACACTTTAGTTTTAATTTTGTTTACTGTTTTTCCAAAATAAGAACAAATCACAAATCAAGCAAACACTTGACATTACTAACATCTCAAAATTATAAAACATAAAAACTTAAAAAAAAAAGGAAAAAAATGAACTATGATTATTTAGACCTCAATGGGAGAAGAAGAAAAAAAGGAAAAATAAAACACTGAATTCTTCAAATAAGGCCAATTCCATTTGTCCTATCCTATTAGACATAACTCATAGGTAAAGACTTTAAGATGAATTTTAAAAGAGATGTGCTAGCTAGGGGTGTGCATTCGGATTGACCGCATTAGTAAAACGCAACTCATATTTTTTTTTTACTTAAAAAATTGATTCGACATAAACGATCGGATTTCCCACATATCGAACATAGATATGTTCGATATGTGGGAAATCGCGATTGTTGAGCCAAAATAAAAATATAAACCCCCTCACCCTCCTTAATCCCCCCCCCGACTTACCACAACTCCCTGGTGATGGAGCGAGGAGTGAGGACGCCATTTCTGCAATCCTTGGCGAGAAGCATGTGACGTCGGCGGCACGTCGAGTGACGCCGGCGTCACGTGATTCCCGGCTCGTTCGCGCCGGACGGCTCGTTCGGCCCAAAAAGAACTTTTGGCCAGCTTGAGGGGGTCAGGAGGCCCCCCCCAAGCTGGCCAAAAGTTCTTTTTGGGCCGAACGAGCCGTCCGGCGCGAACTTGCCGGGAATCACGTGACGTCGCGTCTGAGTGACGCGGCGCCACGTGATTCCCGGCGAGTTCACGCCGGACGGCTCGTTCGGCCCAAAAAGAACTTTTGGCCAGCTTGGGGGGGTCAGGAGGCCCCCCCAAGCTGGCCAAAAGTTCTTTTTGGGCCGAACGAGCCGTCCGGCGCGAACTTGCCGGGAATCACGTGACGTCGCGTCTGAGTGACGCGGCGCCACGTGATTCCCGGCGAGTTCGCGCCGGACGGCTCGTTCGGCCCAAAAAGAACTTTTGGCCAGCTTGGGGGGGCCTCCTGACCCCCCCAAGCTGGCCAAAAGTTCTTTTTGGGCCGAACGAGCCGTCCGGCGCGAACGAGCCGGGAATCACGTGACGCCGCGTCACTCGACGTGCCACCGACGTCACATGCTTCTCGCCAAGGATTGCAGAAATGACGTCCTCACTCCTCGCTCGATCACCAGGGAGTTGTGGTAAGTCGGGGGGGGGGGATTAAGGAGGGTGAGGGGGTTTAAATTTTTTTTTTGCACATATGTACATATACCAACTCATTGGATTTTTTTTATGTCCATATGGGCCGCAAGTGGGACCCCCTTTCGGACATAAAAAATATGAACATAAAATTTTGCTCTGCACATCCCTAGTGCTAGCTAAAATCATGAAATGAGTGCACATCTAGCACATGCACATGTCTACCTGATTTTATAAAGTGAGGGAATATTGTTGCACTGCTCGGTTCCGCTCGACGGGGCCGAGCCTGCTCACCTCACAGCTGGCCAGACTTCCTGCTTCTCCGGAGGAGGGCAGAGCACCTCCCAACACTTTGCGGCGTTTGCGGCCTACCCCAAGGGCAGGGGGTCTTCGCTCACGCCCGGGACGCTGCTGTCTCCTTGAGCTTCACCTCCTGGACGTCCCTACGCGCATGCACATGCCAGTGCAAGATGTTTAAAGGGACCAGGGCGGGAAGCCCTGATCCCGCCCCATGGATGATGTCATCCAAAGTGGGTTATTTAAAGCTTCTTCCGTCCTCCACTCTGAGTTGGCAAGGACTTCTCTGTTGCCTTCCAAACTTCTCCAGGATTTCTTCATACAATCATTACCTTCTTCCCTCTTGCATCTCAAGCTTCTCCAGGATTTCTTCGTGCAAGAATTACTTTCCTGTGGACTCCCTTTTTCTCAGATTCTCCTCCTACGCAGGACTTCGGTTTAAGCTACTCTGACTGCTCTAAGCTGCACGCTTAGATGCCGCTCTACACTCCAAGGGCCTCGCTCCTTTAGAAGCTCAAGACACCCGTGCCTTAGGGGACTCTCGCTTCCATCACCCTTCAGGGTCTCTACTAACTGAGACAACTGCTCCTCGGGGGTCTCTCTCTCTTATTCTTTTCAGGATCTCCGGACTATCAGGTACTCACTCCTCGAGGGTCTACCAGTCTATGTATCCTGTACCACGGACCTTCGGTCCCCCCATCTCACTACCAGGAAGACGCCTACACTCCTGTGAGTACCTCTACGATCCAGTGCTCCAACTCTACCCACCAGGCTCGGTGTTGCCTGCACTGTGGGTCCCCACCACTCGAACATCTGGGTGAGATTCTACATCAGAGACTGTTGAACGTATTGGCACCTCATAGACCTCAGTGCCTTACCTTCCTGCTTCATACCATCTATCTACAGCAGTACAATAAAGCCTTCCATTCATTCCATGTCAGCTATCTGAGTTAAGCCTATCGCTGTGGTTCCCCACTGGGCCCCTCCCTGTGGGCGGAGTCATCTCCACAACGACCAAGGGTCCACAATGTTATAAACACAACAAATATCTGTGCATTTGCCAATGTGCACACATCTCGTATCGGAGAACAAAGAGGCATACTGTGGGTGAGGCATGGGCATTCTGGGGTAAGGCCAAGGAATGCTATTACTCAAACCCTGAGATTACTATCCAGAAAAAGGTATTTAAGAATGTGCTAAAACATCATCTTTTCAGACAGGCTTTTAAAGATCTATGTGAACCCTAACTTCCAGGCTCTTATCCCCATCCCTTTACTTTTCTTTTCCTTTTTAAAGTTTTTTTTTTCTTCTAGGCCTGCTCTTTTTATTTCCTCACACACTAGTCCCCTTTTTTATTTTATATATGTTCTGTATGTTATTTATTGTTTTAAATAAATGTTTTTATTGATTATAATTGTTTTGTTTTAACCTGCCCTGAACACTGGAGGGTGTGGGAAATAAATTATTTCAAATAAATAAATAATAATAAAAAAATAAATATGCGCGCAAGTACTTATGTGCCTGGGTATGCCCAGTCATACCTGTAACATTAATTTCAGGTCCTGGCATTGGGACCCAGTTATCCGGTTTAGGCTTTGGGTTTTGAGCCTAGGCCGAAGTGTCAAGACCAGGCCTCCAAGCCTCGGTCTTGCATGTAGTGTAGGCCGAGGTCACAGCAATGATTCCATGAATAGAAATTCATGGGGAAAACACCTCCCAAAAACAATTTGAAAAATGAAACAATTTTTCTACGCTGCACATCCCTTAACACATGTGCCCAGGCACATAATGTATTTGTATGTATGTTATAAAATTGCTGCATCTATGGGATCATGCCAATGCACTCACATATATATGCGCTCGTGTGCCCATTTTAAATTTAGTGTTTTATTTTGCAAGAATCCTTCAAGTTGCTCTGGGTCATAAAACCAAAATCCATCATTGTTTAATTTCACATAACATTTGCAAGGAAACTTGAATAGAAAGATAGGATCTAAGACAATTTAAAGTGAGGGAGGGCCTGAATTTAGCTCAATAGATTCACTGCAGGAAGGATATCAGTTGAGTGAAGCAAGTGGGGCATCTAAGAAATGCTGGTGTGCAGCATCAGTTGAAGAAGTAGCACTCGCTAATACTGGAATCAAGGGAGGGTGGCAGTACTAGTCTGAGGGTAACTTCTACCACTACAGGTAAAAACCAGAGGAAAGGGGTTGAAAACAGGAAAGCTCTCCCCCCAAGCTGATCCCACATCCCCTTCCAGTAGTCAAGTGGCAGGCCAGCAGTTCCCATCCATGCATCCAAAGTGGCAGCCCATTAAAGAGGAAATAGGATGGTTTTGAGAATGAGTGTTGATTCCCTAGCACAAACCTGGACTAACTCCAGCCTTTCTTAAAACACTTTTTCTTTATTTGCCACTTTAACACATACACATTAGTAGACTGCCTTTAACGTCAGAAGAGTGAACTCCAATTACTCACAGTACTCATTTCATTGGTATTCATACAGCTTCGTTATAGCTCAGTGTTTGGACAACAATGTTCCACAGGAGCTGCCTTCTTCCTGGAGATCTGGGCCTGATCTGACTAACCCACCTGAATCTCAGCTCTTATATCTCCCCTGTTGGGCCCCATTCACAGAGCTCTCTTTCACAAGGGGAATTAAAGGGGATCAGGCACCTAGCCTGGTCCTGCACCAGTTTAAGGGGGAACATAGGGGCACTGCCTCACATACCTCGCTCAGTTGGACCCATTGGTCCTAGTGTTTTCATTTCCCCTGGATCCCATCCAAGGGAATGCCTCACCTCCCCAGCTCCACGATTCTGGCCTCCTACAAATTAGGCTTGAGGTCAAGACTCTAGGGTTGTGCTCACTCCCACCTCCCAGGGTTACCATAGACCACCCTATAACCACCACCCAAAGTACCATCTGCACCCCTAGTTCTTTAAACAAGTCTTTTACTGGCTCCAAGTTCAAATTCCACCCCAACAGAACTTATTGAACTGGCTGTAGTGGCTCCATTGGTGATTTCTCTGGTATCTCTTTAGTGCTCTCTTGCCACTCACCCCCGCTGGTCACTGGCTCCTCTGTAGCCTTACTTGCTGGGGTCTCTGCAGCTCCACCTTCTGGGTTCTCTGTAGTTCCTTTCTCTGGGTTCTTCTCCACAGCCTCACTTGCTGGGGTATTCACAGTGCCACCCTCTTGGCACATCATCTCCTCTCTCACTGCCATTTTCATTCCCTCTCTCTTGGGGCTTCTCAAGGGAGCAGTTTCTGGTCTCTTGGTAGTGTTTTGGCACCCTTGAGACCTCCTTTAATGCCAATCTCAGACTGTTGCCATGACTCAGTCAGATTGATGACCCCTCTGTCAGCTACTCATCCAGTTCCTCCCTGAACTGTTGGTACTTCTTGTCCAGCTAGTTTAGGCATTCACTCTCTTTTCTGGCCTCAACTTTTCAGAGTGGGTTCCCTTACTCCATTATTCTGACTGTTCTTTCCAGCTGCTAAAGCTCAAGCCTCAGGCCCTCTCTCTGACCTGGCTCTTGAAAATGGGGAACTGCCACTACACAGAAATGCATGGCTGTTCTTTCCTTCTAGCCCTCTGGCTGCTTTTGCTTCACTGTACCCAGAATCTTCCACTCCAGGTTTTTTTTTTTTGGCTACACATCTTGAACTGCAGAGTAGCTTGCCTGCTGGAAGATGGTCATGCCCTGTTTCTATTCACTGCACTCACAGCCCACTCTGGCAGATTTACCAGGGCCACACTCTGCTTAGCACAGCATTGCTTCACCAGTAGTTCACTCCCTTTTCTTTTCAAAGGAAATAAATGTAAAAAAAACCCTGCATGACTAGTATTAACTTGTTTAATATGAAATGCTTATCTACGTCCAGCAGAGCTTCTCTCTTTAGCCGGTTCAAACCTACTACTTTCTGGCTGACCCTGAAACTAGGCCCACTCACAATTTTCTCTCAACCTGGAACAATTTTTTCTTCAGTACAGCTTCTGAGCCACACTCTTTTAGAAGCCACCACACTCTGCATATTCCTGCACTCTGTACTTTGTTTCAGAGCCACACATCCTCTTCACAACTTTCTTTATTCCAAACCGATACTTTCCTCTCTCTTCTGCAAACTGATTTGCCTCCAAACTGCTTTTGGCAGGCCACTGCTACACAATTTCCTTTGGAGACTGGGATTTCCTCTCTACCAGGTTTAGAGAAAAAAACCCATGCATGAACATAAGAACATAAGAAATTGCCATGCTGGGTCAGACTAAGGGTCCATCAAGCCCAGCATCCTGTTTCCAACAGAGGCCAAATCAGGCCACAGGAACCTGGCAATTATCCAAACACTAAGACGATCCCATGCTACTGATGCAATTAATATCAGTGGCTATTCCCTAAGTAAACTTGATTAATATGAAAACATATATGTGAATGAGCGGTGATACCCTAGCACAATCCTGGATTGACTCCAGCCTTTATTAAAACACTTTATTTGTCACTTTAATACATACACATTAGTACACTGCCTTTACCTTCAGAACAGTGTACTCCAACTCCTCACAGTACTCATACAGCTTTGTTATATCTCAGTGTTTGGACAGCAATATTCTATAGGAGCTGCCTTCCTCCTGGAGACCTAGGCCTGGTCTGACTAACCCACCTGGGTCCCAGCTCTTATTCCTCTTCTGTTGGGCCCTGCCCACAGAGCTCTCTCTCACAAGGGAAATTAAAGGGGACCAGGCACCTAGCCTGGTCCTGCTCTAGTTTAAGGGGGAACATAGGTGCGCTACCTTACAATGATGTTCTGCAGCACTGTCCCATGGCAAGAGGCAGGCAGCATCTAAAATAGTAATGAGAAGCATAAGGGTTATGATTGTCCTTGATGACCAAACCCTGCAGGTAGTAGAAAACATAGTCCTTAAGAATCTGCTGCTTGTGTTAGCACCCAATTAAAAAGTGCCCTTGAGGACATTTAATAGGAAGATTATCCCCACCTTGTACAACCAATGCTGTAGCCATATGCAAGCTCACCTGGATAAGGCAAAGGGGAGTAGTATGCATTTCGGCATGGAGTTCCTTTCGTTCTTTTACATAAAACTTCAATTTTTTTTTAATCTACCAACCTCTGCACCCCCCCCCCCCCCAATCACCATTACTAGTTTAGCACTGCATGAATTACTGAGCAGGCAATCAGAAGCACCTATTGTCCTTTAATATGTAATTTTAATCTGCATGCAGATGAGCCCTATAAACCTTTGAAGTCATATTTTTTCTGCTGTGACCAATTTGCAGTTAACACAATGGATCCACAGCCCAAATCAAGGAAGGTCACATTTTGTTTCTTCTCTTCTGATAGTTATCTAATAATTTTATCAAATTGAGTTTATTCCTTTTGTATAGATGGATCATGTTTTGATAGCTTTCTCTGTGTACTGGAGTGCTCCTTAGGGCATTCTCCACAGTTCGAAGGTCCATATCAGAAGAACAAGAGATCGCAACCTGGATGTCTTTGCAGAGTCCCCTGCCCTCCCTGATGATTTTGTCAATTTACCCCTTGAAGAAAAGATTATTTCCTGAAATAACAGTTTGTCTAATGCCTACAATACTCTTGCCCCTATACATTTTTGTAATCAGTGGTCTGTAGGCAATTTTGCCTGGTTCCACCCTGGCCTGAGAATGCATAAAAGACAGAACAGGCATTATAAAAGAAAATGGCAGAAAAGTAAATCTGCACAGGATGAATCTCCTTTAAAGAAAAGCATCAAGCATTATTTGCTTGGTATTAGAGAAGCCTTAAATAATCATTTTTGGACTGCACTTAGGAATGCTGACAACAGTATTTTGAACCACAGCCTGATCATCTTTCCAACTCTGTGAAGCATACAACAGAAAACTTTTGCAAGCTTTTGAGGATAAAATTATTCATTTTCAAGCCAAACTGTTATCTGATGTTTTGCCTATTGTCTCCTCTTCACCATTAGTAATGCCATTCTCCTCTGATAAGGCTTTTATTGCTAGCAAATTTTTTGCTTGTAACAAAACCTCTCCAACTGGTCTGCAAGTACTTCTAAGTCAAATGAAAGCCTTTACTGCTCCTTTAGACCCCCTGCTTTATAAACTTATTAAAAACCTTGATTTGGTTCTTGTTCCATTCTTAGTCAACATTATCTATACCAGTCTGGAGCAAGGAGCACTGCCCAATTGTTTCAAATCTTATGTGTGTATGTGGCCGTTTTGGCACATGTAAGGCTTTTAAAATCTATCTCCAAATGTGGTGATCAAATTTGCCAATAACAGAAAATTATTCAAAGTTGATAAATTGCAAGAGGATTGAGAAAAATTGCAAGAGGTCATTGCAAAATTTGGAGGCTGTGATGCAAATGGAAAATTAAATTTAATGTGGAAAAGTGCAAAGTGATGCACTTAGGGAAGATTATCCAAATTAGAGCTACTTAAGTCAAGGTTCTACATTAAGAGCCACCACTCTGGAAAAGGATCTAGGTATCATCATTGAGAATACATTGAAATCTTCTGCTCAGTGTGCAGCAGCAGCCAAGAAAGCAAATAGAATGCTAGGGATTATTAGGAAAGGAATGAAGAATAAAGAGTGAATTATTATAATGCCTCTGTATTGCTCCATGGTGCGGCCTCATCTTGAGTGTTGTGTGCAGTTCTGGTCACCACATCTTAAAAAAAGAAATAGCAGAACTAGAAAATGCACAGCGAAGGTCAACCAAAATGAAAAAGGGGATGGAACAATTCTCCTATGAAAAAAGGTTAAAGAGGTTAGGCCTCTGTCTTCAGCTTGGAGAAGAAATGGACTTAGAGGAAATATGATAGAGGTCTATAAAATAATGAGTGAAATGAAAAAAGCATACATTAATCAGTTGTTTACTCTTTCGAAATAAAAAGACCAGGGGACACATAATGACATTACTAGGTAATACATTTAAACTAATAAGGGAAAATATTTTTTTACTCAATGTATAATTAAGCTTTGGAATTCATTGCCAGAGGATGTGGTGAAAGCTATTAGTGTTTATCCATTTTAAAGAGTTTGGACAAGTTCCTAGAGGAAGGTAGAGTTGCAGAAATCCACTGCTTATTCTTGGGATAAGCAGCTTGGAATCTATCTTCCCCTTGGGATCCTGCCAGGTACTTGTGACCTGGCTTGGCCTCTGTTGGGAACAGGATACTGGGCTTGATGAACCTTTGGTCTGATCCAGTATGGAAAGTCTTATGTCCTTATGTAGAGCTTTAGGCCTATTTCCTACTTACCTTATTGATCTTGCCATCCAGGTGCATATCTGCTTCCAAGAGTAGGCCCAGGAGAGAGAGGCTTCTTGGTGGCTTTTCAAGAAGGTGCCCAAATTTCAACATCCTTTGACTCCTACCACAGATACCACATCAGCCCCCTGTACTGAAGAAGCTATGCAACTTGGTAGGGCCTGGCTCACTAAAGAAGAGAAGCAGAGATGCCGGCAGCTCTACTCAGCCTCTACTGTGCCACTTAGGGGTACTTTGATAGTTATTGTCCCAAATTTCTGAGCCTAGGGTTGGTTGAAGAAGCAATCCTTGGCCAGTCATCATCCTTTCCTCAATTACTCATACTGATCTGCCTCATTTCCGACATTTCAGAGGTGTACAGATTTGATGTTGGACTCCAGTGCCGGGAGTAATTTCATTAACAAAGCACTGGTAATCCAGTACAACTTCCCCATAGTGACATTGGAGAAGCGAGTTACTATATCTTCAGTTTATGGAGAACCCTTCTCTGGCCAGCTATCCTCTGTTACCCTGTCACTCACTCTTCAGACTAGACTCCTGCACTAGGAACACACTACTCTCTATGTCTTCGCAAAGGCAGTCAACCCCATCATTCTTGGCTTAGCCTGGATGATACTATACAATCCCACCATAGACTGGCAAGCTCTGCAAGCTGCCTACTGGGGGACCTCCTGTGAACAACATGGATCTTCCCGCCAGTGCCAGTAGTATAGTCTCTGACCTCAGCCCTTCTGGCCCTTCCTCCTCAATATGCAGCATTTGAAAACATCTTCAGCAAAATGCATGCAGAGGTACTGTCACCCCACAGGTCCTACAACTGTCCAAATGATCTGTTACCAGTGAAGATGCATCCTAGGCGCAGGGTCTAACTACTATCCACTCTTGAATTCACATCTGTGACAACCTACACCAAAGAAAACCTGAAGTGAGGGTTTATTCATCCTTCTTCCTCTCCAGCAGGGCCAAGCTTCTTCTTTGACAGCAAAAAAAATATGGCTCCCTCAGGCGTAAACTATCGGGATCCCACACCATAACATGCAAAAATAGATATCTGTTGCACCTAATAAAATAACTTTCTGATCATCTTTATGGAGCACAAATATTTACCAAGCTGGAGCTTAGAGGAGCCTTTAATCTCATCTGGATACATGAAGAGAATGAATGGAAGACCGCATTCAACACCAGCGATGAGCATTATGAATATCTAGTAATGCTGTTCAACCTTTGCAATGCCCCCGCTGTCTTTCAGCACATGGTTAATGGAATCTTCAGAGATCTCTTCTACTTTCATGTCTAGTATATCTAGATGACATTGTCATCTTCTCATGTTCTTTGACACTCCACTGTAAGCATGTGAAACAAGTCCTTCAGAAACTCTGTGAGATTAATCTATACATCAAGCTCAAGAAATGCACTTTTAAGTAGGAAAAGCTACCTTTTTCTGGGACATAGTATTTCCCACCATAGCCTGCGCATGGACTCTGAAAAAGTGAAGGTCATTCAGGATTGGCCTAATCTGCTGGGATTCAAGGCCTTACAAAGGATTTTAGGTTTGTACAACTATTATCAGCATTCCTCACTTGCAGTTCTTCTCACTGTTCTTATGAAGAAAGGCGCTGACACCATGAATTGGCCTGAAGAGGCTGTCTAAGCCTTCTGTAATCTCAGCAGGTATTTCTCAAGGATCCCTGTCTCCCTAGCATCTGAACCCAGCCTCTGGGTTGGGTCACAATGTTGCACCTGGGCTTGGCCCTGGCCTAGATCAAGGCACCAGCATCAGGACCTAGCATCCTGATTGTGTTGTGGTATTGGACCTGGTTCTGGGTGGAGGTTCCAACATCAGGACCCTGCCTCTGGGTCAGGTTGCAGCATCAGGCTGGGGTTCAGATTAAAGCCTAGGCCAGGGCCCTGGCATTGTAACTAGCCTCTAGGTCAGGTCACAGAGTCAGGTATGAATTGGGGCCAATGTCCTGGCATAAGGAACTGGCCCTTCACCTGACAGATAAAGGTTTTTTTATTTTTATTTTCTGGGGTCGGCCGAAACCCCAGCATTGGCCAATGACTCCACTGAGACCCTGGCATCATGCTCAGACTATGGTCATGGCCCCTGTTTTGGGCCTCAGCCTATGCCCTAGTCAAGGCCCTGGCTTTGGGCCTAGGCCAAGGTATCAGCATTATGCTTGGGCATAGACCACAGCCCCTGCTTTGGGCTACAGCCTATACCTTAGGTGAGGCCACGACTTTGGGCCTAGACCTAGGCCTGATGTATTAGTTTAAATGAATAAGGTTTTTTTTCATTGGGGGGGGGGCTCTTTTCAGTTTGGAATACTCTGTATGAAACAAATTCACCTTATTCATTGTGTTTTCCACTTTTGTTTTAAATGAATGCACATCCGTAATCTTAATTACAATATATTGAACCTCTATACCAAAACAGCACTAACTGCTAGCACTCAAACAATAACAACCCTACCTATGGACAGACTACACTGTAAATTTTCAACCAGCCCATAACACACCAGTATACCTCCTATAAGAAAATAGAATAAACATAGCTGCTAGAAAACAATACACAAAAACTACACACTAGCAGAATACCTCAAGTTTGATCACGCTTGCAGAACACATAATGCAGAATAAAGATACCATGAAGAAAAAATAAAAAATTTGCAGACAAAAGCTGACCTGGAATCCATACTAGACTCTGTATACAGTGCAACAATGGAAAAACATAAACACTGCCAACATCTTCATAAAATATTAAACAATAAAATCAAGAAATATAAAGCATCAATAATAATAAAACCATACTATTAAAAAGAATATTTCAAAATAGTTGACAAATAGAATGACATCCAATAATTAAAAACTCACTAAAATAAAAATAATAAATTGAAAAATAGCAGACAGATCAAGTAATACCCAATGATTAAAACTAACAAGGATATAAAAACAACCACTCCCCATACCTGGGAACTTTTGATTTCTAGATGCCCTGAGATTGTCATGGATTAGCTGATGAGGTGGGGAGTGAGATTGTTGCTCACATATTTTCTCCTTTCTCTCTGATATTCACACACACTTATTCTCTCTCTCTCTCCCTCACACTCACACATACATATAGGATCTCCTACATACACACACATTTACGTATTCTCACTTAGGCACTCACACACAGATATTCTCACTTGCTCTCACACGCTCTCTCCCTCATATACACACACACTCCCATTCACTCAGACAGCCCCCCATCTCTCTTTCTCATACACACACAGGTTTTTTTTTTATCATATTCACACACACACACACACCGTTACACAGGTTTCCTCCATCTCTCACTCACATACATACTCCCTCATACAATCTCCCTCTCTCACTCACAATTACACTTCCTCATAGAAGCTCCCTTTCTTTTACACACATACACACCCTCACACAAGCTCCCTCTGTCACTCTCTCATACTCACCCTCACTCAGTCGCTCTCTGTCTCTTGCATACACATACACACAAACACCATTACATAGGCTCCCAATCTCTCACTAATGCAAATTCATTCAGAAACACAGGTATTATCACTCCCTCACACACACACAGGCATCCTCACACTCACAAACACACATACATCCTCACATACACACACACACACACACACATGCCCTTCCAATCTCGCTTTCACTCATATAGGCTCACAGGTATTTTTGGTCTCTCATTCTGGACTTCTCCTTCTTTCTTCTGTAGGCAGTATGGACTCCATCCCCAGCTTTCCCTTGTCTCCATCTTCTATGTCTTTGGCCATGCCCAGGCCTCTCTCTTCTGCTGGGGATGGAATGGGCTCTGCCCGTGGCACTGCTTAGTCTGTCTTGGCTCCATCTATGGCTTTCTTATGCCTCTCTATGATTTCAGCCATGAGTGGGATAGGCTCTTCTCACAGCCCTGCCAGGACTAATCTTTGGTTGCAAATTGAATAGGCTCTGCTTGCAGCCCTGCAAGGACTAATCTTTGACTGAGAAAGGGATGGACTCCTCTCGTGGCCTCAGCAGGCCTATCTTTAGATGCTCTTTACTGCTCCTTAATGATTGGCACTCTAGGCAATCACCTAGTTCACCTAATGGAAGCACTGGGCCTGCATATTCATTATTGCTATCCAGAAAACCATGTCTGCTTGTGGATGGTGAGAACTGGATGGCCATCTCTGACATAATGTATTCCTGCTATGCCAAAAGATCTCTAATTCCCAGAATTCATAAAGTGAGAACCCTATGTAACAAGACAAATATTCCAACAGTCCCTAAAATACCAATACACTTCCTATTGGGAAATAAAACAAAATAAAACTGCAACAGATCCCTACAAAGAATCTATATGCAGCAAATTAATTCATCAAGACATGCAGAACATAGATCTTCACCAGGAAAAGTATAAGTGACCGTAAATTAGCAATAGAATTATGTTGATAAAAAATGAAATATTATAATATTTGCTCTGTTGTCCATGCCAGCTATTCCTTGTAGACAGGAGTTATGTGTGTTGGAGAGGGAAGGAGGAGAAGAAAAAAGGAGTGGCTGGAATAAGGAGCAGTGTTCCTATTTTTTGCTTTGGAGTGTCTGCTCCAAGTTAACCCCCTTTCCTTCTGTCCCTGAATGACAGGAGTGGAGGGTCTGGATTAGGGAATAGAATGGCTCTTCTTTGTTATGCTTTGTGATCTGTCTGCTCCAAGCTCAATCTGTTCCCTGTATACTGCCTAGAAGGTGAAGTGCAGAAAGGAGAAGACTATTCTTTGGTGCCTGAAATTTAAGACACTGGCCAATAGAATCATCAAAGCAAAGCTTCATGCAATGGGCCCCCTGCTATGTAGGGCCTATGAGAAGTTGCTGCTTTTGGAGTTATACCAAGTACATCTAGATGAAAAGTCAGCACCCAGGATAATTTTTCCAAACATGCTGTATAGTAGCTGCAGTCTGCTGCACTCAGTGTTATAAACTTGCCAACACACAAAGGAACAGCAATTTTCCAGCACTGAGTGCAGCAGACAGCAAAAGCTTCAGAGTACATTACAGGGGGAGGATGCTCCATATTCTAATGCTACTTAGCCAGATAAGTCGGACTTATCTTGTTAAGTAGAATCCACTGAATATCTGGCTATACCATTGAGTAGTGTTACTTATTTGGCTAACTTAGCTGAATAAGTAGCAATATTCAGAATTATACAGTTAAGTTAACCAGATAAGTTAACAATATAAGGTCTAAAGTTAGTCAGGTACGTTTATGCAGCTAACTTTAATACTTATCCAGGTATATTCAGTGGCTTTGCCATTCTGCTAAATATCCCATGTAAATTAGCTGGAAAAATCTTACATTTAAATTTTGGCCAACAGTTCTACATATGGATGTCCTTGGTCTTGATAGGACTCCTGGAGATGGACCTGGGAGATTCAAAATATCATCCTAGGAGCCTAATTAAAAATCTGTTCTTAAGTCCAGTAGAAATCTATTTAGTGATCTCATTCTAGATCTAAGGTAGCATTCTTCCATATCAAGAAACTACATGCAAATAAGACCAGTATGATATAATTACAAGTTAGCATATGTGAATGACAGAGCCAGACTTGAAAACGTAGGAGTTATGCAGGTCAGTACTGAGGTGCACAGTCAATGGCAAGCTGTGTAAATTTGAAAATTACATAACACCTACCCACATTCTGCCTGATGCTTGACATTGCTAGTTTCTTTTTTATGAGCACTGAATCTAAAAAACATTATTGATTAAACAAGTGGAGAGAACAAAAAAAAAACATAAGAATTGCAATACTGGGTCAGACCAAGGGTCCATTAGACCAAGGGTGCATCAAGTCCAGTATCCTATTTTCAACATTGGCCAATCCAAGTCACAAATACCTGACAAGATCCCAAACAGTAGATAGATCCCATTTTGCTAACATCCAGGAATAAGTATTGACTTTCCCCAAGTTTACCTGGTTAATAACTGTTTATGGATTTCTCCTGAAGAAACTTGCCCAAACCTTTTTTAAACCCAGCTAGGCTAACTACCTTTATCACATCCTCCAGCAGTGAATTCCAGAGCTTAATTGTGCTTTGAGTGAAAACGAATGTTCTACAATTGCTTTTAAATGTGCTACTTACTAACCTCATGAAGTGTCCCCTACTCCTTGTATGTTTTAAAAGACTAAATAACTGATTCAAGTTCACCCATTCTATTCCATTCATAATTTTATAGACCTCTATTATATACCCCTTAGCCTTCTCTTCTCCAAAATGAACAGCCTAATCTCTTATTCTCTTTAGCTTTTTTCTTCATAGGGGAGCTATTATCATCCCCTTTATCATTTTGATTGCCCTTCTCCTTTTACAGTTTAACTATATCTTTTTTGAGATAGAACCTGCACACATTACTCTAGGTATAGTCTCACTATGGAACAATACAGAAGCATTATGATATTCTCTATTTTATTCTCCTTTCCTTTCCTAATAATTCCTAACATTCTGCTTGCTTTCTTGACTACTACCACACTCAGAGCCAAGGATTTCAAGGTATTGCCCAATCATTTTCCTGGTAGGAACTACTTCTTATGTGGAACCTAACATTGTGGAACTACAGTGTGGGTAACTTTTCTCTATTTGTATCACTTTGCACTTGTCCACATTAATTTCATCTTCCATTCTGATGCCCAGCTTCCCAGTCTTGCAAGGTCCTCCGGCAATTTTTTTACATTCTGCTTGTGATTTAACAACTCATAATAATGTTGTGTCATCTGCAAATGTGATTACCTCACTCATTTTTCCCTTTTCCAGATTATTTATAAATATATTAAAAACTACCAGTTCCAGTATGAATCTTTGAGTTCTCCACTGTTTCTATTTCTCCACTGAGAAAACTGACCACTTAATCCTATTATCTTTTTCTGATCGTTTAACCAGCTTGCCATCCACAATTGCTGTCCCACATAGTGTGGTCATAAATAAACTGAACTGCCTAGGGTCAGGCCACAATGTGATAGACTGTTTTAGAAACTGGTTAAGTTATAGATAAAAAGGGTGGTAGTAAATGGAATTTGCACTGAGGGAACACGTGGGACTACTATAGTACTTCAGGAATCAATCTGAGGATCAGTTCAATTCAATGTTGTGGCAGTGGTCCCTTGGGCTGTGGTGAAATTGGTTCTGCTTGCAGGGAGGAGCCCTGTAGGTTCTCATTATCAGCAGATGGACCCAGGCAAAACAGAGATCAGTCAAGAGCTTCACCTTTACCAGTCCATGTTCCTCTCAGGCTGAAACTTTGGGTGCCATGGCCGGCAGGACTTAGGCAAGGGTCTCTACAGATGACTGAAGACGTGGTCCAAGGCTAGATTAGGGCTTAAACAGGCAGTGATCAGGTGCATCCAGGGTCCAGGAAAGGATCAAGGCAGGTAGTGATCAGACGTATCCAGAGTGTAGGCAAGGGGAAGGTAGGCAGCGATCAGGTGGATCCAGAGTCCAGGCAGGTAATCTATCCGAGGAAGAAGAAAGAGACGGATGAGGATGATGCAGGCTGAGCAGATGAAGGTACTCCACAGTTTCTCATGACTTGTGTTGGGGTGGGGCTTAATGCTTTTGACACTAGGTTGATTGAAGAGGGATCACGGGCTATTCATCGAAATGGTAGAGTTAATAGTGTTCTTTATGTTTTGTCAGATTGGGCAACAGAGAGGGGGATTGCCATTTCACAAAGCACAAGCATAACCAGCTATACTTAAGCCAGCAATCCCTGTCTGTAGATCCTAGGTTTGGATACCTATATTAGTTGCCTAGTGTTCTAACTTGCCTTCCATGACCAAATCCCACCTCCAACTCTCCCTACATTTAGAGAAGATACATTTAGTCACCTAGTAAATCTGCTCAGACCCAGCTAGTTTTCAAAGTGAGCAATCAAGCGTTCAAACTCCAGAATTTAGATAACTTGATCCCTTTCAAAACTGACTCCCCCCACCCAAGTCTTTGAAAGCATAACACTAGAGGTTTTGTACCTATTAAATAATAAACAATATTGATAGATCTGTTGTGAAGCTATGTGAACTTAGGGGGTTAATACATTTTCAAACCATTTTCATGTGAAAAATACTTTTATGCAGAAAAATGGGTTTTTATAAAACTGCCTGCCCAATGTATGGGTTCAACTTTGCATAAGGTTACTCAGACTGGGTGGAGGCAGAGTCAGGATGAGGGTGGAGTTTTCACGTACATACAGTTCAATTTTAAAAAGTAAGTATATAAGTTTACATGGGACATTTACAGGCTCCAGATAACAAGTGCAACTTATGCGAGAATTTTTGATGGGAACATTTTCAAAGTGAAGATATCCACCTGCATTCTCTTTGAAAACTGGTATAACCTATGCCCATATGTGCTGATTAAGTTACCTGCAATGTTACAAAGTTGTGTTGGTTCAAAAGAAAATCACAAAACATAGTTCTGATGAGTGCATCTGGTTATTGTTTAATCTAGCTTGCCTTGGTTATGCTCTTAGTTTTATTTTAAAATACATGAAATGCATTATTATATAAAACAGTGAGTGAAGTTGTGCTGTCTTGTTCTGAACTTTTTTGTACTTTCTGTAAAGTCCATAGTATGCAGTAATGCTGTGTAAGCTTTGGCTGCCTCTGTCTATGGGTTGCAGCATGATGAGAAACTGCAGTAGTTAGAGCCACCCAGCAGTGAGCAGGTACAGCAATCTTCAGAAGTCTAATTTCTACTTCAGGCCATCTGCAGGGGTGCTTGGGATGCTGCAGCGCTTGATGACTGAAGTAAAAAGTCATCCTGGAGCTTCAGTGCCAATCAGTAATACTCAGGGGGTGTGGAAACATGCTTCAGTTATTAAGCAGGCGGCACACGCTTTAAAAACATGGAAAATGCAATACTGAACACAAAGTCTAAGGGCTGAAAAAAATACTGAGTAGTGTAAAGCACAAGGATTATTTTGATATGACTTCCCGTCCTTTATGCCAAGCAAAAATGGATTCTGACAGCTAAAACAGCAGGTGTTGTTTACACGAATATAGACCCTTCTTTCCCTCAATATTTATTGAATCAATATAAATCAGACTTTGATGCATATTTTCTTTAATGTTTAGTCAGACCCTCTCCTAGATACCACAGCAAATACTCATCCTATATCAAACTGCCAACCAAAAGTTCTCCTGACCACAAATTTCATATGCTTCGCCCATCTCTGTGCAACCTCTATCTAACTGGTTCATAACATCTCACACACCACTGGTTCTTAACTAATAGATATAGATATAGATACGCTATCTATACACCATTGCATCCACTTCCTTATTCCTACCTAATGTTGTTATGATTTGTGGGTATATGGACCCTTGGCCCGAGATGAGAGTTGTTACCACCTGTGGGGAGGAGCCCCACAAGTCCACACCGTCGGGATGCGAGGTCAGGAACAGCAGGGAGCTCTGGGTGAGAATGTGGAGAAGTCCCGAGGAGCCAGGAGGGATTCCCACAGTAGGTAGACAGGCTGGAAGTAATACCTGGACTGTGACCCCCGAGGGGGAAGGCGCTAGGCAGGCCGCAGAGCAGGAGGCGCGAGACTGGCCGTGCAGGAGGTATTCCGGAGAGGCAACCCCGAGCGGTGGAGCTGTGCAGCGAAGAAGGTGCGGATGCAATGATGTAGGCCAACCCGCAGAGCAGGGAAGCCCGAGTCAGGTCTCCAATGAATGACGTATTATTTGTAAAAAAGCATCCCTTTTCCTCAACTTTTACCCTCTCTGCAATATATATTCAGCGGCTATAAGATGGCACTTGACTTTGATTTTGATTTGTTTTGATTTAACTAGATTATTTATAATTTATTAACCTTTTTATTTTATTATTATGTGATTTGTGTAATTATCTTTAAATATTTTATTTTTATGTTTTTTATATTTATGTAAACCATTTTGACTAAACTCTGTTTGTAAAAGCAGTATAGAAACATTTTTAAATAAAAATAATAAATAAACCCTGAGGAGCGGGGTGGTTCCATGTATAGCATGTATAGCATGGAAGCACTGCCCCAAGGAGTGTATAGTATGTATAGCATGGAAGCACTGCCCCAAGGAGTGGGGAAGCATTGGCAGTCTCTGTATAGCATGGGAGCACTGCCCCGAGGAGCGGGGAAGCGCGGTCAGTCTCTTGTATAGCATGTATGTGCAGCCCTGAGGAGCGGGGAAGCACTGACAGTCTTTGTACAGAACATAGGCACAACCCCAAGGATCGGGGAAGCACTGAGGTAGAACTGCCGAGTGGAAAAGGTGTTCCAGGGGGCAGCCCCGAGGAGCGGGGAGCCTTGTAGGGTGGGACTTCAGGAGGCGCAGGGCCAGCCCGAGGAGCAGGGAAGGCCAGGAGATCAAGTCTCCGTAGTCCAAGGAGTCCGATAGCGTAGCCACAGGAACACGAAGGCAGGAGCTGTAGAGACGTACGGAACTCGTTGCCAAGTCGGCTAGCTGGAAGCGAAGGTGGAGCTTAAGTACCTTGATCTGATGACATCATCAATCAGGGTCACCCCTGA
The DNA here is from genome assembly GCF_901001135.1 of Rhinatrema bivittatum. Taxonomy (NCBI): domain Eukaryota; kingdom Metazoa; phylum Chordata; class Amphibia; order Gymnophiona; family Rhinatrematidae; genus Rhinatrema; species Rhinatrema bivittatum. Next base: position 94,040,154 of record NC_042618.1, read on the forward strand.
GGTTCCCGCCGAAGAAGCTTCAAAGGAGGGCCTGGAGGCACGTGTGCACGCCTAGGAAGGCCCAAAGTCAACGTGGGTGGCAGTGACATCTCGGCCGCCATGAGGAGCCATGGAGACGCGGGTGGTGGAAACTGGCCTGCACCACAAGCAGACCCAGGGAGGGCAGGAGAACAGTGCAGGATCTAAGTAGACGCGGTCGCAGCCATCTGCGACCGACAAGCATAACAAATGACGCTATTTCTTATCTATTTTCAATCCACCTCATATCTATATATCATATCTGTATGTATATCCATTACTTTTGTACTCAATGTCTTGTTATTTTATGTAATACAACTTGGGTGAACTATAGAAAAGGTGGAATATCAAATACTTATACATAAATTAGGGGTGTGCATTCGTTTTGAACATAAATGTAAAACGCTACTTATTTTTTTTTTTTAACTTAAAAAAGTGATGAGACATAAACGATCGGATTTCCAACTTATTCAACATAGCTATGTTGAATAAGTTGGAAATCGCGATTGTTGATCCAAAATAAAAATTCAAACCCCTCACCTTCCTTAATCCCCCCCCCAAAGACTTACCACAACTCCCTGGTGATCCAGCGAGGAGTGAGGACGCCATTTCTGAAATCCTTTGCGAGGAGCACGTGACGTAGGCACCACGTCGGAGTGACGCGGCGTCACGTGATTCCCCACGGGTTCGCGCCGGAACGCTCGTTCGGCCCAAAAGGAACTTTTGGCCAGCTTGGGGGGTCAGGAGGCCCCCCCAAGCTGGCCAAAAGTTCCTTTTGGGCCAAACGAGGGTGCCGGAGGGAACTCGCGGGGAATCACGTGACGCTGCGTCACTCCGACGTGGCGCCGACGTCACGTGATTCCCCGCGGGGTCGCTTCCGGGATCCTCGTTCGGCCCAAAAGGAACTTTTGGCCAGCTTGGGGGTGTCAGGAGGCCCCCCCAAGCTGGCCAAAAGTTCCTTTTGGGCCGAACGAGGGTGCCGGAGGGAACTCGCGGGGAATCACGTGACGCCGCGTCACTCCGACGTGGCGCCGACGTCACGTGATTCCCCGCGGGGTCGCTTCCGGGATCCTTGTTCGGCCCAAAAGGAACTTTTGGCCAGCTTGGGGGTGTCAGGAGGCCCCCCCAAGCTGGCCAAAAGTTCCTTTTGGGCCGAACGAGGGATCCCGGAAGCGACCCCGCGGGGAATCACGTGACGCCGCGTCACTCCGACGTGACACCGACGTCACGTGCTCCTTGCAAAGTTGGTCAGAAATGGCGTCCTGACCCCGCTGGACCACCAGGGAGTTGTGGTAAGTCTTGGGGGGGGGGGATTAAGGAGGGTGAGGGGTTTAAATTTTTATTTGCACATATGGACATATTACTCAACTCATTGAATTCTGTTTATGTCCATATTGACCGCAAATGGGACCCCCTTTGGACATATGGACATATGAACTTAAACTTTTGCTCTGCACATCCCTAACATAAATAATAAGTGCTATGCTGGGTAAGACCAATGGTCCGTCAAGCCCAGCATCCTGTTTCTAAGAGAGGCCAATCCAGGTTACTTGAAAATGCCGATCTTAATAGGGAGATCCATGCCATTTTTCTCTCTCCCATAAATAAGATGTGGTGATTCCAAATCTTCCTAGCTATGAGTCCAACTTTCACAACTATTTGTGGTATAGCATTTGTGCATGTAAGCGGACGAATGGAGATTAATTCTAGTATTTCCTAAACTGGGTGGTAGGAACTGCAAATGTTATAAAGTACTGCATATTTTTGCTCTTGCAGTATGCACACGTTTCCGTGTGTATGATAGTTCCAGTGCAAGAAAATGCATACATTCTCTACCGTTTTTATAAACACACACCACATCTTTTAGGTTTCCAAAGAATTGTAACACTATGAATAAACAGAGAGAATTGAAAGCATGCATGTGTGAGTACTTGGAATCACCAGCTCACCGATACCACAACCATTTCACCCACCCTTATCCAATTCACCCAGACTCTCTAGAACTTCATTCTCACATTCTCAAGTCCCACCAGTTCTTCCAGACCTTCTACCCAAAACCTGCAGACAGCAGACAATTCTGATTTCACTTGAATGACTCAATTAGCAGGTGTAAAAGTATATGAACCAATGTGGTAATATAAATATGTTTATCTCTTACAAATTAGAAATACCATGTGTAATTCTCAGTAATATATCTTAGTCTACATACTACTTTTGTACGTAGGTCCTATTTTTGCACACAGAACTCCATTAAAAATTCACTATTAAGTTGTTAAAGAACTTATCCTAGAAATGTTCCAAATCCTGTAGGTAATAATTGTATCTGCCTGCATTTGATCAAAAAAATTTTGGGAACTGTTTAGTTGTAGGCCTCACACTAATTTTCAAAGGGAAAGAATACATGCACTTTCCCTTTGATAATGATCCCAAGACAACTACCCACACAAATTTATATCTGCCAAAGTGTTTTCGTACTTTTTACAGAAAAATTACAGGCATCTTTTTGAAAATGTATACACATAATTCAAAACCTAGACCAAGCCCTACCCATAAGAACACCTCTTCACACTACAGGCAAATTTACATATATAGAAGATATTTTTTTATTTTTTGACAGCAGTAAGGATGGGCAAATCATGCAAAACTCTTCCTGAAACATGTGCCAAATTCAGACAAACTGGAATAATTTTTTATAATTCCTCAGACTTCCAGAGTTAAGGAATCTGCAGGCATTATGCACAAATTTGAATAGTTCCAGATCTGTCTCATTGTAAAATGGAGAATGTCACAAGCGTTTGTGGGGTTTTATGACGATAAAGAGAGTGAGGCAAGAGAGAGAAAGAGACACAAAGTGAGTAAAAGGAGTTTTATTACTTAGGTTTTGCATATGTAGGTTGATTCTTTGGTCTTTTTAGTTTTTGTAGTGTATTTGAGATGGATTAGAGAAACCGGAGGACTGATACCTATTCCCCTTTAATTGCTGCACTTTTGCCACTACTAAGCAAGTGCTGCCATCAGTACCTGCAGCTGCTGCTATTAAGAGTTAAATAGCCATAGTGGAGAAGCTTAACCATTAGCACTGGAGGAGAGGACTACGGAGAAGGAGAGGATAAAGTTGATAGCACCATACCAGTCAAAATAGATGGAAGGTCTTGGGCAAGAGACTATTTTATGCTACTGTCAAACAGCAGAATGCTGACTTGTGGTGTTTACCGCCCCAGCTGGGGGAAGTAGGGCATTCTATTAGGGATGACACCCATGATACCTCACATCAGAGGCATAATCCTAAATGATAAGTACTAGGTTTTGCTAGGCTTATCTTCGGCAAGCCTAAGATTTAAGGTAGGAGTTAGAGGAGGCAGAATTCATGCCAATGCTTCTCTATTTCCTGCTGTATTATGTTGTGGGTTATTTTTACTTCTATGCATTTTCTATGTCCTCAGAGGTCAGGTGTTAATCATTTCTTGAAGTCTATAAAGCTCTTTGCTAAGTTGTGACCAGAAACCTTCTCCCACTGCATTCTTCAAAATATATCATATTAATCACAGGCTACTGACTGGCTGGAGTCCAATGTCTCTGTAGTAAACATAATATATACATACAGACAGCTGCATCTGCTACCAAATTGTTTAGCTTCATATTTTAAATTCAGGCTTAGTTCATGTCTGATAAGTTCTCATCTTCTGCTTCAGGATTGTCATGTTCTTACCTGATGCTAAATTTCTTGTCTTCTTCCATTTGCTCCCATGACTCTATTATGTACCATTTCTCCATCTTCTTTGGATTCCTAAGATGATAACTACATGTCTTAATGAAACATATAGGGGTAGATTTTAAAAGATGTGCCAGTTTTATAACATGCGTGTGCCGGCCGCGGGCACATGTACAGTGAATTTTACCATCCGCATATGCATCTGCAGGCGGCGCGCGCAAGGGGAGGTGAACTTTTGCAATTTCCGCATGGGAACACAATCGGGCCTTCCCCAGTTCCCTACCCCCCGTACCTAAACTCCCTCCCTCTTCCCTTCTCCTCCCCACCTCCTAAACTCTACCAATCTATCTTTTTTTTTTGTTTGTTTCGCAACTTACTTCACGGCCGGAGCTGAAGTAAGTTGCACTTGCCGGCCAGCGGCTGGCATGCAAGTCATCGGGACAGCATATAATGGTGCTGTCCCGGCTTTCCCCCCTACCCCTCCCCTCCCCTCCCCTCCCCACCCAGACCCCACCACCCAGCCCACCCTTTGAAGAGGCCCGGTACTTCTGCACGTACTGGGGTTTACGCACGTGGCTGGGCCCCTTTGAAAATTTGTGCAGCACGCACAAGGCCCGGCCACGTGCGTAAACCCCGGGTTTTACACGCGCAGCCCTTTTAAAATCCGGCCTTTAGCTTACTTGGCCTGTAGTCAATCATTCCACAAACCAGAACAACAACAGCCATCTCTTCACTCTCACTGAACCGTTCTTACACAATTTTCCCAAAGATTATTACATAAAATGGTATCTATTGTAACTATGCTATTAGAAAAGTACTAGGACATGCGCTCTAAAGCTTAGCTTAGGTAGGGCAATTTTCAAACGTGACTGAACAGCTGTTTACTTTTAAAATAGGGCTGCTGAAAATACAGCCTCCCCTCCCCCCCAACCCCTTTTCTGCAGTCAGGTTCTTGCACTGTTCATAGCACGGGTACTTTCACCCTTGTGGTTAATTCGGGGGAGGGAAAGTAAGCCCAGGAATTTCATTTTGAAATCCTTATATGTGTTTTCTGCATATATATTTGCATCAGCTTCAAAGCTGGTGCAAAGGTACATGGGTACTAAGTATCCGCTCTACACTACTGGCCTAATATTCAAAGGAAACCCCCAAGAGAATGGACCCTGGTCATCAAAAATGTATTCCTCAATAAATCTGTCATCTTGAAAGGTACCACCAGCCGCTCTGTTGTTTTTTCATACTTTTACCCATATTAAGTAAAGGAAAGGGAATTTATAAAAGCCCATTTTTCTATCCATGTAACAAACTTTGAAAATTATCCTTTTTATCTTAGTTTAGATTCCAAACAGTCCATTGAAAATGAAAGACAGCAAGATTTTGGTTTCATAATTTACAGATAGTAGCAGCTTATTCATATTTTCTGTTAATATCTGTTGAAATTGTTGAATTATAGAGTACTAATTTTATCTTTGAAATTATAATATCAAATGGCATAGTATTTCTTCAGCATAATAGCACATTTATGCAAAGTGGACTTGATTCTGCCAAATTCAGTGCAGTGAGAAAAATAACACACGTAGATGTTCAGGGTGCCCAGCAGAGAAAACATTTTCATTCTGAGTTCAGAGATAGGGCTGGAGGATTACTCCATACAGCAGCATCTGTATCTGTGTAACTGGGACTGACGGACACATGTACTAGGGGTGTGCATTCGTATTGACCGCATATGTAAAACGCTACTTATATATTTTTTTTTAACTTAAAAAAGTGATGAGACATAAACGATCGGATTTCTCACATATCCAACATAGCTATGTTGGATATGTTGGAAATCGCGATTGTTGATCCAAAATAAAAATTTAAATCCCTCACCTTCCTTAATCCCCCCCCAAAGACTTACCACAACTCCCTGGTGATCCAGCGAGGAGTGAAGACGCCATTCCTGCAATCCTTTGCGAGGAGCACGTGACGTCGGCCGAACGAGCGTTTCGGCGCGACCCCGCGGGGAATCACGTGACGCCGCGTCACTCCGACGTGACGCCGACGTCACGTGCTCCTCGCAAAGGATTGCAGGAATGGCGTCTTCACTCCTCGCTGGATCAGCAGGGAGTTGTGGTAAGTCTTGGGGGGGGGATTAAGGAGGGTGAGGGGTTTAAATTTTTATTTGCACATATGGACATATACTCAACTCATTGAATTCTGTTTATGTCCATATTGACCGCAAATGGGACCCCCTTTGGACATATGGACATAAACTTTTGCTCTGCACATCCCTAACATGTACGCCCGATTTTAAAATAGGCCCAGCACACGTAACCTTTTTTAAAATCCAGCCCATAGATGTGCTACATGCACATCTCCTGATTTTGGCTCAGTCCCAGCTTTTAGAATTCACCTTTGTGTGCGTATCTTAGGAGATCTTCTGGACCCAATTTTGTCTATAGAATTACAAGTTGCAGCAGTTTCTGGAAGTGCATTTGCATAATTTGAAATATTGCACAAATGTCATCAGTTTATTTATTTATAGCTTTTTTATACCGATGTTCGTTTGCACATCACATCGTTTTCTGAATAATACATCTTTACCTCTATCATACAGGCAAATATTATTTCTCAAATTGAATATTGTAATGTCCTGTACACGGAACTCCCTAAAATATTGACTCATAAATTGCAATTGCTCCATAATGACGATATGTGCTTCTCATCATAGAGAAAACAACTGCACTATTCTGCATGAGTTACATTGTTTTCTGATCTCTTTTAAAGTCTAATATAAGATTGAGATTCTGTTTTTAAATCTCTTCCTGGGTTGGGTCTGTATTATTTGGGATACATGCATCAAGTCTGTCAATGAATGACTATGTCTCAGAAACAAAAAATAGATACCTCAAAAATAGATACCTCTGCATTCAATATATTTAGTTAACCTACTTCAAGTCTCTGCACAAGGTATTTTGGGTAAATCTACAAATGATGTGATACTTGCTTTTGAAGAGTTCACCCTAATTAATTTGCATGGACAGTAATCCTTGTTTTGCTTTGCAACCAAATTAATTTTGTCTTCAGGACTAAGCAAGAAAAAGTATGTGTTCCACATCAGCTATTATATGAACACTTATGTAAAGAAGTAGAATTAGATTCAATCTTCATTTCAAAGATCAGGGCATAAACTCCGAAATTAAGTAGTTCAAAAAATTAGATTTAGCAAGAGTTCTATACCTTTATAGTTCTGGGTTAAATGAAATGCACAAGAGAGATTAATTTAACTCTCAACTCTGTAACCTATTAATGGAATTGATGGCTGTGTTATGTCAAAATTAAGTATCATGTTACAGTAACAACCTTGGACCTTTATAGTGAATATAAGGATTCAAGTGATACCACATACAACCAAGTGCAATGTACAGTGGTAACACAAAATTAAACCATATACATCAAGGGACATTCAGAGTATAACTAGGGTTATTATTAACCTACAATTTCTTAATCATATGTTCCAAAAATCAAATGTAAATGCTCAGCATCAAAAGCAAGCACATCTACATGACTGACAGCACAATGGTATACTTCCTAAAACAAGCACAGTCTGATACAAAGTTAGAATCCAAAGAAAGTATAGGGATAGGCGCCACTATGGCTCCCTATATTGCAAAAGTTTGCAGTAACCAATTTGAACATCTCTGGCTTGAGGAATCCCTGATTTGAGAAAAATAATTGATTTGGAAGAGCTACATTGATGGTATCTTTATGATATAGGAGGCACCCTGTGGTGAATTACAATTTTTGTCCAAGTAGTTGAATTCATGTGATCATAATTTGAAATTCTTAAGGACCTATGATCCCAAATCTATTTTTTTTCACAAACATGTTTATTAGTTTTCAGTAAAACAATGAACATACATCAAAGTAGAATATTCAGATAGACAAGATTGGGTTTCAGACTTCAGTCTATAGAAAACCTACAGATTGTTACATCATCTGAATTTTCACCTCATAGATTCAAACAATCTTCCCATTGGACAGTTTCTCTGTATTCACAAATTTTGCAATACTGGGAAATATGTAAGGGTTAATTTTCAAAAATATTAACTTGCTTAAAACCCAGTATATGTATATAAATCACCTTTTGCAAATCAACTGAGGAGAAATGAAGATGGAAACTTTTATACCGGCACGTGGGCACACATGTGAGCACGTTCATCAGCCCATGCCCAGGGACGCAGCTGTTTTATAACATACATGCATATATGCACACATGTCATAAAATAACCTGGCTGCGGAAACATATGTGCTCAATTTTAAGTAGGCATGCACCTGTGAGTACAAATCTAGCTTCTACCACGTAAGTGGGGGGATTTTCATAGCGATGCATGCTGATGCCATTGCTAGTTTTCCCAGTTCAATCACAATTCGCACAGTTAAGGAATAGGTCTTCCAAACCCCCTAATTTAATAGCCTTCCTTCACCTTTGTTAACCCCAACCTTTAAAAGTCCGCTGATCTGCCTAGATTGTTTGGTTTTATTACTTACCCGTCATTCATAGTAGAAGTAAAGATACATGGCAGGGGACCCTGGCACATGACGGCTGCAGAAGTATTTACGTACAAAATTCAGGTTAAAATCATGAAACACCCATACCCTGCCCAGACCACGCCCATGCCCCACTTTGAGAAGTTCCGATATGTGCACACAGTTGCGTTTTCAAACATATCCGAGTGGTTTTTAAATACCGCTCAGCATACATGAGCCTGACATATTAGAGCATCCCTAATTTTGACACATGTCGGGCTTTTAAAATTCACCTTTATGTGTGCATTACTCGATCATATGTATGCTTTTATGTGCACCCAAAAGGTATTCTGGAGTGTAGATTGGGTCAAGGAAAGGATTTATGAACATAATTTTAATTTTTGAAAGTCTGTGCACAAAGCTACATGTACAAAGTTGCACCTGTTCATGAGCAGGGACAGACATAAATTTGTGCATGTATCCTGATATGTACATTGGGGAAACCTGCACATTTTTATAGTAGAATTTTGTGAATATGTCCACTGTGAAAATTCAGGCTGATGTCTGAGATTATGTAAGCTGTATCAAATTACCCTCCCTAGCTGCAGGTGTGCACACTTAATGCTTCCTAATAGGGATGTGAATCGGTTTTTGACGATTTAAAATATTGTCCGATATATTTTAAATCGTCAAAAATCATTAGAGCCGCGATACAATAACAATTCCCCCGATTTATGGTACGGAAAAACGATTCACAGTAGGAGATCGCTCCCGGACCCCCGCTGGACCCCCAGGGACTTTTGGCCAGCTCGGGGGGGCCTCCTGACCCCCACAAGACTTGCCAAAAGTCCAGCGGGGGTCCGGGAACGACTTCCTGTACGCGAATCGTTTTTCCGTACGGAAAAACGATTCGCAGTAGGAGATCGCTCCCGGACCCCCGCTGGACCCCCAGGGACTTTTGGCCAGCTTGGGGGGGCCTCCTGACCCCCACAAGACTTGCCAAAAGTCCAGCGGGGGTCCGGAACGACCTCCTGCAGTCGAATCGTGTTGCCTTATGCAGGAAGTCGTTCCCGGACCCTCGCGGACATGTGCCAGGAACCGCAAGCACATGCACACACATGCACACATTCGGAAATCCACCCCAATTTCTTTTGAAATCATTATTTACTTTTTCAGTAATTGTAAAACATACAAAAAGAAAAATGGCAAACTTGTATATCAAAATATTATTCTCGAACTAAAATTTACCAAATCATTAGAAGGCACTGGATGAACATAAGAACATAAGAAATTGCCATACTGGGTCAGACCAAGGGTCCAGCACCCTGTTTCCAACTGTGGTCAATCCAAGTCACAAGTACCTGGCAAGTAGCCAAACACTAAGTAGATCCGATGCTACTGCCTACTGATGCCAGTAATAGCATGGTTATTCTCTAATGGATAGATTTTAATACATGCGCACAAGACCATGTGCACACGCTTCCCAGCGTGCACACATTGACTTGCCGATTTTAGAACATGCGCGCGCACAGCGTGTGCAAGGGGGGATAAAGTTCTGATAATTCGCACGGTGATGCATCGCGGCCTTCCCCAGTTTCCTCACAGTATGCTCCCCACCCTCTAAACCCTTTCTCCTACCTTTTAAAATTTTATTTTGTTGCTTCCTGCTCCATTGGAGCAGTAGCAACTTGGACGCACCTTCCGTCCCTTTCCCGTTACAGTGGCAAATGGCCACTGTACCAGCTGCCTCCGGCCCCGCCCCTCCCCGTCCCCTGGACTTCCCCTCCCCGCTCCCCAGACCAACCCTTTTCTTCCGCCCAGCACATCTGAGCGTAACGGGGGTTACGCGTGTGGCCGGGCCCCTTTGAAGTTGTGCACAGCGCACGCAAGGCCCGGCTACACGCGTAACCCCTGTTTTTTACGCGTGCAGGGGATTTAAAATTTGGCCTTAAGGGGTTGATTTTCAAAGGCCCATGTGCGCATCAATGTGCACATAGTTCCTGACACTCGCACGTGGACATGATGATTTTATAACATACGCACATGTTATAAAATATGATTCCCATGCGCACATGCAAGCCTGATTTTAATATCGGTGCATGTATGGGCGGGTGGTGTCTCACACATGCAAAGGGGGGGGGGATTTTAAAAATAATGTGCGGCAACACGATCTGGCCTACCCCAGTTCCCTCCCAGTCCACTTCAATTAAGGAGGGGAATGGGAGGGAACTTTCCTATCCCCCTACCTAGACTTACTCCCTTTTTCCCTCTCCTCCCCAACCCCTAAACCTACCCTATTATAATTATGTTTTGTTTTAGAACTTATCCCCTCCTCTAAGCAAGAGTAATTTCTGTGCGCTGGCCAGCTGCGGGCAAGCACTTCCACTGGACAGGGCCTAATGGCCACTGTCCCCGTTTGCCCCTGCCACGCCCCTCCAATTCTCCCCTTTCAAGGAGCCCGACATTTCAGCATATATTGGGAGATATTCATGTGGCTAAGCCATTTTTAAAATGCACTCGATGCACACACGACCTGGTAACATGCATGTTTTTGCGCGCTCCAGGCTTTGAAAATTTGGGCTTAAGTCAACTTGATTAATAGCAGTTAATAGACTTCTCCTCCAAGAACTTATCCAAACCTTTTATAAACCCAGCTACACTAACTGCACTACCCACATCTTCTGGCAACAAATTCCAGAGCTTAATTGTGCGTTGAGTGAAAAAGAATTTTCTCCATTTAGTTTTAAATGTGCTACTTGCTAACTTCATGGAGTGCCCCCTAGTCCTTTTATTATCTGAAAGAGTAAATAACTGATTCACATTTACCTGTTCTAGACCTCTCATGATTTAAAAAACCTCTATCATATCCCCCCTCAGCCATCTCTTTTCTATGCTGAGCAGCCCTAACTTCTTTAGCCTTTCCTCAAAGGGGAACTGTTCCATCCCCTTTATCATTTTGGATGCCCTTCTCTGTATTTTCTATATTGTAACTATATCTTTTTTGAGATGTGGCAACCAGAATTGTACACTGTACTCAAGGTGGGGTCTTACCATGGAGCGATACAGAGATAGTATGACATTTTCCGTTTTATTCACCATTCCCTTCCTAATAATTCCTAACATTCTGTTTGCTTTTTTGACTGCCGCAGCACACTGAACTGACAATTTTAATGTATTATATCCACTATGACACCTAGATCTTTTTCCTGAGTGGTAGCTCCTAATCTGGAACCTAACATTGTGTAACTATAGCATGGATTAATTTTTCCTATATGCATCACCTTGCACTTGTCCACATTAAATTTCATCTATATTTGGATGCCCAATCTTCCAGTCCCACAAGATCCTCTTGTAGTTTATCACAATCCACTTCAGATTTAACTAATCTGAATAATTTTGTATCATCTGCAGATTTGATTACCTCACTCATCATATTCCTTTCCAGATCATATATAAATATATTGAAAATATTGGACTGAGTACAGATCCCTGAGGCACTCCACTGTTTACCCTTTTCCACTGAGAAAATTGACCTTTTAATCCTACTCTCCATTTCCTGTCTTTTAATCGGTTTGAAAAGACACCGCCTCCTATCCCATGACTTTTTAGTTTTCTTAGAAGCCTCTCTTGAGATACGTTGTCAAACGCCTTCTGAAAATCCAAATACACTACATCTACTGATTCACCTTTATCCACATATTTATTAACCCCTTCAAAAAAATGAAGCAAATTTGTAAGACAAGACTTGCCTTGACTAAATCCATGCCAATTGTGTTCCATTAAACCATGTCTTTCTATATGCTCTGTGATTTTGATCATTAGAATAGTTTCCACTATTTTTCCTGGCACTGAAGTCAGGCTCACTGGTCTATAGTTAACCGGATCGCCCCTGGAGCCCTTTTTAAATATTGGGGTTACATTGGCCACCTTCCAGTCTTCACATACAATGGATAATTTTACTGATAGGTTACACATTTTAACTAATAGGTCTACATTTTCCAGTTTCACAGTGATTTGATTCAGTTCATCTGACTCATCACCCTTGAAAACCATCTCTGGAACCGGTGTCTTCCCAACATCCTCATTAGTAAACATATAAACAAATAATTAATTTAGTCTTTCTGCAATGGCCTTATCTTCCCTAAAAGCCCCTTTAACCCCTCAATTATCTAATTGTCCAACCGACTCCCTCACAGGTTTCTTGCTTTGGATATATTTAAAAATGTTTTTATTATGAGTTTTTGCTCAATGGACAACTTCATTTCAAATTCCCTTTTAGCCTGCTCTCGATGGTGGTAGACCCTTGGCCTGAGGTGGGGTTTACGCTACCCCCTGGGCAAGCTCTATGGGTCCCCACCATTGGGAGGCATGACAGACCAGGAGACCGAAGCTGACTAGAGCTTCGCCAGTTTCAGCTCTCGTTCCCCTCAGGTTGAGCTCTTGGGTGCTGGGGCTGGCTGGTCTTAGGCAGGCCTCCGTGTGATGACTCCCAGTAGGTGGTAGCAAGGGTGCACCAGGGACTAGCAGAGGAGACAGAGGACCTGGGAAGGTCCGGACAAGGCAGGGTTCCAAAGACCTGGATGCCAAAGGAACAGCGTAGGACAGGGGGCATCCAGGTAATAGAAGACGAAAGCCTAAAAGGCCAAGTCCATAGGAAACTGAAGAGTGGTGATAGGCAAGCTGAAGTCTGGGCAGGCGGCGAACAGGCAAGGTACATGGAAGCAGAGCAAGGGTCAGAGCCAGGAGATCAATACAAGAGTAGTCCAATGTAGTAGGGGTCAAAGCCAGAGAGTCAGTCCAAGCTGAATCCAACGAAGCAGGGGTGAAAGCCAGAGAGTCAGTCTGAGGGGACGAGAAGAAGACGAAGGAGCAAACAAGTACAGGAACCAGAAATGGAGTCAGGAGCTGGAGTCAGGAAGGATGACAGGAACAGGAACCAGGAACAATGACAGGAACCAGGAACGGAGGGCAACGAGCACACGAGCAATTGGGGAGACCTGTTGCCAAGATAGGGAACAAGTGGCTGGGCCCTGCCTTTTATTCAGAGGCCCATTGATGTCATCATCCGGGGCCGCGGGATATTTTCCCGCCACGGCCCCTTTAAGAATTGGGGAGTTGCACGCACGAGCGCCTAAGCCAGGGCTCGGAGGAATCAGGACAGCAACGTCACTCCGCGGCTCCCGCAGGGAGGTCCATCAGGCGTGGGAAGGAGCCACGCAGGAGTCAGAAATAGCAGAGAAGACTGCAGGCACTCGGGGACAGAGACGGCTGCCATCGCCACGAGCGAAGGTGAACCGGAGATTGCAACTGAGATCCTGGGGTTACGTGTACCGCGGCCGGTACACGTAACACCTGCATTATCAATGTTTTACACTTAACTTGACAATGCTTATGCTTTTTCCTGTTTTCTTCAAATGGATCCTTCTTTCAATTTTTGAAGGATTCTTTTTGGCTAAAATAGCCTCTTTCACCTCACTTTTAACCCTTCCGGTACTTTTCATATAAATCTATCGATTGCTTGTTTACATGGGAGGAAGGGGAATAATATTAAAGATAATGTTATTCCCTTTACCCTCCAACCTTTCCATACCAGGCCAATCAGACACACCAGGCTGAGGGGTCTATTCAAGCATGATTCATGTTCTGTTTCTTCCTTATTACGCAAATAAAGAGATTTTAGCATCCATCATCTGTAAATGAAATTTCATGTATGATATATTATTAATTGCATTTCCACATTTGCTGTCTACTTAGGGCAATGCCACTGCAGGTTGCTTGGTGTGTCCACGAGAAAAAGAATGGTGAGAGCACACTTGATAGAGTACTAAGACTTATTGAATGTCAAGAAGCATTGATGGTTGATCACTGTCTGATCATGGGACATATTATTGATGAATTAATATTTTCATCAGAGGCCCAGCTTAAATAGAGGGGGTGGAGGAGACATGGAAAAAAATTTCCATTTTGGAACAACATTGGTTACTGTCGATTAATACAAGCTATGAGATCATTTAGATCCCATAGAGAACTAAAAGGCAGGGATGTGCATTTGTTTAAAAACAAATTATTTTTTGGAATAAAAAGGTCTGTTTTCAATTATTTCGAATGAAACAAACAGACTATAGACGTGCCTGAAAATGTTTGAGTATTTTCAGCTTGTTTCTAATATACAATTTATTTTTTTTAAAGTGACCCTGCTGCTGCTTCCCCATATACTGAGATCTCTCTCAGGTTCTCCCAAGAGCCCTTAGAATCCCCATTCCTGCCAATAATCTGGGGCTAGGTCTTATCTAACTGGGATAACACAAGTGCAGTCAGGGCTTCTCCAATATTCTCCAACCATCACCTGCCCATCTCCTACAAATGACTCAAGACCAGGGTCCTTCCCAGCACCCACTTTCACCTTCTTTGTGGGTATTTCACAAACAAAGCAGCAGGAGCAATCCACAGTCACTCTGCCCCATCAATATCTATTTAAAAATGGTACCAGTTGGCCCTGAAACTGGAGCTAAGTAGACATCAACAAAACGGTGACCATCTCAGGGCCAACTGGTCCATTCTGTTGTATGCCCATAGGTTTGTACATCTGTATAATAAAATGGCACTGGCTGGCCCTGCCATTTTGTTGATGTCAAACTGGCAACAGTCTTGGGGACAGCAGTACTATGTGCACTATTTTTAAAAGACACTAGTGGGCCAGAAGTGACTAGGGATCTCTCCTGGCCCTTTCTTTGTGAAAGAACCCCAAGAATGCGGTCAATGGGAGTTGGGGAGGTCTCTGGATCATTTCTGAGGCAGAAGTGGGTTGGATGGTCCCAGGGAGGCCCTAGTTGGGCTTGGCTCAATGTAGCTAGTTAGAGTCTGGCCCTGGCATTTTGGTGGTGGGAGACTCAGAGGGGTCTGGCAGACCCCAGGAGACCTCAGGATCTAAGGAAATGGGAATAGAGCCTGAGGATGCCCCATTTGTTTGTTTTTTGTTTGTTTTCTAATGTTTGATAGGTAAACCAAACCAAAGTAAACATTAAAATGAAACAAAATAGATCAACTCTTTGGGATCTGCTGGGAACTCATGGCTTGGATTTGCCACTGTAGAGACAGAATGCTTGGTTCAATGGATTTTGGTCTGACCCAGAATGGCAATTCTTATGCTCTTACCCCCACTCCTCTCTAAACACACACATCCCAAAACAAAAAATGAACCAAAACAAAAATATTTTGTCTGCACAACCCTACGAAAAGGTGAATAAATTGCTTTTGTTTCTTAAATGTTGTCATTTGAGTTGCTTGTCAATGACTCCCCACTATATACAATAATACCAAATCTCATTTAATTGCTACAAATAGTTTGACTTCTAAAGTTGAAAACTGGAGAGGTCCAAATGGTCCACTGCAGGAAGTCCATCTGTACCCTCACATGAATGGGTTTTTCCATGAGGTTAATTTGTATCAAACCCAGTATTCCATTCAAACTTATGCTTCTGGTTCCAGAGATGACTCAGCATGTTTTGTTTTGGTTTTTTGTGAGTGATCTCTAGGTTAGAGTATGTTCAAAGTTGACCATAACACCACTTTATTATGGTGTTTTGAAGCAAAGTGCATTTTTAAGGAAAATAAACTTCGCTTTTCTATCTCAAATCAGCTATTAAACTCACCCGAAACCTGTATCACTTCTGCTCTTAGAAAATTTTGCCTCTCCTTGAACCTTATGATGAACTCCTTGATTCCAGAAAGCCAAGTCAATACCTTTTTGACCTCTGAAAAAAATAAAAATGTAATACTCTGACAGCAGTGCTGGATGCACTGGGAACCGGATACTTGCTTTGAGCTCCTGGTTGTAATAAGATGATTGGGAAGGTATTGCTTGTATGGGAAAGTTAAGATGGAGTTGATGGGTAGGAAGATGGGGGAGGGTTGACTTATGCTTAGGTAACTTTGCTTAAATTATGTTTTGATTTGGGAGTAGACTTTTCAGGCCTGTAGGGCCACAACAATTGATACAATATTTTTTTTTGGGCAGGGGGGCATGAGGGGAGGGAGCATCAGCTAGCAGGGCTGGCATTGTCGTCAATGGCATGGTGTGTTGGGGATTGAGTCAGCAAAAGCTTTTTTTTTTTTTTTTTTTTAAATTCAAGCACTTCTTAACTGGCTATATTATTTCAGTATAGCCAGTTAAGTTAAAGTTATCTAAGACCATGTTCCTGATAACTTTAACCATACCCCTGTATATATCTAGAGATAGTGAAATAACTTACTCAGCTAACTTCAAATATTTATTTATTATTTAGATTTTTATATTCTGCTTTTTTGTACTTCAAATTATATTACATTCAGGTACTATGGGTATTTCCCTATACCCACAAGGTTTATAATCTAATTTTGTACCTGAGGCAACAGAGGATAAAGTGACTTGCCCAAGGTCACATGGAACAACAGTGGGATTTGAATGTTGACTTCCCTAGATTGTAGCCTGCTGCTCTAACCACTAGGCTACTCTTCCCCTCTATAGAGTTAGCCAAATAGGTTATTTGGTTATTTCAACTCCATGCCAAAACACCCCCAAAATGCCTTCTATTCATCCATTTAAATTTTATCCTGATAATGATTTACCTGGATACAATTTATTCACATAAATGGCCCTGATTTTCAAAACTAGGAATTTATCCAGTAGGGATGTGCATTCATTTTTCACAAATTAGACAATGTCAATGATATTGTCTAATTCATCATGGTTTGGAAGCGCTGAAATATGAAGCGACTTTTGACAAAATTTTGGCAAAATTCATATTTTGTGTTAGTGCGTACTAATGGACTTACTGCGCACTACATATCTGTTAGTGCACGGTAATAGCAATTAGTGCACACTGTTTTTCTAGCTAACAAACTCCTCTACATTGATACTTTTTAAATTTTAAGTTGCATTTTTTAGTGCACACTAACACTAGTTACAGCGCAGTAACACATACTTAATGCGCTGTAGTTCTTTTAGGGCGCACTAATAACCTGTTAGTGCGCACTACCGAGCCTTAATGTGCATTAACATCTAGCTAGTATGCAATATCCCATTCAGTGTACTGTGCACTAATGCTGAGATAGTACGCAGTAACTGGTTGTTAGTGCGCAGTAAGGCCCATTAGTGCACACTAACGCAATTTGTTGAAAATTGCCAAAAAAAAAGTGTGAAAACGAAAATTTTTGCAGAACGCTCGATCTGAAGCCCGACCCAATATCTTTAAATGAAGCACATCTCTATTACCCAGATAACATTTGAGATATCCAGATAAATTCTTTTGAATATCAACTTCTATATGCCTAGCAAATCCTCAAACTATGGTATCAAGATTTGGTGGTGTTATGATGCAACAATATTGTATACCCTGAATGGGGATATTTATTTGGGCAAACCAACACAAACAGGTAGATAAGTTGTACAAATACTTTTTTGGCCTTGGTACAAATCGGGAAGGAATATTGTGAGTGATAACTTTTTCACCAGGACAAATCTAGCAGAAATATTGCTATATGAAAACCTGAGCTACCTAGGTATCATCCTGAGAAATAAGGTTGACATTCAAATGAAATGCAGACTGATCCAAAATGAGAGAAATTCTCATCCATCTTTGCTTTTGTTGGGTACTTCACCTAGGTTTCTTTTGTGCCCAAGAAGTGTAAATTAGCAATGTTGCTATCAGCAATGCACTATGACAGACAATACTTGGAGAAGAAAGACAGCCACATATCATTATGGAATATAACAAAACAAAAGGTTGACTGGACAACCTGAATCACTTAATATGCCTTCTTTATTGAGGGCAAGCACAAAACAAACAGGTTGCCAATGACAATGTTTTTCACTTTGATTGATGTTAGTGCTCTTGCCAGCTTTGTTGTCTGGATAAGAAATCATTCTGCTTGGAACAGCAGATTACTTTGAGAAAGACGGCGCCTGTTCCTTACTCAGCTGGGAGAGTAGTTGATTGATGGACTGATCCAATGAAGACTACAAAATACCAATAATCTGACCAGGCCAATCAGAGCTTCATTGATTGCAATGGACTACAAAATCCCAGTATCTACCACTGCACTTGCTGAAGGAAAAGGGCATTTTATATTGTCTGTCCCAGAACAGCAACCTGCAAATCATGAAGACATTGTGAGGAGTGCAAAAGGTCTGTGGCCAGAAAGCACATAACTACAACAGAGTTATGTTCTGACTGTGTTCAGTGAAAAAAATATCATTTTGATGTATATATCTTATTCTTTAATACTTTCTGTCTGAGTCACTGGAAAAATGTTTACTCCAGAGGAAAATGTTTTTTTTTCTTAAACTGATAAAAAAAAAAAAATGTGCTTTCATGGGAAATAAGTTTAGTATTTTAGTTTAGTTTTTTTTTTTTTTTTTTACTAAATTTAAAGTTTAATTAATGTTAGCAAAATAAAACATGCTTTTTCAGAGTTAATTTGTACTATTTATTGTTTGAGGTGGGGTCTAAATGGACTTCAGAATTGCGTAAATGTTTATTTATGGAGTCAAAATGTCCACCAAACAGTATTAATGGTTTTCTTGGCAGTGATGTTTAAGTCATTAATTTTGGTATCAAACAGAATGTTTTTCTCTGATTCGTATTCTAGTGGAAGCTCTGTTGTTTTTGTGGATTTCAGAATGTTTGGATTCTGACTGTAGCACTATTATGTCACATTTTGTTTCTGTCATGGACGTCTACAGTATCATGTGAGTTTATAGTGAGATATATATTGGGATCAAACTGTACACATTTTGGAAGATACAATTTCTCAGATTTACAATTATCCAATTTTTGGTGTTTGATATGATATGCATTATTTTTATTCATGCTTTTTCATCAGCATTTGGTATTGGCAGGATAAAATGTGATTTACATAGTGCATAATTTTAAAACTAAGACAAAATCAAAAAGACTGTTAGAGTTCTTATGCTTAGGCCACATCAATGATTTGAGGAGGAAGATTGCCTCATTCTTGTTTTGAACATTAATTATACTGATTGGAAAGTTTTCCTTCAAACGTGTAGAGAAGCTATTTCTATCAAATTAATATGATGATAGAATCCACACTCACATATCCATGTGGACATTCATTTTCAGTTTTTATTTTATTTTGCCCAATAATTTACTTGTCGTTCAGCGGTCCAGAACCCCCGCTGAACGACCTCCTGCAGTCGATCTCCTGCCAGCGCCATTTTCCGTACGGAAAACGATTTGCGGCAAGAAATCGCTTCCTGAACCCCGCTGGACTCCCAGAAACTTTTGGCCAGCTTGGGGGGGCCTCCTGACCCCCACAAGACTTGCCAAAAGTCCAGCGGGGGTCCGGAACGACCTCCTGCGTCGAATCGTTTTTGTCTATGGCCGCCGCCATTTTGCGGCGGCCATTTTGCAAAATGGCGCCGGCTGAAGACAAAAGGATTCAATTGAGGGGGCCGTTCCGGACCGCCGCCGTTCTGGACCACCAGGTAATTTAAAGCATTTGGGAGGGGGGTTCGGGAGGGTGGGGGATTTAATTTAAAGGGTCGGGGGTGGGTTTTAGGGGGTTGGCTCACGATTTTAACGATTTTTCACGATATTTTTAAACCCAAACGGCAACAATACGATTCCCTCCCCCTCCCAGCCGAAATCGATCGTTTAGACAATCGAGGACACGATTCACATCTCTAGTAAATATATTGTTTTCACAATGTTCATTGTTTATTATAAAATACTTTCTACACAAGATTGTTTTCTTGGTGTGTAAATTAAAAAATTGATAAATAAAAAATTAAAATTTTTTTAAATATTCCTAAAGTTTAAATACTTCTATAGAATTTTCCTTGTTTTAGTGTGTGTGTGTCTTTGGCCATCAAAAGAATATTTGGTTCTTTGAGGGTTATTTTTAACACCTACATAAAGAATGCCCTCCTAAAACACATAAATTACACCAATCTTCATAATGAAATTATACACATAATTGCATTTTGAAAATTATATCAAATAACTCATGCAAACTACCTTTCTCAAAGTTACATCTGCTCTTTGCAATGTTTAACTTGTGTGAGTTAATTTATGTGCTTAAAGCCTAACTTTCAAACATGGAGAATTGATATAGTACTTTAGAATCTGCATGAAACCAACTGTGCAAGTTTTAAAATATGCGTATTTCTCCCCCTTAAAGCACATGCATACTTTGTAATACATGCGGTATTAAGTGTATACATGGAAACTTTATTACACAAATGCACTTTCCATTGTGCACATGCTAGGGTGGGGAAAATTAGGAGTTTAAAGTGGGGAAGAGAGGGTAGTAGTATGGGAGGGAGGGTTGTAACCAAAGGTTGTGCTGCATATATTGATGTTACGAGGGACAATGAAGAACCACTGTAACAGAGGGTGTGTGTGTTATCCCCAATACCAATACACAGGAGAACTAAATATGGCCAATAATGACATCTTTATTGTAAGGAAATTTGTCTTTGGTTTACAAGGTATTAGTGGAAGGAAAGAGAACAGTGCACATAACATGGGGAGAAAAGACTTGCACTCATTTGTGACCTTGTAACCCCCCCCCCCCCTCCCAATAACCACTCGACAACCTTTTGGCTTTAAAATAGGCCACAGATTAATAACGCCAGTATCCCGAGCCCTTACATCAACTTTTAACAATAACCATAACCTTTCCCCTAACCACCACCTTCCCCCATCCTTCCTTCTCCTCCACCACCTTAAGCCCCAATGGTGGCGTTACCCTCCCCCCTTTCCACTTGCTCTGCCTCATACCAGCGAGAGCAAGCTCCACCGTGAACCTTAGCCCCATGGCTCTCTGTTCCTCCCATGTAGCAGCCCCCCCAGCTACTAGGGGTGTGCATTCGGATTGACCGCATTAGTAAAACGCAACTCATATTTTTTTTTTACTTAAAAAATTGATTCGACATAAACGATCGGATTTCCCACATATCGAACATAGATATGTTCGATATGTGGGAAATCGCGATTGTTGAGCCAAAATAAAAATATAAACCCCCTCACCCTCCTTAATCCCCCCCCCCCCCCCGACTTACCACAACTCCCTGGTGATGGAGCGAGGAGTGAGGACGCCATTTCTGCAATCCTTGGCGAGAAGCATGTGACGTCAGCGGCACGTCGAGTGACGCCGGCGTCACATGATTCCCGGCTCGTTCGCGCCGGACGGCTCGTTCGGCCCAAAAAGAACTTTTGGCCAGCTTGAGGGGGTCAGGAGGCCCCCCCAAGCTGGCCAAAAGTTCTTTTTGGGCCGAACGAGCCGTCCGGCGCGAACTTGCCGGGAATCACGTGACGTCGCGTCTGAGTGACGCGGCGCCACGTGATTCCCGGCTCGTTCGCGCCGGACGGCTCGTTCGGCCCAAAAGAACTTTTGGCCAGCTTGCCCCCCCAAGCTGGCCAAAAGTTCTTTTTGGGCCGAACGAGCCGTCCGGCGCGAACGAGCCGGGAATCACGTGACGCCGCGTCACTCGACGTGCCACCGACGTCACATGCTTCTCGCCAAGGATTGCAGAAATGACGTCCTCACTCCTCGCTCGATCACCAGGGAGTTGTGGTAAGTCTGGGGGGGGGATTAAGGAGGGTGAGGGGGTTTAATTTTTTTTTTTGCACATATGTACATATACCCAACTCATTGGATTTTTTTTATGTCCATATTGGCCGCAAGTGGGACCCCCTTTCGGACATAAAAAATATGAACATAAAATTTTGCTCTGCACATCCCTACCAGCTACACAGGGTACTCCCCCTCCTCCTCTGACCAGCTCCCCCCCCCCCCCCCCCCCAGCATTACATCATAACCTGGGCTCAGGTTTTCTGCCACAAACAAGCCATTTACGGCTTGTTCCCCCCACTGTGGTCCTATTTACCACCGGGCAATCTCATGCTCAAGGCCTTTTTGTAGGTCATTATTAAATAGATCCAGCCCCACTTCGGATAGATGAACCCCATCTCCACTAAATAAGCCTGCCTCAACTCCCCAGGACCAAGGGTGTCTCACCCAAAAAAAACCCTTCCCAACCCATCCATTTACTCATCTGCCTGTTAATCTTCTTGACCCCTGTTTGCCAAATGGTATCCTCCCTATTTCTGAGCCGGACAATTATGTCCGACCACCCTACCCGTACCTGATGCCACTTTATCATGATCTGCGCTATATCCTTTTTTATGTTAGTCAGCAGTGAGCGACAGGTTTGGGAACCAACATTGTTGCCACCCAAGTGTATCAGCAGAATGTTAGGAATCCCCCACATGTCCATTTGTTCCTGTAGAAAAGGCAGCAGTTCATCCCATAGCATGCCACATCGGCTAAACCAAGCCAACTGCCATCCTAAGCACTCCAACTCCAAGACTTCCCCATATGGTCGCTTCAATGCTGTCCGCTAGGGATGTGAATCGTTTTAGGACGATTAAAATTATCGTCCGATAATTTTAATATCGTCTTAAACCATTATGGAACACAATCCAATAGAGATTCTAACGATTTATCGTTATAAATCGTTAGAATCGTGAGCCGGCACACTAAAACCCCCTAAAACCCACCCCCGACCCTTTAAATTAAATCCCCCACCCTCCCGAACCCCCCCCCAAATGAGTTAAATAACCTGCGGGTCCAGCGGCGGTCCGGAACGGCAGCGGTCCGGAACGGGCTCCTGCTCCTGAATCTTGTTGTCTTCAGCCGGCGCCATTTTCCAAAATGGCGCCGAAAAATGGCGGCGGCCATAGACGAACACGATTGGACGGCAGGAGGTCCTTCCGGACCCCCGCTGGACTTTTGGCAAGTCTCGTGGGGGTCAGGAGGCCCCCCACAAGCTGGCCAAAAGTTCCTGGAGGTCCAGCGGGGGTCAGGGAGAGATTTCCCGCCGCGAATCGTTTTCGTACGGAAAATGGCGCCGGCAGGAGATCGACTGCAGGAGGTTGTTCAGCGAGGCGCCGGAACCCTCGCTGAACGACCTCCTGCAGTCGATCTCCTGCCGGCGCCATTTTCCGTACGAAAACGATTCGCGGCGGGAAATCGCTCCCTGACCCCCGCTGGACCTCCAGGAACTTTTGGCCAGCTTGTGGGGGGCCTCCTGACCCCCACGAGACTTGCCAAAAGTCCAGCGGGGGTCCGGAAGGACCTCCTGCCATCCAATCGTGTTCGTCTATGGCCGCCGCCATTTTTCGGCGCCATTTTGGAAAATGGCGCCGGCTGAAGACAACAAGATTCAGGAGCAGGAGCCCGTTCCGGACCGCTGCCGTTCCGGACCGCCGCTGGACCCGCAGGTTATTTAACTCATTTGGGGGGGGGGGTTCGGGAGGGTGGGGGATTTAATTTAAAGGGTCGGGGGTGGGTTTTAGGGGGTTTTAATGTGCCGGTTTTGCGATTTTTAGATTTTTAGATTTTTCACGATTTTTCACGATATTTTACCCCCCCAAACGGCAACAATACGATTCCCTCCCCCTCCCAGCCGAAATTGATCGTTAAGACGATCGAGGACACGATTCACATCCCTACTGTCCGCTGGGCTCTGTGTATGAACGAATGGCCCATGATCCAGGCACATCCGGTCCCGCGCCTCCTCCCCACCAAGTCTGTAACAAAACACATATCAATTAGTGTACAGTACCCTGCTACCCCACCCCCTTTTCCCTGAACCTCCCTTTAAACAGCCTCTCCCAAACGAATATATTCTCAAAAAGCCTTGGATTTCCATCTCCCTATGTTCTGAATACTCGCGGCACATAACCCTGCCTCCGCAGCAGATGTCATTGCTCCTATCCTGAAGGAATGAGAGCTATATCTTTTGACATTTTTACCATCTTTAAAGACTACCCTTCTTAAAACCTGCGCAAATTGATATCTCGTTAATGCCGAACCATCCGCATGCACAAGAAACGAGCCTTCGAGGTTTGGCCGTATTTGGGAATATATGAGTGCAGACTGAACTGGGCACTCCGCTGGAAGGAACTTAATGAAGGTTCCCTTACCACATTGATCCATTTTGGATTTAGGTATAAACAATGTAACTGCATGCTCCTGAATCCTAACGCAATCCGACGTAATACCTTTTTCCACTC
Source organism: Rhinatrema bivittatum (assembly GCF_901001135.1). Taxonomy (NCBI): domain Eukaryota; kingdom Metazoa; phylum Chordata; class Amphibia; order Gymnophiona; family Rhinatrematidae; genus Rhinatrema; species Rhinatrema bivittatum. Next base: position 94,064,478 of record NC_042618.1, read on the forward strand.
TACTCTTGCGTGACCGAGCCACAAGCTCACTAATTCTCATGGCTCCGAAAAAGGCCCACGAAAAATCTAGCTGAAACAATAGCACCTCAAACCAGGACCAGCATACCTGGTTTAATAACACTGAAAAGCGTATCAGATCCCGGTATCGAAAGGACAGCCGTACATCCTTATGTCTACCTACTTTCTTCTGCCAACCCCCAAGGACCTTCCTTAACTGGAATCTAATCATGGGGTTTCCCCACCCTTTTAACTTTTGGAAAAAGGTAAAACCTGCCAACTGCGCTTTCACGGTAGCCACAGAATTGCCTGCCTGCTTTGCCCAGAGCACAAAGCCAACTAGCAGACCATCAGGCACCTAGCGTTCCCACCCCCAATATTGAAGATAATTTGCCAACACTGCGCTTCCTCATAAATACGAGGTCCACATGTTGGGGGCTACTAAACCCTGAATTAAGTCCAATTCTTCTTCATACTGTAGCGCCCACATATGTCCTTCATCCTGAATGTGCAGTGCGCCCTGAAAACCTTACGTGAAAGAAAATCATCACAATCTGCTGTTTGCCGCCAACTGCCCTACCCCACTATTCTCATGCCAGGAATGCCAAATCTCTTCCCCTCCCCTTAAGTCATCCCACCTGATGGTATTGCCCTATGAAAAAGCCCCTTCCCTCGAACTGCTGTAACGAACTAGTATGAGAACCCTTGTCTTTGTTTAATAGTGTAGACTTTGTCTTATTTATTTATTTATTTATTTATTTATATTTACTCACCATGTCCATCTCTTATCATCTGCGCAATCTGCTCTGCTGCCTTGATCCCCATAACTAGTTCCTCCCCCATCACCCCTTCTGCCCCCCCCCAACCCCTACTCACCCATACCCCCAGGACCGTCCTCTCATTGACCCTGCTAACCTTCTGTCTCCTATATCTCCATTCCTGCCTATGCCCTAACACCTTTAGCTAGCCCTTTCACATTGGCCTGCAGGCATTTCGCACTTGGATGGGCTCCATTACAGGTGGCACAAGCATGTCTGAATTTATACTCTAGAAAAAGATATGTGGCCCTGTTAAATCTCCAACACACGTCACTGCCCATCGATGCCACTTTCAAATCCTTGCTCCCTGGGCCAGAGTTTCCCGACCCCTGAAATATCAGAGGTCCTGAAATACCAGAGGTCCTGAGGTCCTGAGGTCCTGAAATACCAGAATCCTATGAGAGTCATAGAAAAATTATCTCGCCTTCCGGTAGTGCTGGAGAACCAGTTCCTTGTGAGCAAAGTGCAGGAATCAGGTCAGTATCATTCATGGTCTGCGTGCCATATCACTATCGTTTTTTCAGCCCACTCGATGTGCACATTCCATGAGGCCCCCGGACGGAGAAGCGGGTGATGGAACAAAGCTTAACAGCCTCTAACAGTCACCGCAGTTCAAAATAGGGAGGGATTCTGTAATCCCTACGAAATGCAGGTTATTGCGGCGCGAGCAGTTTTCGAGGTCATCCACCTTGTCCTCGCTCACTTTCGCTTGCTTCTCCAACGCAGCTACTCGGCATTCAAGCATGCCAATATCATCCTCGGCAAGTCCAAAGCGCCCCTCAACCCATTCCACCCGGCCATCAAAATCTACCAGAGAGGCTCTAACCTCAGCAATTTGTTTGGAGATTTGATGGAGACGCATGTCCAGGGCTGTCACCACCGTATGTGAGATCTTGTCTTCCAGGGAGCCTTCCGCTTGCGATTCTGCCATCTTTGGTGAGGTGGCCATCTTGGGAGCTGGGGCTTTCGGTTTGTCCTTTTCTTTGCGAGCCGGTTGGGAAGCCATACGCTGTCCACTGCGTCGGTACTCAGTTGTTGGTGAGTTCCCAGGTGCGTTACAGGTGAAGCAGGTTTAAAACACCCCAGGGTAAGCACGATGGGAAAGGATTAGGCTGGGGTGGTACCCGGAGCTCTGATAGCTGCTGCCTATCAAGCCCACTACATCACATGATCTCTACAGTGACGTTTTACAAAGGGAACATCTAGGGTAGTTGAGGGGGACTGGGAAGATTGGGTGACAGGGAAAACAGGTATCTTGCAAGGAGGTAAAAGTATGACATTAGGGCGGAGTACATTTACAATGTGGTATGGAATTACAGGGGAAAATAGGGGCAAGGGGAGGATAGCGGGGAAGGGTTGATATGTTTGTGCCAAAAGAGGAAGAGGTAGATTACGGGTTGTATTCAGGTTTGGTGGAAGATGCATTTAATGGGGTGCAATAAAGGGGAAAAGATGATTCATTTCTAAGCAGAGGTAGGGCCTAGGCGGGGCGGCTAAGTTTCTGGTGGGAAGGCTAATAATAATAGCAAAGAGAAGGCCAATAATAAGGAAGGGAAGGCCAATAACAATAGCGAATCTGATCCTATTAACCTGACCCGAGGTGTTCCCCAAGGTTCCTCACTATCTTCTATCCTCTTCAACATCTACATGTTACCCCTTTGCAAGCTCCTATCTAACCTTGGCATCACCCATTTCATTAGGGATGTGCAGAGGGACGCCATACATTGCATTCGTGATTCGGATTCGTCGGGCAGCAGATATGTTGCATTCGGCCATATGGCACCCCGATGCATTAATACGGTGATTTCTATTCGTGTCCTAGCTAAAATTAAAATTAACTACAACCCCCCTCCCTCCTGACCCCCCTAAGACTTACCAAAACTCCCTGGTGGTCCAGCGGGGAGTCTGGGAACCATCCCCTGCACTCTCACACTCTCGGTGCCGGTTTCATCATGGTGCCGGTAGCCTTTGTCATGGGGCTACCGGTGCCATTGGTCAACCCCTGTCACATGGTCATCGGCGCCATCTTGTGCTATTACCATGTGACAGGGGCTGACCAATGGCACCGGTAGCCCCTGTGACATAGTATGGGCAAAGGCTATCGGGGCCATTTTGAGTACTGGCATCGGACAGCCGGAGTGCAGGAGGTCACTCCGGGACCCCCGTTGGACCCCCAGGGACTTTTGGCCAGCTTGAGGGGGGCCTCCTGACTCCCACAAAAGTCCAGCGGGGGTCCGGGAGCGACCTCCTGCATGCCGGCCATCCGATGCCAGTACTCAAAATGGCGCTGATCGCCTTTGCCCTCACTATGTCACAGGGGCCGATCATTGGTACCTGTGACATAGTTAGGGCAAAGGCGATCGGCCTTCCAATGCCAGTACTCAAAATGGCGCCGATAGCCTTTGCCCATAAATGTCACAGGAGCTACCGGTGTCATTGGTCAGCCCCTTTCACATGGTAGGAGCATAAGATGGCGCTGATGGCCATGTGACAGGGGCTGACCAATGGCACCGGTAGCCCCTGTGACAAAGGCTATCGGCGCCATGATGAAACCGACACTGAGGGTGTGAGTGCAGGGGATGGTTCCCTGACCCCCCGCTGGAATACCAGGGAGTTTTGGTAAGTCTTGGGGGGGTTCAGGAGGGTGGGGGGTTTATTTAAATTTTTATTTAGGTGGGCGTATAATTCGGCGAAGATTCGTGTATTCGTGGGGAATCGCGATACGTTTCGCTTCCCCACGAATACTACGAATAGTGCAATATACATTGCGGATCGCCAATACAGCAAAAACGAATGCACACCCCTACATTTCATATACATGGACGACATCCAAATCCTCATCCCCATTACTGACCCACTTCCCAAGGCATTAAAGATCTGGGACAACTGCATCCCCTCAATCAACCAACTCCTCACAAACATTAACCTAGCGCTTAACACCGCCAAAACAGAACTCCTCATCATATCCCACAATGCCACACCACTACCTCCACATACTCCACCTCCTTGCCCATCGCTACACCCACCGCACTACACACATGAAACCTAGGCATTACCATCGACAACCAATTAAACTTAAAAGCATTCATAAAATCCACATTAAAAGAATGCTATTTCAAACTCCATGTCTTAAAGAAACTAAGAACTCGCCTATATGTCAATGACTTTCACACTGTCCTTCAGACCATAATCTTCTCCAAAATAGACTATTGTAACTCTCTCCTCCTAGGCCTCCCTGCCTCCACCATTAAACCCCTACAAATGTTACAGAATGCTACAGCCAGAATACTCACCATCACATGCCATAAAGACCACATTACACCCATCCTAAGAGATCTCCACTGGCTCCCTATCTCCTCAAGAATTCTAAAGCCTCTCCCTCATACACAAGACCCTACACAACGAAAACATACAATGGCTACAAGACTCTCTCCACTTTCACACATCCAATAGACCCACCAGATCCACATATAAAGGAACCCTACACATACTTTCCCCTAAACTTACACATCTCTCCTCCACAAGAGATCGAGCATTTTCGATAGCAGGTCCCTCAATATGGAACTCAATGCCCCCTGACTCTGCATAGAACCATGCACATAGAATTTAAAAAAAAAAAATTAAAACATGGCTCTTCAAACAGGCCTTCCCCTGCTACCCTTCCATGCTCATATCCCTCCAACCTCCCTATCACTCCCTCGTCACCCCCTACTGCTCCCTCACCGCTCCCCTTTCATCTCATAGAATACCCCCACCCTATTGCCCCTTGCACTTTCTTACTCATTTGCCAGCTCTTATAATTCTCCCTTTAGCACTTCTCATGCTAATTGGTCTACTTTCAAATGATATCCTGTTTTCAGTCTCACCTTATTTATCAATATGTATTTAGTTTTATCTCAAATGACATCCTGATTTCAGTCTCGCCTTACTTATCAATGTGTATATACTTTTGATTTACATATGTTAACTCTAAATGCCTCTAATCGTTTCATGTAAATGTTATTCTACATTATTTAATCACAATGTTCTATGTAAACCGATGTGATGTGCAAACGGTTATCGTTATATAAAAGCCTTTAAATAAATAAATAAACCTGTAGAAATAAAATCTCACATACAAAGAAAATTGTGATTCATCTTTTAAATCTAATCACATGGCAAGACAAAAACAGCTACAGGATACCTTTTCATCTCTATCTAAAGTAGGAAACTACTGTGATTATTTTGTCCAACTTAAAAAAGAAAGAAATCCCACTCTGTTCTAGTTACATGATTTTTGATTTATTACACAAAGAAAGCAAAAACAGAAAAGTAAAAAGGAAGCTTATCTCATCTCTATCAGATCCCTGTATAAACAGCTACAAACATCTGCTTTATTCAAAGATCAAAGCACTTCGAAAATTATGTTTTTCAAACCATTCTGCGATACATGTTGCAACGTATAGAGTTCTTCACTAAATAAAGTCTCTGTTCTGAGGGAAAGATATATAGTGATGATTTTTCCTGAGAAATGGTGCCAGAAACTCATCAATACATATGGTGATTATCTTCATCCAGCCATGATTCCTAGAGGAGTCTGGAAAGTACTGGTGGCCAAAAGCATCAGGATCATACTGACTCTGAGGTGCACAAGTAAGGCATGGCTTCTCTCAGTAGAAGGGATCGGATCTGGTTCATACTGCTAGCATAGTTACAGTGTGGTTCCTTTTCCAATGTGAACCTATGCTAGACTTGCTCATTAGACAGATCCAGAAACTGTCCTGGTCCTGTATAGACTATCTAAAGGTGTATCTCCTCCTCTTCCTCTGTTTTCGCTTCCTCCTCAAATATAGCACCCTGAGTACCCATGTTTGAAATACTTACATTGAACATCATCTCACTTCACTCACACACATCCCCAGTCCACCCCAGTGAAACTCACCTCCCCCCCCCCATACCCCAGGAATGCAGTGCCATCCCATAAACGTTTCCCCAAAGGATCAAAGAATGGAAGCAAATCTTGGATGAGATAGAAGGACAGACCTACAATCAAAAAGTTACAAGAGTTGCCAGACAAACATGGGCAAGTATAACAATTTCCCTGTTAGGCCCCCACTCCCCCACCTCAACTCTTAGGGGTACATTTTATAAAAAAGCGCAAGCGCGTACCTTTGTTTGTGCACCAGGTGCAAACAAAAGTACGTCAGATTTTATAAGATACGTGCGTAGCTGCGCATATCTTATAAAATCCAGGGTTGGCACGCGCAAGGGGGTGCACATTTGTGCACCTTGCGTGCGCCGAGCGCTGAGTGCGCTGCCTGTTCCTTCCGAGGCCGCTCTGAAATTGGAGCGGCCTCAGAGGGAACTTTCCTTCCGCCTCCCCCCACCTTCCCCTCCCTAACCCCCCCCCCCCCAGCCCTATCTACACACCCCTACCTTTATTACTAAAGTTACGCCTGCTCGAGACAAGTGTAACTCACGTGCGCGGGCCGGCTGCCGGTGTGCCAGGTTCAGGTCCGGGGGCTGGTCTGGCAGCCGCGGCCACACCCCCGGAACACCCTCGGACTGGAACCATGCCCACGGCCATGCCCCCTGGAACACCCCCGGGTGACACACCGCCATGGCATGCCCCCCTGACATGCCCTCTGACACGCCCCCAACATGCCCCCCCAGGAAAGCCCTGGGACTTACACATTTCCCGGGGCTTGCGCGCGCTGCTGAGCCTATGAAAAATAGGCTCGGCGTGCGGAGGGGGGGTTTGGGGTAGGTTTTCGGGGGTTACGTGCATAACCTACGTGCGTAACCCTTTGAAAATCTACTCCTTAATGTTTCCATTTCTACTCACCACAATAAGGCAGCACACTAAATACCACATCACAAAAGAAAAAATAAAGTTTAGATTTTGTGCGTTAAATAGCAGATGCAAAAATGTTCACATATTCCTGATTATGTTCATTATAAAATAGAAACCATGCCCTGACACACCCCAAACACACCCACTTTGTTCTTGCCTACATAAGCATGTGCTCAGCCTGTTTTGAAAATCACTAATAAGAGCATAAGACGTTGCTTACTGGGTCATCCAAATATCCTATTTCCAATAATGGCCAATCCAGATTAAAAGTACTTGGCAAGTACCCAAACATTAAATAAATCCCATGCCAGTAATATAAGCAGTGGCTATTCCTTAAGTAAACATGTTTAATAGCAGCTTATGGACTTCTCCCGCAGGAATTTATACAAACCTTTTTTTAAACCCAGCTACACTGATTACCTTAACCACATCCTCTGGCAATGAATTCCAGACCTTTATTGTGCATTGAGTGAAAAATAATTTTCTCTGATTTTTTTTTTTATGTACTACTTGCTAACTTCATGGAGTGCCCTCTAGTCCTTGTATTATCTGAAAAAGTAAATAACAGATTCACATTTATCTGTTCAAATCTTTTCATGATTTTATAGACCTCTATCATATCCCCCCTCAGCCATCTCTTCTCCAAGCTGAACAGCCTTAACCTCTTTAGCTTTTCTCCATAGGGAAGCCGTTCCATGCCCTTTATCATTTTGGTCTCCCTTCTCTGTATCCTCTCCAGTACAACTATATCTTTTTTGAGATACAGTGACCAGAATTGAACACAGTATTCAAGGTGTGGTCTTACTAAGAGCGATACAGAGGCATTATGATATTATCAGTTTTATTCACCATTCCTGTCCTAATATTTCTTAACATTCTGTTTGCTTTTTTGACTGCCGCAGCATACTGAATTGATGATTTAAATGTATTATCCACCAGGAAGCTTAGATCCTTTTCCTGGGTGGTAACTCCTAATATTGGACCTGACATTGTGTAACTACAGCATGGGTTGTTTTTTTCCCTCCATGCATCCCTCTATGCATCTATGTACACAGTCAAATACTATCATAGAGGAATAGCATACAAGTTAAAATGAATGTTCATACAAATTTCTGCCTTAAGCCCATGCATATGAATCACAGGATAAATGCTGAGAGCAAGACATTTCAGTTTTTCATATACATACATTGCCTCCTTCACTTGCCATATTAATCTTGAATCTATGACATATTCATCACCCCGCCAACAATTTTTACATGGATTTTTGAAAAGTAAATTTAAAGGAAAAACATTTGAATCTGCTTCAGCTATAAAATCCCAAAGCCTTTTAGTCACAAATAAATCCCTCTCATATACTCCACACCTTGTATCTGTATTTGCTCCTCTTTCTGCTCTGTTTCATCTTATCCCACACTTCTTGAATATGCTTACTGAAATCACCATATTTATTACTTTATTGTTACTCTCATGGATTACATCAGACATTTCTTTCTAGTGTGCATAGACTTTACCATAACCTAACCCTAATCACACACATAACATGATTGGTTGGGACAAATTGGAGCCTGCTTCTCCCCAGCCCCACGAGACCCAGCCCCAAAACAATCACTCATACACCTGAAGTGGATTGAAATAAATTCAGTTGCATAATATCACACAATTAACCCAAGCCTAAACAAGAATTCCCAGCATCAACTTAATCCCCCAACCAATATAGTAGCCATCTCTGCAACAACCTAGCGGTGCCGGCCTAGTGCCAACTCTGGCTTCCCAGGCTACCTGGCTCCTCTAAGCCATCTGCCAAGATCTCCCCATCACATCCCCTATGGTAGAGGTCCCATGCCACTAGTCAGAGTGCCCACTGTCCAAATGGCTGCAGGTAAACCAGGCTTCCCGGCCCATATGGTGCAGCCTTAATGACCATTTACCCAGAACTCAAACTTAACTGTTCCAACACCCCTTTTAACAAGGATCAGGTTATCTACCATTATGACTGCACATTACAAATGAACAACAATACAGGAAAGCATCAACAAAACAGAGAGGGAGGGAGGGAAAAACCACTGAGTATGCATTTTAAGTGAGGGAAGGTGGGAATCCAACAGGGTTATTTAAACTCCCCTAGCCTGCCACTCCCCCTACCCATCTGACCCATGTGGTGCAGCTAGTCACCATACATCTATTAAAATTTTTAAACACTGCCCCATGAGCAAGGGTAGAAGGGAACACCATGGACTAGGCTGTGGTGAGTGGGGGGCCTCAAAGGATAAGGGCAGAGGTGGAGATAAAAAAAAAACCCAACTCCATGTTAACATGGCTGGGTGAAATTTACTCCCCAGCCTCCATTTCTGCAGTAATTCTACTGGAGCTTCCTCCAAACCTTTACTCCTTCTCCACTCACCCCCTCCCAAAAGCATAGTAATGTAGATATTAAAAGTCTTGCGCATGCAAAAACAGCCACATATGTGCACTTTAGATAGCCGGGAGGGGCATGTGTCCTGAAAATGTAGGCAAGGCTATCACTGACACACATAACTCCAAATCTTCCTTAGCCAGTGCATGTAAGTTGTACTTCACTTTGGTGCTGCTGTGAGTGAGTGAGTGAGAGAGAGAGAAAGAGACAGAGAGAATCTCTTGATGGGGCTCAGTCTGATATTCTATATATGGACCATTGTAAGGAAACACTTTGATTCAGGGAGAGTTATCGGTATGTGGGTTGGAGTTAGGGGGGTTTGTTATAGACACATTCAGAGGTATCCATAATAAAACTGACATCATAGAAGAATTTTAGACCATACAAGTGATGAAAAGGAGTTGATTTGTACAATACAGCTAGTAGACTGCAGTGTACAAAGCAACTCTTCTTTTTAGAATTTTAAATGATTGTGATCTTCATTTGGAACGATAGTATATAAAATGCCAAAATAAATAAACAAATATGATCAGAGTTTTCACTCAGGGCCTCGGATGTGCTGATTCTGATCCGTGATGAAGAAGAATTCAAAATGCCGCGGCATTGGGTCATTTACAAAACAGAGCTCACATGTTTGTTCAGTTCCTGTGGATCCAGAGAACTGTTTACTAAGCTCAGATTAAAATTTGTCTTTTGGAGCTCTCAAGATAAGTTTTAAGCTTTGACTACTATATTGATTTACAGTTAAGGACATTTTATTTGTAATTAAAATTTGAAAAAAAATAAAACATACTTTACCTAGGATATTTGGACATTTAATCCACCCCTGGACCAATGATTATAAATAAATAAATGATGCAGTTTAAGTACCTTATCATAAGAGGTCCTTTTAAGTAAATGTTTAAATAACTGCTTTGCTTTGATATTTTTGTTGAAATTTTATTTTGATGCTCCAACAGATGTCTGTCAGGTGCCTAGTGTGGATAATCTTCTGTGAGTAGAAAATGATTCTGACTACCTCATTAACAGATGGGGATGAGCTTGGCACAGACATCATTGATATTTGATGATGAACAGGCCAGGAATAGAAATTTATAGCCTCTGAGACTTACCAAAGTGCTAAAGGAAGTCTGTAAACAAGATTTTCCTAACATATGTATGTGTGTATGTGTCTGGGTGAGTGATGTGCTATGTGAGCCTTTGTCTATATCTGTGTCTGGGGGTGATGTAGGTCTTGTTGTTTTCTTCCTTACCATATCAATGCATACATCAGAGCAGGCATAGTGTGTGCACCCAATAAGCACACACTGGCTTTAGCCACAAGCAATCTTGTGCTTCCACTATCTAGGATGGAAGCTACAGGTATGGTAATGTGTAGGCAGTTAGAAAATGGCCTCATGCATTGTAACCTAATATTCAACCTTGGCCTGACTCTGTTTATTCATTCAGCTGAGGGGGTTGAGAACATTGGCAGTGTAAGAGCTCAGATATCCATTGTCACTTTGCCAGATGATTATGAAATAGAATTGAGATCTGGCTGTAGTTGCCGCTATGTGGCCACATCTTGACAACTCTCGCAATGCAGCTTGGGCACAGTGTAACATAGGCAGAGACCTACATGCTTATGAGGCAAAGTGGCAGCTGAGTGGGTAATGTAGTGGTCTGGGAGGCCTCACAGGTGTGCTGCCAAAATAATCCACACCTTAATCACAGACTTGTAAAGTCTCCCTTTAAACGGATGTGTGTGCATCCAACACTGCTCACTGGGTTACAATATGAAATGTTACGGCTTCATGAGCATAGAATTCACATGTTAGGGCACTACAAAGAACTTAGATGACGGTCCATTTTGTTTTTATAAGGGTGAAACTGCTTGCTGAATCAGCAATTGAGTGTCCGGTCACAATATGAGGGTGCCAGACATGCTCCACCTGTGTCTTGTTTTAACAGCACATCTCTGCTCAGGCCTGTATGTGTGGTATGGGCTAGTCAATGTGCTGTCTGTCTGTGGGCTTTGTGGTTTGCTATGGTTTATGAGGGTCTGGTTGTTGGGTGTGATTGTCTCTCACCTACTGCCATTGTGTGGGTCTCACTGTAAGTATGTTTGGGTGTCTGTGTCATTCTCTGGCAATCTGGGTATGTGTAGGGGTCATATAACCCATGCAGTCTGTAGGCCCATGTGTATGTGTCAATGGAATCTTGTATGCAAAATGAAGATATAGCCTAAGTATCCTTTCTACCAATGTGAATTAATTTAACTGCATTATAATTAGCTGGCATATATTAATGATAAACCCAAACACACACACACATATATGTTCTTGAGGCATTTTGAGAATGAAGCCACACACTGCCTGCACAGGTACATTTGGATGATTATGAAGGTGCCCAAACAGTCCAATAGAATATACTAATTTCCATAGAGGCAGATAGGAAGCAGTTTTGGACACACTGCTGCCACAAATCCTGAGTGGCAGAGAGCGAGACACACACATCCAAGCACTAACATCCCAAAATTATACTGTGTTTACATCTGCCTGCCTGATGTCTGAATATATGAACACAGTCATACATGTATATCTACCTTGGCTAGGAATCTAACACTACTCAATGTGAATGAAGGGGTTGTGATCCTTTCCTATGCTCTGACTTGACCCACAAGAATATACTTCAGTATATAATCCATTAGGCCCACCGTAGTTTACTAGGCCTAGATGTGGTGGAGGACACCTACAGGGAAGATGTACACCTGCACTGTGCTGCAAGCATTGTGGTACACCTTGCGTGTAGCTGGCCAAGGCAACACATCAGCTACTTTGTCCTACCCTTGTAAAAAGACTTTCCCAAGAGACTTTACAAGCAGATTTTATAAGCTGCTGAGATACTTGTATATCTCCTGGAGCTCGCACATCTCTGACGTTTTCAAAAAGGTTGGGACATGGGCATGGTCTGGGCATTTTGGAGCATGAACCTGAGATGTGCGCTTAAATACTTACGCGATTTTGTGCACACCGAGGCCACCTGCTGTGTAACTTTACTTCTGCTATGGATGACATAATTTAAAAAATAAAGAAAAATAGGCAGGTCTGCAGGGTTTTAAGGGTCGGGGTTAACTGGGAGGGAGCTATTAAACTAGGAGAGGTTTGGAGGGGATGAAGTGGTAAAATTGGGTATAGCATGGGTGCATGCCCCTTTTAAAATCCCCTAATTTATGCAATAGAAGAGGCATTTGTGTGCACATGCGCATACCCAGTTAAAATTTGATGCACATTTTTTTTTAATTCTTTATTTATCAGTTTTTTAAAATAACATTACAGGAGCTCTTGTACAAAATAGAAAAAATAATTTTACAAATCAAATATAACAATATTCTTAATTTATATACCTCTATAACCTCTTCTTTTTTTCAGGTAGTCCACAATACTATGATATATACTGATTAGAAAATAATAGTACAAACAATCATCCTAAACATTAGTAATGGTCGAAGCAGTGATTACAGCGGTTTACTATGTATATCAGGGTTGCCTGAATCCTATAATGGAGGATATGGACTTCCCAAAACATTTTACTCAACATTTACATGGATATCTTAATAAGAATATTCCCCAAATCTGATTAACCTTTGATCTTAAAAACAAAAATTGTTGTCTTCTTTTTTGTGTCTGTTTGGACACTTCTGGGCGTGCCCTAACTTTTAATTTAAAGAATTCAACAAGGCGATACTTAAAAAAAAAACCTAAGTACCCAGTCTCTCTCTGGTTCCAAGACAAAAGATACAATTAATGTTGTTGGTTGCACTAATTCAGTGTCAGAGGTCTCTAACACTTGTGAGATATCCATATTTACAAGTATTCTATCCATAGATTGTTTACCCTCTTGACCTTGACCAGGTCCTTCTTGTTTTTAATAAGGTTTTAAATAGTATATTTTTGCAATTGGAGGAACCATTTCCTCAGAGACTTTAAGTACCTGCACTAAATATTTCTTAAACATGTCTTTAGGGGTCATATAGGGTAACATAGGAAAAGTTATAAATCTTAAATTCTTTTTCCTATTGGCATTTTCCAAGTTTTCTATTTTCGGGCCTCATTTTCTAAAGTATCGCAGGCCTGTGATACTTTAGAAAATTGCACTACTGGAGGGCGGGGGGTCGACCCGGAGGGGCAGTCCTGCCCTAGCCGGCAGCGATCGCACCGCCGCGGTGTGATCGCTGCCGGTTTCGCACCCAATAGCACCACCATAGAAGGTGTAGCTATTGGGTGCGAAAAAGGACGCGAAAAGGCACCTACCTTTTCACCGTCTGTGGCGTCTTCGCAGAGTCGGCCCCGGTGACGCCCCGACTCCTTCTCTTCCGGGGCCGACTCCGCTCCGATTTAGGCGGCACAGGCGTGTGCTACCTTCGCAGGCTATCACAAGCTTGCGCTAACAGCGCAAGCCTGCGATAGCCTTGGTAAATAAGGCCCTTCATTTGTAAAACCTTATTTTCAGTTATTATCATATCTTGTACTGGTTTCCATTTAACACATACCCAGTTAAAATGTGGTGCACATGTATGTGCAGCAAGGCTATTTTATAACATACATGCATATGCATATATATGTTATAAAATAGCCGTGTCCCTAGGTGAGGGCCTATTTTTGCATGCCAATGTGCACCCATGTGATGATTTGAAAGTTACCACCTATGGAGTCTTTTAAATTTAAATAAATACTTTCCAGATTGGACTTTATACTAAAGTTGAGAGATGCTTAAGTTTGCATGAATAATGTCCTTAAACATCAATTCATTGTCTGGAGACAGTCTGTCTGGACATGCCACGCTATAAGAGTCTGGTTTCGAAAGCTTTTGATTAGTTAAAAGATTAACAGCAAACTTTTGTTTTCCTGAAAGAAGCTTCAGTGCAATGCCTATATTCTGCAATTAAAATGCATAGGAAGTTTATTTTACATATCTGTTGCAAAATCTCCCCATATTCACCAATCATTTATTGTAGCAATTTTCAAAAGCCTACACTTACATGTGTAAATGGCTTTTACACATGTAAAACAGCTTTAAGCGTGTAAATGATTTTGAAACTCAGGCACTTAAAATGCAAATGTAAAATCTCAAGGTAATTACAATTTATTGTCCCCACCCTCCATATATACAATATAACACATAATTATTATAAACCAGTATCAAAATGCAAAGATAATGTGATTTAAGAATTTTAAATTATTTAGTAATGTCTGTTCAAAACATATGTAGATTTTAAAAGACTATTGCAAACATAAGAAACTACCTCCATGTCTTTCACATTGTGTTCCAGTTGTGTACAGGGGGCACAATTAGAGGCACCACATACCAATGAATAAGCCTTGCAATTAAATCAATTATACCAATTGACTTCCATTTATTCCATCCATTATCCAATTTCCAGGTCAGTAGGAAACCACAATTGCTGTTTAATTATAGAAATCTTTAACATAATGTTCAAAGTATGCCATAGCATATAATGCCAATGAATTTTAATGATCTCATTCATTAAAAAATTTACTTTTTTAAATTGTTTTCTTCTACTTGTGGAATACATCCACGTTTAATATGGGTGAGCATGGTAAACATTTTTGTTGGGGTTTTTTTGTTTGGTTTCCTGCCTTATTCATTTTGTCCAGTTCGAATCAGAAGCTTATATGATTTATTTGTTTAATTTGCTTCTATTTAAGTCAACAGGTGTTGCGTTCGTGCCTGTTCTCGCCCTTGCTCCACCCTCTCTACCTTGGTGGCGACTTCCTTCGGGTTTGACGGATAGATGCTGCCGTGGCTTCTCCTCACCGCTCTGGCCTGACGCTGCGGATCCGCCATGTTCCTGATGACGTAAGGGTGCGCGCGTGCACACGCTCCAGAGTTTGTACCGGCAAGGGCGCGAACCTCAGGGGCGTCCCCCCGTAGTGATGTCATCCGCTTCCAACTTTAAAGGTCTTTAATTGCAACTACGAATTGAGTTAGCAAGGGGAATTCTTTCTCTGTTGCTCTGCCTCCACAAACTTACCTAGGGGTACCAGCTCCTCAGGGGCCCTGTTCTCTCTTCTTGATTTCAGATTGCTAAGATGGAATCTGGTACTCACTCCTCGAGGGCCTACATCCCTGAATGCTCAGAAGACTCCTTACTGCCTGGAAGCGATCGCAGATGTGAACACTGTGAGTTCTATTACAGATAGGAACTGGTACTCGCTCCATGATGGACTATGTTCCTAAGTCTCTGAAGACTCCCTTCTGTCTAAGACATTATCGCAGGTATGGAGGTCGTGAGTTACTATTGCAGATTGTAGATAGGAACTAGTACTCACTCAATGAGGGCCCATGTTCCTAAACCCCTTCACAGACTCTCTTCTATCTCAGAAGCTACCGCATACCTATATCTGGTACGTTACTATTGCAGATTGCAGATAGGAACTGGTGCTCGCTCCACGAGGGCCCACGGTACTCGCTTCACGAGGGCCCATGTTCCTAAAACCCTTCACAGACTCTCTTCTATATCAGAAGCTATTGTATACTTATATCTTGTGAATTAGTATTACAGATTACAGATAGGAACCAGTACTCACTCCACGAGGGCCCATGTTCCTAAAACCCTTCACAGACTCTCTTCTATTTCAGAAGCTATCGTATACTTATATCTTGTGAATTACTATTACAGATAGGAACCGGTACTCGCTCCACGAGGGCCTATGATCCTAAAACCCTCCAAAGAATCTCTTCTATTCCAGAAGCCATCTCAATCACAGATATTGTGAGTTCTTATTCCAGACTGCATATAGGAATCAGTACTTGCCTATGGCTCCTGTTCCTGAATATACTGAAGACCCTCTGTTGCATAGAGAAGCCATTACAGATATCTACAATTGTGAGTGTACCATCTACTACTGGTTATGTATCCAGCATACTCACTACCTATAGTCTCTCTCTACAGCTCGACAACCCAGAGATCACAGTTACAGTATCTGAAGGACTTCAGCCCTGTCGGGCACCTTAGCTCACTACTGCCACCTCTGGTGGTTCTACTTCCTGTCTAATAAAGAACTATCTGTGTTTGTATCCATACTCCAGCCTAGCCAGTGGTCCCTCTCAGGATATTCTCCTGAAGGCTCTGTCATCTGCCATCGGCCCAAGGATTCACCAATTTCCATAAGTGTTTATTCTTTACACCACTAGAGCGGTATCATACAGACTGCCACTCTGTGGAAGCCAACCCACAACAGATCATTAACTCTGTCTACGGAGTATTACATATTGTTAGCCCCTCCCTTTGGGGGAACAGCATTGCTCAGATTACTAACTCCTAGCATCAGATCGCTAACAGATTGCTAACTCCTCCCCTCTGGAGGAGAGGATCTACAACAGATTGCTGCTTCTCCACCCTGGAGGAGCAGATCCTTAACAGATCCAGAATAACAGGGAAAGCAATACATCCTACTTTTGACTCTAATCTTGGGGTATTTCATCCAAATTGTTTTGAAATTTGTGGTAGGCATCAGCAGCTGAAACAATTGTACCTAAAGATACCAAGAGAACATCCATTTGCACCAAAAGAGGGGAAACATTCATCAACAGAGGCAGGGGCATTGATAGGTTCTTAAAAGACATGAGACACAAGCCCACAAGTTCTTCCCATGCCCTTCCCACCCAAGGTTTTGATAATTAATCTGAAGATACAATGTTAAATGTGATACAGTATTAGCTGTTTCTTACCTGACCCCCTCAACACCACCTCTTGACTCCTCCCCACCTTCAGCTCCCATTCTCTTATATTTACTTTCCAGCCCAAATAACATAGCACCTTCCAATCGCCCATGTCCCACTTTTCCCCAGTCCTCACTCAGTCTTTAAGTTCTTACTGTCCACTCATTTTCCATCCAAACCCTGTCCCTACCTATTCTCCTCGCCTATAACCCTCCCAATTCCCAAGTCCTCTCTAACCCTTCAGTCTACTCAGTTCCTGCTCTTACCCTGTCAATCCTCATGACCTCCCTCCCTCCACCTCAATTCCCAGCCAACAATGGGTGAAAAGCAGAGCTAGGATATTTCACCTTACAACTCACCATGCAAAATATATATTCAAATTATGTTGTTATCTTAGTATCAGCATACAACATTCCTCCACTGCCAGACACCTTGCACAGTAACATAAAATGCCATAAGAGATTCTCAGAACAATATGGCAAACCAATCAGATGATAATGGTACTAACTTCTGACTCAAACAGAAACAACCGTACCTGTGAAAAGGCAACACTGCAAATATTACACTATGCATGAATAATGCAACACCTCTTACTGGGAACCTCATCCCCCAAAAATAAATAAGTACAAGCAGAATAAATCACACTACTATAGATACTTACACAGAAAATACATTCAGCAGAATCCCTCTCTTTTGTCACACATGCAGAAGACCCCTAATACAGGAAATAAGGGACCACAAACTAGACAAAAAGTGAAATTCCGAGATGCCAGACTCTGTATGCAGTACGACACAGAGGAAAAGAAAAAGATATCAATGTCCTCCTATACTGATCAAAATACAAAACTATATGCAATGTATTGCCAAGCTGACATATCCCAGTCACTAAAACCTGAAAATCAAAACATTTTTGTCTCTGTTTTCTGAACTTTTTATTTTTACAATCAAAGTGGTCCCAATCTCTTTTTCACTTTCCTCTTGTTGGTTTTTGAGTTTCTTTTCATTTCCTATTTCTTCTTCTTCCTCCTTCTTCTTCTCTTCTTTCCCTATCAAACTCTCTGATATTGATATCTCCCTTTCATTTTTCTCTATTTTTCTTCCTTGCTTAGGGAGATCAAGATGGCCGCCGATCAGTGAGGACGTGAAGGCAGCAGCTCTCGACTAGACGAAGGTTTTTAGCTTTTCTTTGCAATTTCCTTGGTCTTTCTATCTTTAAAAATCATGCCGTATACAAAAAGAAAAGCTAAAGTGAGAGATGGTTTACCTGGAATTGAAGATACTCGTCAGCCGAGTATTGTTGCAGCTTTCAATAAGACACTAGGGATGTGCAGAGCAAAATTTTATGTTCATATTTTTTATGTCCGAAAGGGGGTCCCACTTGCGGCCAATATGGACATAAAAAAAATCCAATGAGTTGGGTATATGTACATATGTGCAAAAAAAAAAATTAAACCCCCTCACCCTCCTTAATCCCCCCCCCCAGACTTACCACAACTCCCTGGTGATCGAGCGAGGAGTGAGGACGTCATTTCTGCAATCCTTGGCGAGAAGCATGTGACGTCGGTGGCACGTCGAGTGACGCGGCGTCACGTGATTCCCGGCTCGTTCGCGCCGGACGGCTCGTTCGGCCCAAAAAGAACTTTTGGCCAGCTTGGGGGGGCCTCCTGACCCCCCCAAGCTGGCCAAAAGTTCTTTTTGGGCCGAACGAGCCGTCCGGCGCGAACGAGCCGGGAACCACGTGGCGCCGCGTCACTCAGACGCGACGTCACGTGATTCCCGGCAAGTTCGCGCCGGACGGCTCGTTCGGCCCAAAAAGAACTTTTGGCCAGCTTGGGGGGGCCTCCTGACCCCCTCAAGCTGGCCAAAAGTTCTTTTTGGGCCGAACGAGCCGTCCGGCGCGAACTTGCCGGGAATCACGTGGCGCCGCGTCACTCAGACGCGACGTCACGTGATTCCCGGCTTGTTCGCGCCGAACGAGCCGTCCGGCGCGAACTTGCCGGGATCACGTGACGTCGCGTCTCAGTGACGCGGCGCCACATGATTCCCGGCTCGTTCGCGCCGGACGGCTCGTTCGGCCCAAAAAGAACTTTTGGCCAGCTTGAGGGGGTCAGGAGGCCCCCCCAAGCTGGCCAAAAGTTCTTTTTGGGCCGAACGAGCCGTCCGGCGCGAACGAGCCGGGAATCACGTGACGCCGGCGTCACTCGACGTGCCGCCGACGTCACATGCTTCTCGCCAAGGATTGCAGAAATGGCGTCCTCACTCCTCGCTCCATCACCAGGGAGTTGTGGTAAGTCGGGGGGGGGGATTAAGGAGGGTGAGGGGGTTTATATTTTTATTTTGGCTCAACAATCGCGATTTCCCACATATCGAACATATCTATGTTCGATATGTGGGAAATCCGATCGTTTATGTCGAATCAATTTTTTAAGTAAAAAAAAAAATGAGTTGCGTTTTACTAATGCGGTCAATCCGAATGCACACCCCTATAAGACACCATTAAGAAACCCTGGGGGAGAAGTCGCTGGAGCTGGTAATGAGCAGCTGCCAGGCTCCTAGACTTTAGAAACAACCTTGAGCCCGGGGGTTCCAACAACGCCTGAACCTCCTGCGGGTGGAGAGGTTTTCCTTTTGCAAGAACTACTTACCCCTAACTTGCAGAGAAGGGCAGATGATATCTCTGCTACTTCGGAGAGTCTGGTGTTATCTGACTCCAGCAAGTTAGGAGAGGAAACCACACGCCGCACAGACCAACGAGCTTCAAGCGCAGCAGCAGAGGTAGGAAATGAGAACGGATCGCTATTGCCTATATGCTCTACTCCCACACTAACACCTTCCCTGGGAGAAATTAGAAATATACTGTTCTCAATGCAGAAATCTATAAATGCTTTAACTGTGTCTGTACAAGAAGCAATATTGAAATCTCAGAAAATGGAGGAACAGAACGAGAATTTGGTTAAACGTTTAACTTTTGTGGAGGATAAAGTGGATAATATGGCAAAGATTCAAGCAAACTTGATAATGTCGGAGAAAATGCAAGAGAGTAAAATGGAGTTGCTGGAAAATCAGATAAAAAGGGCTAACCTGAGAATATTGAATTTCCCGAAGACCAGGATGATGACAGCGAAAGATTTATTTTCAAGTTATTTGACTAACATTTTGAAAAATACACAAGATAACCTACCAGTATTATGGAGGATCTATTATCTACCCCAACACATTTTAACTGATAATAAGAGCAATCAAGGTGCAAATCAACCAGATGAAGATGTGAATGTGGATTTAAATCTTACTGAGTTCTTAGAGAAATCCTTTGAATCTGATATAAATACCAGAGCGACAATTTTGATTCAATTTGCAAGTGTAATTGATAGAGATAAAGTGCTAAGATCATATTTTAGATTCAAAAAATTGAAGTTCTATGGACACACAGTACAGATTTTTCCTGATATCGCAAAAAGTTCCCAATTGAAAAGGAAAAAGTTTCTTGCAATGAGGGAGGAAGCTATAGAGCGTGGAGCAAAGTATCTTTTACGATTTCCCTGTAGATGTATAGTAAATTTCAGAGATTCAAAATATGTATTCAATGAACCTGAGCAATTACGTTTATATTTAGATTCTCATTCTTAAATCCTAGTGAAACTCTGTGTAGTAGTTGGAAAAGAAATAGATGGTGTCACTCACTGAACAGTTTTTTTTTGGCGTAAATATTAGGGATGTGAATCGTGTCCTCGATCGTCTTAACGATCGATTTCGGCTGGGAGGGGGAGGGAATCGTATTGTTGCCGTTTGGGGGGGTAAAATATCGTGAAAAATCGTTAAAAATCGTTAAAAATCGAAAAATCGAAAAATCGAAAAACCGGCACATTAAAACCCCCTAAAACCCACCCCCGACCCTTTAAATTAAATCCCCCACCCTCCCGAACCCCCCCCAAATAACTTAAATAACCTGCGGGTCCAGCGGCGGTCCGGAACGGCAGCGGTCCGGAACGGGCTCCTGCTCCTGAATCTTGTCGTCTTCAGCCGGCGCCATTTTCCAAAATGGCGCCGAAAAATGGCGGCGGCCATAGACGAAAAAGATTGGACGGCAGGAGGTCCTTCCGGACCCCCGCTGGACTTTTGGCAAGTCTCGTGGGGGTCAGGAGGCCCCCCACAAGCTGGCCAAAAGTTCCTGGAGGTCCAGTGGGGGTCAGGGAGCGATTTCCCGCCGCAAATCGTTTTCGTACGGAAAATGGCGCCGGCAGGAGATCGACTGCAGGAGGTCGTTCAGCGAGGCGCCGGAACCCTCGCTGAACGACCTCCTGCAGTCGATCTCCTGCCGGCGCCATTTTCCGTACGAAAACGATTCGCGGCGGGAAATCGCTCCCTGACCCCCGCTGGACCTCCAGGAACTTTTGGCCAGCTTGTGGGGGGCCTCCTGACCCCCACGAGACTTGCCAAAAGTCCAGCGGGGGTCCGGAAGGACCTCCTGCCGTCCAATCTTTTTCGTCTATGGCCGCCGCCATTTTTCGGCGCCATTTTGGAAAATGGCGCCGGCTGAAGACGACAAGATTCAGGAGCAGGAGCCCGTTCCGGACCGCTGCCGTTCCGGACCGCCGCTGGACCCGCAGGTTATTTAAGTTATTGGGGGGGGGTTCGGGAGGGTGGGGGATTTAATTTAAAGGGTCGGGGGTGGGTTTTAGGGGGTTTTAGTGTGCCGGCTCACGATTCTAACGATTTATAACGATAAATCGTTAGAATCTGTATTGTATTGTGTTCCATAATGGTTTAAGACGATATTAAAATTATCGGACGATAATTTTAATCGTCCTAAAACGATTCACATCCCTAGTAAATATGGTATAAATATTTCCTAGTGGTATTGCTCTAGTTTCCCCTTGGTCTCCCTCTAGATTTCTTTGGGACTTAATCAATATGACTACAGATATGAAAGGTTTTTTTTTCCTTGTTTACTTTTTTGAATGTTGTTACATTAATGTGATATACATTTACTTTGTAAGAACTTTTTATCTGTAAGAATCATATTGAAATATTTGTTTTTCCTGTAATAATGCAAAAATTCAATAAAATATAAATTAAAAAACAAATAAATAAATAAAACCTCTATTTTGTTTCTTTGCTTGTTACTTTTATATGCAAAATCCAACATGTATATCCAGTCTCGTGGCCCTAGATGCCTTGCTATATAGATCTCCAACCCATGCTTCTGTTATGCTCAGGCTTGTGAACCTTTGGCTGACGGGAGGATGGTATACCTTTCGGACGATCCGTAGGTTCTCTCATCGGGTGGCGAGGCAGAGCAGGAGACGGGACCGGCTGACCCTGGGCACTAGAGACTGATGCGACTGCAGAGGTGGATGAAGAGACGGGAAGAGGAGCTGCGTCTTCACCCCTGGAAGTCTGTGGTCCCCCCAGGAGGAGCCCGTAGGGACCCAGACCGCTGGGACTTAGGCGGAGCTTTGAGAGGTCAGGGTGATCATGCAAGGGCTGACTGGAGCTTCGCCCTGGAAGTCCGCGGTCCCCCCGGGAGGAGCCCGTAGGGACCCGGGCCGCTGGGACTTAGGTGGGCCCTTGGAGATGGTAGTTTGGAAGGTGTCCTAGATCGAGTGCCAGAGGGTCGTCACTCACTAGTTCGAGGTCACACACCGAAGGATCACCACTTGCCAGTCCGAAGTCACGTACCAGAGAATCACCGCTTGCCAATCCGAAGTCAAGAACCGGGAACGTCAAGACGAAACAGGAACAAGATCCAAAGCTCAAGGAACTCACCGAAGCAAGCAGACTAGACTACGTGGAACGTTGCCAAGTCACTAGATGATCAGAGGAAGCTGCCTTTTATACTTCCCCTGCTCTAGCTGATAGAGAACAGGTGAAGCCATTTAAAGGGTTTAGGTCCCTTTAAATTTGTAGAGGAGGCGCTGCCTCGTGCCTAAGGATGGTGGTGGCCATCTTGGATTTCGCCCCATGGAGGAGAGATGCTGCTGGACGCTGCAAGGGGGGAGCAGGACGGCTGCCCCCTGCAGCGAGCAGCACCAGAGGCCGCGCGGGAGCGACGGCCCTAATCGGAGCCCTCCCCCGGGGCTCCCGCAGCGAAGAAATGCCGCGGCCAAGGTAGGGGCCACGGTCATGGGGCACCTTGGCCGCGGAACACAACAGCTTCACACTTTGTCAATGAATGCAAAACACCACACAATCACATGTGAGGCAACATCAAACTATAGTCACTGTATTTTGTTAATTTGAAAATTGAAGGTATTGTCTATGTATTAGGTTCCTTGGACCTATTAGTTTTTCCCTTGCTCTACATCTCCACTGCTAAAGCTATATCCTCAAACAGATTGGGTGCAAATGACATGACACAATATTTTTGTTCTAGTCACAGATGACATCCTGGTGCCAGATGAGGATGCTGAGGAAGAAGAAGAGACGATGGCTGGTGATGCACCAGTCTTGGCCCCATCCAAGCAGTTGCATCCACTCCTGGGGAACAGCAGGATGATCCTCCCCCAGTTCAGCCACAGCACCCTCTACCCACCCTGTACGGCTTCTTCCCCATTCTGACCGGGGCAGTAGGGAGGCAGAGACACAGATTGGGCAGCTTTTGCTGCCCGAGCGAGGCCCATCTCACCATTCATCTCTCCAGCCCATCCCATCATTCATCTCTCAGTTCTTCAGCACATCACCTGGCAATTTGCAAGAGACCTCCAGATGCTGGAGGAGGAGATGATGGCGAATTGGGCAGCCCTTGGGGGTCTTGCGAAGGCTGCCATGCACCTAGCTGAGGTCCAGCAGAATAACATCAGACTTCTGCTGGCCTTAACTAGGTGCATGGGCCTGTTTCCACCTCAGGAACACCCCTGAGTCTGTTGCCTCAGCCCTTCCTACTGTCCTCGCCATTTATTTTTTCAATGTAAATAGTTTTTCAACCTAAAATATCCAACTTTTTTTGTACAAAGTTTGCCAAATTAAAAAAAAAAAAAATTCACATTTTCAATGGTGTGTGTCCTTTATTTTGTTAGAATTCAGCTCTGAGAGAGAAGGGGAAGGGGAAGACAGAAGAAGTGGTGTAATTTTCTTGAGTTTTTACCTACACATCAGTTTGGAAAAGGAAGGGAAAAACAGGATGAGGGGTGATGTGATAAACAGAAAGGTGGTGAGAGGCAAGGGCAAAGTCACTGAGAATAGTATAGAAAGGGGTAATGGAATATAGTGAGTAGATGAGACAAGAGGGGGGAGGAAGGGGTTTGGAAGAGAGATTACCTAGTGAAAATAGGGGTTAGGTTGGTGGAACATGAGAACGTGAGGATCCAGTCTTACATGGGAGAAGATGGTGAAGGTTAAGAAGGGAAAGTGGGGGCTTTGGGTGGGGGAGAAAGGGCATTTGGACGAGGGAGTACATTAGGTTAATAAAATAGTTAGAACAGATGACCAGACACTTCAAATAAAAAAAACAAATAAACAAACAGTGGATATCTGTACAAATAGTTTATTTAACATTAAAGTATAGCAATGGTGTTCAAGGATAGAGAGGTCTCTGTGGATAGAAGAAGTTTGAAAGAATATGAAGCATTGGATCTGGAAGATTGTGAAGTAGCCTCAAACACCATCGACGCATACAGCAACGATGGCTGATGAAAATGATGCCTACCTTAAAGGAGAAGTTTAAGAAACAAATAAAAACATTTAGAAATTGTCAATAGCATGTCTGCATAAGAGGGGGGGAAGGGGTTAGTAGGAGATAAGGAAAGGGGGGGGGGAAGAGTCAAAAAAGGGGCATTGGAAGAGTGAGTAGTACCTAGAGAAAGGATGGGTGGGGGGACAAAAGTGTGGATGTGGATCGGTAGGAGAATTTCTGATTAGCAATTCTTGAACAGCAGAAGAGGGGGGTGGGGGAAATAAAGTGGGGGGTAAGAAGACAAATGAAATGGTAGTTGGTAGAGTGAGCACTTAGAGAAAAGGAGGGGGTTAGAAGGTGGGGGGGCTGGGAACAGTTGGAGAAATTGTCAGTTGCAAGTCTTGCACAGGAGAAGAAGAAAGGTAGGAGGGAAGAAGGGGAAACACAAAACGAAGGAGGGAAGATTAGGAGAGTGAACAGCTATTGAGAAAAAAAGGTAGGAAGGATGGAGGTAGGTGGTTTGGAAAAAAAATGACAGAAGCAAGTCTTTCAACAGGAGAGGAAGGGGGTTGTTAGGGGAGAAGGGGGATGGGGTAGGAAAGTCAAAAGACGTGAGTTCCTTGAGAAAAGAAGGGGTGTGGATGGAGAATTTATGAGTAGCAAGTCTTACACAGAAGAAGGGGGGAGGAATGGGGGAAGGATGGGAGTTTGTGAGAGTGAGCAGCTAGAGGAAAGGAGAGGTAGAAGGCAGGTAGGAGAGAGGTTGGGTAAACAGTCATGAGCAAGTCCTGCATAAGAGAAGAGGAAGGGGGAAAGGGGGACGTGAAATGAAGGGGTGGACGGGAAAGTGAGTGCCTAGAGAAAGGAAGGGTAGGAGGGGGTGAGGATACCACTACTCACAATCAGCAGTGATGAGCAAAGACAGACCAGGCAGCTGAGTGTGAGAGAAGCATTTGCACCTGGTAGAGGTGCACTAACTCAGTGTCCATATCTGCGCACAGCAGTGATGAGCGAAGACAAGCCAGCAAAGTCAGAGGCAGGGAGGGAGAGAAGTCTATGAAGAGATGAGACGTGTAGGAATGAGGTCCATCAATAACAGAAAGGTGTGCAGAAGCTGCTTGACCCTCTCTGCATACAGCATGAATGAGCAATGGAATTTATTACAATCTGCATAAGAGAAAAAAAAGAGAGAAAGAAAAAATATTATCCACAACATTCTCCACAATGCACTTCCAGCTCTAGGAACTTAAGAAGTGATAAGACCACTGAAATTTTAAAGTGACACTACTCACATGTTTAGAAGAGATGAGCGATGGAGGACAGCTGGCCAGACAAAAGAAGAATCAGGAGGGTGGAGGCAACTGCATGGAGATGAGGCTTGCAGCTGAGAGAAATATTGGTGCCAGAGAGAAGTGCAAAAGTGCAATGGCCATCTCTGTGTATGTCAGCAACAAGTGCTGGCAGACCAGGTATAGACAGAGTCAGGAAGGGGAATGCATCTGTGAAGAGATGAGGCTTGCAAGTGTAAGATCTATAAGTGCTGGAAGGAAATACAGAGGCTCATGGATCATCTCCACATACAGCAGTGATGAGTGACAATGTTGACTGTCTTAATGAAACTGTCATTGATTAAAGACCATGCAATCGCTTATCTTTATTATCTACTGCTTGCTATCCTGGTCACCCTGTTTGCCTCTGCCTCTGCTTCTGCGAGGGGGAGTCTCTTTTGGTGTCAGAGCTTTTACTGGAGGAGTTTTTCTGGGTCCTTTCCATACCCAGCAAAGTAGCATTCAACTCCCTAATTGTTCTACATAGTTTCTGGGATGCATTATTGAGGCTATCGGTTAATCTTGTTTCTTATTTATTTATTTATTAAAATTTCATGGCTCTTTAAAAAAGCCTTCACTAAAGAGTGTGGAGGGTAGAGAATGAAAGTACAGGGTAATGCAGATGAGAATGAATTTACTCAATCCTACATTTAAGAAGTAATATTTCAAAGCGATAGTAACTCAATAATATACCTGGACTTGACCATTACTCAAATAATGATTTTATTTATGAAATTGTAACCGAACTTTATTGGCACCTGTTAGAATGTACGATATCCTACATTTACTTACCTTAGTCTATGTGCCTATTTGTAAACCGTTGCGATGGTATATATAACTTAGCGACGGTATAGAAAAGTTTTTAAATAAAAATAAATAAATAAATAAATTTCTATACCGGTATTTGGTGGAACTGTCATATCAGTTTACATAGTTTCATAAAACAATTAAAACAGAATATCGATTACAAACAATATACCAACAATGCTAAAAATTATGACCTCCATTACAATTTATAAAAAAAATGGCCTAAACAAAAAACATGTAAAATGGAACATTCAACAATCTGTCTAACTCATCTTCTCTTCACAATTACTGTCACCTTCATTGAATACCTGTTGGAAAAGCCATGTTTTGACCTTTTTTCTGAACATTATTATATTTGTTTCAAGTCAAATTTCAACTGGTAGATTATTCCAGATTTTTGGGGCAGCAAGTGATAGGGCTCTTTCTCTTACTGATGTTAACTTTGTTGAAACCATTGAGGGAATAGATAGTAAGCCTTTGTTGGCGGATCTTAAGTTTCTTTGGGGTGTGTGTACCCGTATTATGTCTGGCCTGCCTTCACATCCTTCTCATTTCTTTGTGCATCTTCTTAATCTCTGAGTGGATAACCCTCCATCCAGTTGTCACAGGGGGCTGTATCTGCTCTTACCTGGTAAAGACTTCCGTAGCCAGGTACTTTGCAAAGACATCCATGGAGTTGCATGGAGTTTCATTATTTCACTCCTCCTCATGGCCAGCACTGGCCTCTTCAGTGGCAGGAGACCCGCCACCCCCAGAGTTATTTGGTGCCTCCACCCATGTGAGATTGAGTTCAAAATTCTCATTTTCCTCTTCTGAGGAATCCATAGGCTCACTGAACAGCATTAGTGGTGCATCCTACAACCCTTCAGCTGCATTTGTTATATTTTCTGCTTCCATTCCTGTCTTCTCTACCACATGAACCTCCGTAGCAGGCTCCTCCACCTCTATACTATGCCCACAACCTCCATTCAGCCTCAATGTCAATTTCTACTGTATGAAACCCTGTGATGAAGTCCTTTTGGAGATTGGCCCTTACCAATTCTTCAACCGCTGTTAGCTGGACCTTGCATGAAGTATATGGGAGCTCCACTCCTGTCTGGTGCTTGGACCTTTCAATCTGGGCCATCTTAGCTTTTACACCTAATCTGGTGTCGCACTACCAATGCTTCAGTTGTTCAACTGACCTGTTTGTCACCGACAGGCTGCTGACATCTATAGAAATACTCTACCATATCCTTCCTTTTACTATTGTGGAAGTCTTCTATCCAAAAAAAGTGCCTTGTACTTCTCACAGATCTTCCTCACAAGCACATCCTTCTCTTCCTCTGTAAAGTATGCCTCCCTTTGCTACCTTTTCTCCTGGTTACTAGGACCAGCCTGCTGATAGAGAACAAAAACACAGACAGCAAGAGAATAACAAAACAATGCTTTGCCAAGCTATAATCACAGACAATAGACAATGGGAAAGGGAAAGAACAATGAATAAACAATTAGCTCAAAAAACACAGCAATCAGCAATCACAAATTCAGAAAATAATTTGCATAATTTATTTTTTTACATCCCACGAAGGCACTACATTTAGCCGCATGCGGTGATCAAAACTGTGCCTGTTTTGCCAAGAGTCTTATTACATCGACCTTATTGTGTGGTGGCTATAGAGCGGTGGCAAAGGAAATGATAGCACTGCATTGGGAGTCCAGAGATTCCTCCACTGTATCCCCTCTACCTCTGGTGCTACCATTCTTGCACCCTAGCCACTAACTTCTCTTTCTAACATACCAGAGTGCCAGACCAGGGTGATATTACTTTTCCCTTGTGGGTCACTTAGTGTGGCCATTAAGTAAGGAAGCAGATGGGTGAGGGAATCTGAGTCAATTTTGCAGTTGAAACTGCATAGAGTCCTGGAAGACCTACAGTTCTGCAGCAAATCCTATTCTGCCACAAAACCTGTAGCTTCTCCTCTATTATATCGATTATGGGGATGCACAACAATGTCACAGGAACAAAACACAAGTATTGTTTTCAAAAAGTATAATTCCACTAATTTAAAGCCTAATAATTACAAAATTAATTCCTTCAATTAAAACTGAATAAATTGCATGATCATTTAGTACAAACAACACCAGAGAAAATTACTTTACAATCCAATTAAATCTCAACAAGATTTGTTGAGACTGTGATGGCATTTGATTATATGTGAACCTCTTATGCAAATTGGAATTAAACCTAAGTGTAGTATGCTAATTCTAAATTGTAGTGACATGAAACAATTGTAATACTCTGATAAATGCATTGAACTTTCATTAAGGTTGCCACTTGACACAAATACTTTAATGTATAGAAACATATTGAAGAAGCTTGTCTTATAAACTCTGTTCTAAAATAGCAATACAATTAAGAGGATGAGGTTTCACTTTGAAAATTGTTAAACTTAAGTGTTAAATCATGTTCCATGTTACTAATGTGCCCATTTGACATTAACATACTCTATCAGGGGTGGTCAACTCCAGTCCTCAAGACCTGCAAGCTACTACTACTACTACTACAATATTTCTATAGCACTACATGACACACGCAGTACTGTACAAACATACACAAAAGTCAGCCCTTGCTCATTATAGCTTACAATCTAACAAACAAGCCTAGTTTTCATGATATCCACAATGAATATACATGAGATATATTTGCATGCACTGCCTCCATTGTATGCACATCTATCTCATGCATATTCATTATGGATATCCAGGAAACCAGGCCTGTTTGTGGCTCTTGAGGACCAGAGTAGGACACCCCTGTACTATTTTATGCAGCATTTGCAATGCAATCCTTTAACAAATATTGCAAATACAATGGGGCCAGGTCACTAAGGGGTTCACAAAAATGTATTTAGCTAGCACACTAAAATTCCCATTAGTAGCCTAGTCACTAATTCAGGGGTCCCTAAACATGGTCCTTGAAGGCCACAATCCAATCAGGTTTTCAGCATTTCCACAATGAATATGCATGAGATCTATTTGATTATGATGGAAGCAGTACATGCAAATAGAACTCATACATTGTGAAAGTCAACCAGTAACATGGTTTTTTGAAGCCCTCAAGGACCCAGTATGGGAACCCTGCATCAAATTAATAATATATGTATTGTGCACATGCTGAAAGCCCATGTAATACATCATAGGTATATTAAGATATGCACATAAAAATCCCCATGACGTAACTGATCTATAGAGCAAGGACCAGAGAGCATGAGGGATCTCTTCCTCTAAGACATAAGAAGCCCTCAGGCAAACTCTCCCTCCAGAGCAGACAAAAAGCTATTTCCTCCGAGGCATTGATTCCTTCCATACCATTACCACATAATACATTCTGAAGAACTACTAGGAGGCATCTTTTTGGGAACAGCAGAGGTTGATCTCACCCTATTCTTTCTCATTCAAGGCTCCCTGCTGTCTCTGAGGCAAGGACGTTTTAGCATAGTAATTGACTCTAAACATATTTTCATCCCTCAAATAAATAAATGGTGAAGAGGTCTTTTTACAAATTAAAAAGGCTTAGGCCATTAAGATATACTGGGGCCGATGCAATTTTAGGCGCTAAGCTCAGCGCACCACTAAAGGCGCTGTTGGACACGCATTTTGGACATGCTAGACACCCAATGCAATATCAGGATTAGCGATTCCAAAATGCGTGTCCATACTGGCACATATCTAATAGCGCTCATCACATGCTAGTGTCATGTTGATGATGCTATTAGCCAGTAGCCCCAATGTAAAAAAAAAAAATGAGCAAGATTTTAGTACCTACGAGCGGGCGTAGATTTGTGCGTGCAACCCGGTGCGTGCAACCCGGTGCGCACAAATCTACACCTGATTTTATAACATGCGTACGTAGCCACACGCATACTATAAAATAAGGAGTCAGCGCGCGCAAGGGGGTGCACACTTATGCACCTTGCACGCGCCAAGCCCTAGGGGAGCCCCGATGGCTTTCCCTGTTCCCTCCGAGGCCGCTCCGAAATCAGAGCGGCCTCGGATGGAATTTTCCTTTCGCCCCCCCACCTTCCCCTCCCTTCTCCTCCCTTCCCCTCCCTAACCCCCCCCCAGCCCTATCTAAACCCCCCATACCTTTATTTTGGAAGTTATGCCTGCCTCTGGGCAGGCGTAGGTTGCGCGTGTCAGCTGAGTGCCAGCGCGCGATTCCCCTGGCACAGCCGCTGTGCCGGAGGCCTTGGTCTTGCCTCCACCCCGCCCCTTTCACAAAGCCCCGGGACATTCGCACGTCCCGGGGCTTGCGCGCGTCGCCAGGCCTATGCAAAATAGGCTTGGCGCGCGTAACCCCCTATGCGCGTAAATCCAAATGGATTTACGCACGTAGGGCTTTTAAAATCTGCCCAAATATGCACCCGATGCGTACATTTGAACCCTTAAAAATTAACACCAGCCCAGAACTAGTGTTGTTTTGAGGCACCCCAAGCCATGCTCAGAAAAGCAAAAATACAGCTTTTCTGTGGTTCCTCCTACTTCATATCATTGTGATACTAAGCAGGAGGAACCACAAAAAGTTGCAGCATGAAAAAAAAATATATTGAAAGTGGCTTAATTTATGAGCATCCATTTTCTTTACCTGTGGGTGTGCATGGGTTAGGAAAATGGATGCTCGGAAAATTGAGTATCCGTTATACTTACCTGCCACAGCCACTTCTCCTAAGCGCTCGATGCTATAGGTTGGATGCACGCTTTTTGCGCACATGATATTGCATCAGTCCCAATGTATGTTGATCACTGATATGTTTCAATCTGTCTTTCAGGCATTACTATTTAGTCATTTAGATTATAGCAGTGGCCTTTATTGCTGCTTGCCAAAAAAAATATTGACATGGCTTGCAATTATTGCAGCACACTGCAGCAAGGATATTGTCTGGAATTAAGCTGACTAACTATATATCACCTCTATTTTGTAAACTACTTGTTTAGCCCATTAATTTTAGAATACAGTTTAAAGTAGTGATAATTGTTTTTAAATTATTGCATGCAGATGATCCCTGTGAGTTGGAAAATACATTGAAAAGATAGTGTCCCATGCAGACTTTAAGGTCACAAGATTCAGACTTGTTAAGTATCCCATCAGTGCATTCATGTTGGCTGCAAACCACAAGAGCAAGCACATTTTCTTATGTGACTCCAGTTTTATGGAATGCACTGCCTGCTGATTTACAATATGCTTCAAATTTAAAATCATTTAGTAAGTAGGATAAGGCATTCTTTTTTTTAATTTAAACTCTTTATTTATATATATTTTCGTACAGAAATAACGAGAAAGAGACAAATAAACACTTGAAACAAATTTAAAAAAAAGAAAGAAGACATGCAAACCCCCTCAAAACTACAGAACTCCCCCTCAGAAGGGAATAAAGGCTAGTTAATGTACATCTCTGTTCATTACAGCAAAAGTACACATTTTTTGTAATCATCATCTCACCCTCATTCAATTTCCATTCAATGTTAATAACTCAGATTGGCTATTCCAGTACTTCCAGTATGGGGACCACATTTTTTCAAAGAGCAACATATTTCTTTTGAGCAAATTCATGCACCTGATTCTGCCACCTACTCAATGTTGGAGCTGACTTCCACATTGATGCCATCGTGAACCACCCTGCATGTATTAATTGATCTGCCAAGCATCTTTGTGAGGTAGTGACATTGTGTTCCCCCTCATATTCTCAGTAAACACAATTCAGGCTTGATATCGATTGTGTGCCCTAATATTGTATGGCACTCCGCTATAGCTTGTTGCTAGAAATTTGTAATATGTTCACAAGTCTACCAAATATGTATGTAAGATCCTGGGTGGCCACAACCCTGCCAACAGAGCCCTGTTAAGGTTGTGAGAACTAAAATAAAATAGGGGGTTCCTGTAAGCTCTGTGGAGAAGCCTAACCATCATTTCTACATGATGAGTACAAAGGGAAATCTTATGTGCCTTTTTCCATATATCTTCCCAGTGTTGGCTATTTAAGTCCATCTGCAGGTCTCTGTTCCATTGCTGTATTATACTCAGAGGTGGGTCTTGTTTGATTTGGCATTTTTGCAAAGCTTTATAGAAAAGAGAGATACCTCTGTGAGTTATATTTTCCTGTATTAGTATCCTCTCTACCAGACCTGGTACTTGAGGCTGCCATCCCTTTCTCTCATATCTACCCAGCTCTGCCACCAACCTCTCTCTACCTCAAATTCTTCTGGAAGGTCTTGAAAAGAGTTTAACGTAGTACTATCATCTTCCCATAGTTGCTCTAAAACTTTTAGGCCCACTTTTCTCCAACTAGAAGAGTCCCGGTACAACATTGATGTTGCAAGTCTAAGATTGAATCATAGGGGAGTTAGCACAGAAAGGCCCTGCTCAGGCCACTTTTATTTTTTACTCATTGATTTCCAAAATTTTAAAGTATGTGTAATGTGAGGGCTAGCCCTACCAGCTTTCTTTGCTCCAATAAGCAATTCTGGCTGAAGTAGCAACATTGGTAAATCCATACCACCCACAAGGTTGACTTCAAGCAGATACCAGTGCACTGTTTGCTCTTTATGAAACCATACCATGGCTCCCATCAGGCCTCATGCCCAATAATAGGTCTCTAGGTCCAGGAGAACCATTCCGCCTGCCTCCTTGGGTCACCAAAGTGTGTGCAATTTTATACACACAGGCTTATAGTGCCAAATTACTTTTTGCATAACCCCATGGATGATTGAAAAAAAAACCCTCAGGCAAATAACAAGAAATATCTTGAACATAAGAACTTAAAATATGCCATACTGGGTCAGATCAAGGGTCCATCAAGCCCAGTATCCTGTTTCCAACAGTGGCCAATCCAAGTCACAAGTACCTGGCAAGTACCTAATCATTCGATAAATCACAAGCTATTACTACTTATTAATTACCATAACGCAGTTTATGGATTTTTCCTCTAGGAACGTATCCAAACCTTTTTTAAACCCAGTTACACTAACTGCTCTAACCACATCCTCTTGCAATGAATTCCAGAGCTTAACTATGTGCTGAGTGAAAAATAATTTTCTTCTATTTGTTTTAAATGAGCTACTTGCGAACTTCATGGAGTGCCCCCTGGTCCTTGTATTATCTAAGAGAGTAAATAACCGATTTACATTAACTTGTTCAAGTCCTTTCATGATTTTGTAGACTTATATCATATCCTCCCTCAGTACGAGGCTGCCCAGAGTCTGAACAACACTGCATGTGCAAAGGCTGCATCCTCCCGGGCATGCACATCCAGATGGTAAGACTTGGAAAAAGTGTGTAAGAAGGACCATGTTGCCACTTGGCAAATTTTGACAGGAGACAATCAAAGCTCCACCTATGATACTGCCTGAGCCCTAATCTGTTTAGTAACTGCTGCTCAGCATCCACATACTTAGCTTTAATAACCTCCTTAATCCAGCAGGCTACTATAGCCCGTGACACTAGAGATGTGAATCGTGTCCTCGATCGTCTTAACGATCGATTTCGGCTGGGAGGGGGAGGGAATCGTATCGTCGCCGTTTGGGTGTTTAGAGTATCGTGAAAATCGTTAAAATCGTGAACCGGCACACTAAAACCCCCTAAAACCCACCCCTGACCCTTTAAATTAAATCCCCCACCCTCCCGAACCCCCCCCAAATGCCTTAAATTACCTGGGGGTCCAGCGGTGGTCCATAGCTAAATCGGGGGAAGGGGGAGGGCAGGAAAACCGGCACACTAAAACACCCTAAAACCCACCCCCGACCCTTTAAATTAAATCACCCACCCTCCCAAACCCCCCCCCCAAATGCCTTAAATTACCTGGGGGGCCAGCAGCGGTCCGGAACGGCCTCCTGCAATTGAATCGTGTTGTCTTCAGCCGGCGCCATTCTGCGCCGCCATTTTGCAAAATGGCGGCGCAAAATGGCGGCGGCCATAGACCAACATGATTCGACTGCAGGAGGTCGTTCCGGACCCCCGCTGGACTTTTAGCAAGTCTTGTGGGGGTCAGGAGGCCCCCCCAAGCTGGCCAAAAGTCCCTGGGGGTCCAGCGGGGGTCCGGGAGTGATTTCCTGCCGCGAATCGTTTTCCGTACGGAAAATGGCGCCGGCAGGAGATCGACTGCAGGAGGTCGTTCAGCCGGGGTCACCGCCGCTGGACCCCCAGGTAATTTAAGGCATTTGGGGGGGGGGGTTCGGGAGGGTGGGGGATTTAATTTAAAGGGTCGGGGTGGGTTTTAGTGTGCCGGTTTTCCTGCCCTCCCCCTTCCCCCGATTTACGATTTTTTGACGATAAATCGGGGGAATTGGTATTGTATCGTGGCCCTAATGATTTTTGACGATTTAAAATATATCGGACGATATTTTAAATCATCAAAAAACGATACACATCCCTACGTGACACCAGCTCACCCTGTTTACCTCACCTTGGAGTACATACAGCTGATCAGTCTTCCTAAGAGATCTAGAAACCTCAAATACCTCAAGAGATGTCGCTTGACATCCAAGGTTCGCAACAGACAATATTCATCCACATCTCTCTCCCTGTCCAGCGTCGGCACGGAAATCGACTTCAAGTGAAAGTCCGTAACTGCTTTTGGCAAAAAAAAAAAAAAACAACACGGAACATTTCACAGTTGGACCACCCCTGGAGTCACTTGCAGGAACGGTTCCCAGCAAGAAAGAGCCTGCAGTTCAGAAAATGTATGCACAGAACAAATTGCAACAAGAAAACAAGTACATTAGTCGAGGCAGAATATTCATTTTCAGAACATTAATCCTACCAGCCCAAGAAAATAAACGATTGTCCTATCCTATGAGATCCTTCTTGATCTTAGTGATCACAGGCATATAATTAAATCTGTACATGTCTGCTGTTCTGCCTGGCACCCATATTCCCAGATATCTAAAACCTTGCCTTTTAAAGGCAGAGAAACATTTCAGTATCTCCTCCATCCCCAAAGGTCCCAGGGGAAATACTTCTGACTTGTTATGGTTAATTTTATAGCCAGATAACCTACCATATTCTGACAATATGGCTAATAATTTGGGGCCGGAGAGCATGGGATTGGTCAAGAAACAAAGGGCATCAACTGTGTAAAGGGATATGACGTGTTTTATACCCTCCATCTGAAATCCCGTCACATCTGGATTCTCTCTGAGATTTTGTGCTAGAATTTCAATTGCCAGGTTAAATAGCAGCAGAGAGAGGGGGCACCCCTGTTTCATGCCCCTAACTATAGGAAAATACTCAGAACAGTAACAATTTGTAAGTACTTTGGCATGAGGATGTGCATAATGTATCCTAATCTATTCCCTGAATTCTACTGGAAGCCCCACTTTCTCTAACACTTTAAATAGAAAGACCTACTGGAGATGGTCAAATGGCTTTTTGGCATCTAAAACCATCTCCAGGCCTGCGTGTATGTTTGCTTTGCCAGAGCTTTGATGTTAAAGAGCCTCCTGGTATTCATGGTTGAGAGGTTTTAATAAATCCCGTTTGATCTTCTTTAACAAGGGTAGGCATTACTAGTTCAAGTCTCATCTGGAGAATTTTCACCAAGATCTTAATTTCCAAATCCAAGAGCAAGATTGGGTGATAAGAACCCGTATCCAGTCCATCTCTGCCCGGTTTGTGAATCAACACTATAACCGCATAATATATGTTGTGCATAGCTTCAGGGCTACTCCTTATATGGTCATATGTCTCTTTCAACCTTAAAGCTAGCTCAAATGGACATTTTTTGAAGAAGTCTATATGAAAGCCATCTGGTCTGGAATGTTTACCTGGGTAAGCCCATGATGGCTCTATACACCTCTCCCTCTGTAATAGGGGCCTTTAGTCTATCTGTCTTTCAGTAAGTTGGGGCAGTTGAAACCCTCTCAAGCATTCATCTATCTCTCCTTCCCGGTTTTTCTCATTATTGCCACAAAGTGTTTGGTAAAAAAAACTTGAATATGTCATTAATGGACTGTAAGCGGTACATGATCTCTCCAGTGGGAGTTCTTATACTACCAATCACATTTTGAGACCTTCTTTTCTGTATGGCTCTGGCACATAGTGCCCCTATTTTTATATATTCTCTGACAGGAGAATTGAAAGAATCTTTTAATTCCCTCTACTTCTAAATGTTTTATTTTCAGCTTTTAACAATTTAGTCTCAGTTAGGTATGTCTCCCGAAGAGATGAGATTTGGAATTCAAGTTGCTGGATTCTTTGATCTTTTTCAGAGGCTTAAAGTTCTGAGTGCACTCCTTGCTCCACATCTTTTATTCAATATTTTGGCTATCAGTCACAGCTATTTACAGTTGTAAGTCTGTCAATTGGTTTCTCAAAGGTTTAATCTTTTTGTCTGACTCTTCTTTCTGCATTTTAATAGCTAATTCTAATTCTTGAACTCAATCTGTTTCATCCTCAGAAACCCCCTCAGAGTCCCCCACCTGCTCTTTCTGCATTTCTTGAATTTGTTCAAGGTATTTATGCAGCTTAACTAAACTAGGGCATGTGATCTGAGCTTCAGTGACCAGTTTTTCTAAAACTTGTATGTTTTCTGTTAATTCTAGATTCTCTTTTGCCATTAACTTGTGATCTGCTTCTTGCAGTGAACATTTTTTACTGATGTCATCTATCTCTACTCTTAGCTGGCTAACATCATTTTGTAATACCTGATGTGTTGCCTGTAGATGTGAGTTATCACTTTGCAGTAATTCTCTTAATAAGTGCAAAGTGGTAGCATATTCAGCTGTCTTAAGGGTTAATTTAGACTCACTAACCAAAAACTGCAACAAAATTAAGTATAGATTAGTAGCATTACCTAACTGCATGTATGTTTGTTTTAAACTCTCTCCTACTCTAGCAATTTGGAATTGGAATTTTCAAAGTGAAAATTTGTATAATTTTTACTAATGCTTCATTTTCTAGTTCTGCTAAATCTACCTGCATATCTGACATCATTTCTATGTTGAACCTCCAGAATTTAAGCAAGTTTAGGAGTGCAGGGACCTGTCTGCTACAGGACAATTCCAATTGCCCTCCCACCTTACTTTATGATCCTAAGTCAGGAAAAAAATGTGTATTCTCCTCAGAAAGAGACTTTTATTTATCAGATTTGGCAGGTTATAGCACTTAGAAAATAACAACAATTCTTGTCTCTAACATCCTGGACACTAAGTACCAGTTTCCCCTCAAGAAAGTTCTGTATCATCGGTGGTTTCATACATGCCATAAATCTTAGCCTGCTTAATATATGAATACTTATGGTTAACCTACTTACCCTGGTACAGCTTCAGGTGATCTCCCCTGTTTACCTCTGAAGCAGGCTCCGATTAGAGAGCTGGAGACTGTGGGCAGGCAAGGAGACTTGACTCTGGGATGGGTTCTGACAAAGCTACCAGTTGCATACCCATAAGGGGACTAGTAGCTTTTGGCTCTGGTACTTGCAGGCTGTCTGGGCCTTGCTCTTGCCTCTCACCATCTCTGACTCCATGTCACTTTCCACTCCTGAGCAGGGTGTCTCCTCTCTCTGGTCTCCTGCCCCGGTTGCTTGGCCACACCTAGTCTTCTCCCTCCTCAATAGCAGGGACTGCTGGTCTGTTTTAGGCTCCCCTTTCTTTTCTTTCAGGGGTCCCTTCTCTGGTTTCAGTGTTTTTCTCAGGAATCGCCCCTGGGTCTCGCTTCTTCCTTCTTCTTTGCCCTCCTGTCTTATACTTTACAGCTGATAATTATGCTTAAGCTCATGCATAATTATGTGGTGGGTGGAAGGTCTTTGCTGCATTGCAGGTCTTTTCCCCCCTTCCCATTACTTTGGGGGGGGGGGGGCCCTGCCATGTTGCAGGTCTTTTTCCCTCTCCCAATTCTTTGGGTGGGGGGAGAACTGCCACATCTGTATGCCAAGCTGTGTGCCAGAGTGTTTTTCTCTGTCTCAGACTGCCCTCCCTCTCTTACAAGGGTGGGGCTTTTCATGACCTCTGGACTCTGCCTTGGCTGATCCCTGAACCTGCTTATGAGCTTAAGTCATATTGTCTTTCTATGTGCTTTTTTTATTTAGACAGGCATTTACAAACAGGCACATCTTGGTAAAGTATCCTTCAGTGTAAAGTTCATCTGGGCAAAAGTTCTTTCTCTTGCTGAGACAGTGTTTGGAGCCTGTCAGTATTTGGCCTGTACATTTCTTGTCTATTATGATTCATATTTGATGATTCAGTGGTA
This sequence comes from Rhinatrema bivittatum, assembly GCF_901001135.1. NCBI lineage: Eukaryota > Metazoa > Chordata > Amphibia > Gymnophiona > Rhinatrematidae > Rhinatrema > Rhinatrema bivittatum. The sequence continues at coordinate 94,103,231 of NC_042618.1, forward strand.
AACATGAGACATTGCCCTACATCATTATGCAATGCTTCTCTCACTTAGGATGACTAAAGTGAACAGAGCTGTGCATTACAGGAGTCTGATGAAACTTCACCTAGAATGCTGGGGTAGATTTTATAATTTAGCGCGAATGCGTACTTTTGTTCACGCACCAGGCACGAACAAGAGTACACGGGATTTCAATAGATACGCACGTAGCCGCACGTATCCATTAAAATCCGGGATCGGCGCGCGCAAGGCTGCCCATTTTGGGCAGCCTGCACGCGCCGAGCCACGCAGCCTGCCTCCGTTCCCTCTGAGGCCGCTCCGAAATCGGAGCGGCCTCGGAGGGAACTTTCTTTCGCCCTCCCCACACCTTCCCCTCCCTTCCCCTACCTAACCCACCCCCCCGGCCCTATCTAAACCCCCCCTACCTTTATCGCCGGATTTACGCCTGCCGGAGGCAGATGTAAATCTGTGTGCGCCAGCAGGCTGCTGGTGCGCCATCACCCGACCCGGGGGCTGTTCCGGAGGGCGCAGCCATGCCCCCGGAACGCCCCCGGGTCGAAACCACGCCGACGGCGCCGCCCCCAAAATGTCGCGTCATCCGCACCACGCCCCCGAAACGCTGCATCGCGACCGCCACGCCCCCCCATGCCCCCCGGCACGCCTCTCCATGCAAGCTCCATGCAAGCTCCATGCAAGCGTCCCGGGGCTTGCGCGCGCCGCCGAGCCTATGCAAAATAGGCTCGGCATGCGCAGGGGGGTTTGGGGTAGGTTTTTGGGGGGTACGCGCATATCCTACGCGCGTACCCCTTTGAAAATCTACCCCATTGTGTCCAATACTGAAGTCTAAGCAGAGGCAGTCCAGAGAAAGACCACCAAAATGGTATAGGATCTCCATAAGATACCATATGAGATCAAGTTTACGGACATAAATAATAAGGGTATATACACCATAACATTTAATTTAATTTAATTTCAATTTCTTTGGTGAAGAGGTCATTTTCCTTCATTTTTAAATTCCATTTGCATTATGTCTTAGTGCATGCTATTGGCAACATGCACTAAAAGAAATCTCGAGTCAAAATGTAAAAGTTCTCTCTCTGGCCTGCTGCCAAAATATGCCCACCTTAGTCCCTGCCTTACGTCTTCTTCTAGTATCTTACCCTATCCATGAGTATGACAGAGTAGAGGTCCCTGAAGGAATAGACAGAATGAGAAGTGAACTAAGAATACTTGAAGAGTGGACAAGTGTATGGCAGGGAGCAGGAGCAATCTTAAGAACATATGAGGTGCCACACGGGGTCAGAACGCTTCCTCTCTGCCCTCTCTATCTATCCCTAGCCTGCCATCCTCCTCCCTCCATACTCACCTGCCTATCCCCTTCCCCTTCCTCCTCCCATCTCCTCCTATCCCTTCCCTCCTGCCTCTCTACTCCTGTACTTGTCCCTACTCCTACTCCTCCACCTAGCACTCCTGCCCTCATCCTCGCTCTCCTCTCCTCCATCCTCCCCCTCCTCTCCTGATGCCTGTCCTCTCCTTTCTCCCCATGCCTCTCATGCTCCATCCTTTCCACTCAACACCACCATGCCTCACTATTCCTCCTCCAACTCACCACCACGCCTCATCACTCCTTCTCTACATCACCACCATGCCTTACCATCATGCCTCACCACTCCTCCTCCTCATCACCACCATGCCTCACCACTCTTCCTCACCACTCCTCCTCTGCATCATCACTATGCCTCACCACCATGCCTCACCACTCCTCCTTCACCTCACTACCACACATCAACTCTCCTTCTCCACCTCACAACCATGCCTCATCAAAACACAGACAAACAGGACAAATTAACAAACATTTTCACACAGAAATCAAGACGATAGACAAAGGGAAAAGGAAACAGATGAGAAATAAGCCACAGAATACCTCACTCAGAACTCACTACATACCTCCAACCAACTACCACCAACTCACCTGCTCTCCTTTTCGCTCTCCAAACACCTGACACACCCTTAAAGAGGCAGCTGCAGGAAGACAGTATATATAAACCTGAAAAGTAATACACCACGCATAAATCAATGTGTGGTGCGTAAAATGATACTATGTGTGATGCGCTGATGCAATGTACCACGAGATAACGTAACCAGCTTTGCGGAAAATGCCGATGCGATGTGGTAGACTTGAAATTAGCCTAACCATGGCCATTTTTTTTTAGCGTGGGTGCTATTTCTGCTGTATTTATAGCAATTTGATGAATCTAGGACTTTGTTTGCCTAGTGGAAGCAACGGCCCTGGCAACAGGCAATATTTTGTAAGCTTTGTTTTGAAAGACTTTTTGTTTTGAATAAAGCAATTTGCTACTACCATACACTGCGGACAATTTGATTTTATTTACTCTTATCTACCACTTTGGACTTCTGACTGCTTCTTGCTCCTACCTTTTGTTGAATATTATGGAGGTAATTTTCATAGAAGTTTCGTGCAAAAATACAACATACAAATCTTACCAATTTTAAAACTCATTTACACACTTAGGGGGTAATTTTCAAAAAGATTTACGTGCTTAAAACTGGGTTTTATATGTATAAATGCATTTTACTTAGGCTTTTGAATATTTCTACAGTATATGCCATTGAATTGTTAATAGGTTTTATATGTGTAAGTGCATGTTAAGCACATAAATAGGCTTTTGAAAATTGCTAAGATAATATGTTACATTTACACATATAACTTCTTTGAAAATTACCTCTTTAAAGTGCACTTACACATGTAAAACCTATTGACAATTCAATGTCACATTTTGCAGCAATTTTCAAAAGTCCATTTACATGCGAAAGTACTTTTACATATGTAAAACCCAGTTTTAAGCATGCAAATCCTATTGAAATGTTATCCCTTACATGTTTCAGTAGCTAGCACCGCACTTCCCCCTGTTGTCCAGAGTTGGCCCTGTTGGTCATTCAGAGTGGAGGGCGTGCATGCAAATCTACCTCATGCATATTCATTGCAGGTACACTGAACACCTGACTGGCTGGGAATTCTCCAGAATGGGTTTGGAAAACACTGTTCTAGCTGCTTTCACATATAGTAGTGTTTCCCAACTCTCTCCTGGAGGCACATTTAACCAGTTAGGTCTGCAGTGTATGCAAATCAATTCCATGCATATTTATTATGGATATCCTGAAAACCCAACTGGTTAGGTGTGCCTCCAGGAGAGACTTAGAAAACACTCACATATGTTACAGATATTATCAACAGATGCTCAGGGTTACTAATCTTCATCATTCCAGAGAGTCCTCAGCACAACTTACAGCCTTCAAGTTGCTGGTAACACTGGGATATCACCAGTGATTTATTTATTTAAAATATTTCGGGTGGATTTTAAATGCCCTGCTCCCGTAAATCCGCCCGGATTTACGCGAGCAGGGCCCTTGCGCGCAGGCGCGCCTATTTTGCATAGGCCGCCAGCGCGCGCAGAGCCCCGGGACGCGCATAAGTCCCGGGGCTTTTTTAAGGGGGCGTGTTGGGGCGTCGCCAAATGTTATTCATATTTCTGCATTCATCATAAGAAAAGGCACTGGCGTTAAAAAAAAACTTTACAAAATAGCTGCAGTACAATTTCCAGCTGGATCTGACAGTAGCTAAGGATGAATGAAAAATATGAAAATAAAATATAGATTGTTCCAACAAATTGAAAAATACTGTAAATGCCAGTGTTCTAGAGTATTCTGGTTCAAAGCAAGCAAAAAAAAAAAAAAGAATGATCAAAGAAATAATTCTTTCACTTGAAAAGCATGTTGCTGATCAGTATATTGAGATTTCTAAAAAAAAAAAAAAAATCCAATTAATTTCAGTGTGAGAACATACATATCTACATTGCAAAAATGAGAAGTCACTGACATACACCCAGTGCAGCAAACATGAGACTTCTGACAAACTCCAAGTATCTTGCCGAGTTATTCTGTATGTTCATGCCTTTCATATATAATCAATTTCAACACAAAAACAGCTAATGGGATTGGCATTCCGGTTATACTACCCTTAAAATATCATGTCCTTTTTTTTTTTACAAAGGATATCTTGCTTTTTTGTTGTTGTTGTTGTTTTTACAGCAAATGCCCTTTGCAAATAAGCAGCAAAGAGAAAATCCATCCATGTAAAAGGAAGAAGAAAAATCAATTATTGGGGAAAAATTCAAACCTTATTTTTATATGGCTAAAGTCATGCTTACAATGTAAAAACACTGTTTGAAAATTGTCCTTCATTCTACAGAAAAAGAGGGCAGAATTAGGATGGGGAAGATATTTTCACTGGGATTTCAATTTGAAATAACCACATATGCTTTAACTTGCATTCTTTGCACCTGCTTTAAAACAAGTGGAAATTATGGAGGTTTAAAAGTAGTTTATGTTCACCTTCCATCTCAAACGTGGATAAGGGTAAGCTGGTCAATATAGTGTATCTGGATTTTCAGAAGGCATTTTGCAAAGTCCCTCATAAGCCCTCCTAAGAAATTAAAAATTAATGGGAGAGGAGGCAATGCATTAGTAAACAAAGACCATGACAAAATGGTCAGTTTTCCCAGTGGAGAGAGATGAGTGGTGGAATGACGCATACATCTGCACTGAGAACAATGCTATTTAACTTGTTAAGGATCTGGAAAAGAGATCGAGTGAAATGATCAAATTTGCAGATAACACAAAATTATTCAAAGTAGTTAAAACATGAGTAAATTACTAGGAATTCCAGGAGGACCTTGTGAGACTGGGAAACTGGACATATTAAACAGATGAAATTGAATGTGGAGAAGTGCAAAGTTATGCACATTGGAAAAATATTTCTAATTATATATACCCCCAGTGTGTGATTCCATATTAGAAGTTACCACCCAGGAAAAGGACCTTGCATTCATTGTGGACAATACGTAGAAAGCCTCTGCTCAGAATGTGGCAGTGGTCAAAAGAAAAAAATAGAATGTTAGTAATTATTTGGAAAGGAATAGAGAATAAAATAGAATATCTTAATTCTAGAGGTGTGAATCGTGTAATCGATCGTCTTAATGATCAATTTTGGCTGGGGGGGAGGAAAATCTGATCGTCGAGTTTTTTTTTTTCTAAAAATCGTTAAAAATCGTAAATCGGGGGAGGGCGGGAAAACCGGCACACCAAAAGTCCCTGGAACCCCAGGGACTTTTGGCCAGCTTGGGGGGACCTCCTGACCCCCGCAAGACTTGCCAAAAGTCCAGCGGGGGTCCAGGAGAGACCTCCTGCACGCGGGCCGTATTGCCAATCTTCAAAATGGCGCCGGCGCTACCTTTGCCCTCACTATGTCATATTTCAGAAATATTTCCATTTGATGACTGATAAGGCACCCAAGAAATCTTTACCCATGTTCTGGGTTGAGCCAGCAATTCAGCTTAAGAGATCATGCAGGAAGGCAGTGACAGATAAAGGAACTGCTGCAGAAGAAATGGCGATGGAGGATAAGGCTCCCCATGAACTTACGTTGCCGGCCAAGTTAGTGGAAGCCATGAAATCTGTTATGCAGCAACTGGGTGATAAGATTCATTTCAGTCTCAAGGCCAAGTTGGCCTCAGTAATAGACAAAGTTGGGCAGCTGGTATCTATGATCTGTGAAGCAAATGCTAGTAATATGCTAGTAATATGCGGCCGTCACGTGGTCCACCGCGGTTCCGCTCCCGGACCCCTCGTTGGACACAAACGGAACTTTTGGCCAGCTTGGGGGGGCCTCCTGACCTCCCCAAGCTGGCCCAAAGTTTCGTTTGTGTCCAACAAGGGGTCCGGGAGCGGAACCGCGGTGGACCACGTGACGGCCGCGTCACTCCGACGTGACGTGGACGTCACGTGCTCCTCGCAAAGGAATAGAATAATGGCTTCCTGACTCCCCGCTGGACCACCAGGGAGTTTTGGTAAGTCTTGGGGGGGGATTAAGGAGGGTGAGGGGTTTAAATTTTTATTTAGGATCAACGATCGCGATTTCCAACGTATTCAACATAGCTATGTTGAATAAGTTGGAAATCCGATCGTTTTCGCCTCATCACTTTTTTAAGTTAAAAAAAAAATAAGTAGCGTTTTACATATAAGTTCAAAACGAATGCACACCCCTAATATACATTTCTTCTACTAAGTCAGGCATCCCGCACTCTAGCTGAATTGCTGTTTTTGAGGTCCTATTCAAATCCCCTTCCTCATGGTCCTTGCTGAATTGTGGTCTTTTCCTGGCCATCTGTTGCTTTGCATGCTTGCTATACCACTCCTTGGGCTTTTGATGCCATTCTTCCTCCTCCTGCCTCATCCATTGAGGTACACCTTTTATTTAGCTACTTTTCTTGCTGCATTGTTTTACTCCCAGCATATCAGTTTTTAATAGTCACCAGCATGACTGTTGCTACCCGCACTCCAAGCCAGGCTTTGTACCTTGTGATGATTGCCATTATTGGTGGATTTATTGGTGCTTTCAAAATCTACTTCTCCTATGATACTTGCCAACTCTTAGTTCTGCCTTGCCCTTGAAGTACTTTGCACACTTGCTTGGGCCCTTCATGCTACTCCAAGTACAACTTGACCCCTCCTGATAGCTTTGTCTTTTGATGCCATTGTTCTATTTCTTGCCTCATCCTTCAAGGTTCATCTTACTGTTTTCTGGCTTCTCTTCTCATTTTATTGCTCTGCTTGTACCATTTCAGCGCTTAAAAATTGCCAGAGCCACTGCTGCTGCCTCCACTCCAAAAAAGTCTTCATTTCTTAGGGGGCTTTCTCTGCTGCTTTGACTGGTTTCTTGGTGCTTTAAAAATCCCTTTGCTTTTGGTACTTGCTAACTTTTGGTCTTGCCCCAGCCATCCAATGCTTTACAAAGACCTTAGCTACCCAGTTATCTTTTAACTTTTTTATGCTCTCTTTGTTCTTCAAACTCTGCCCTTTAACAGTTCTTTCAATTATTGGTATCATCTGGTATTTAGCCTTTGATGGACTTCAGCACAGAAAAAGGCAAGAACTAAGAAAGTGCACAATCCAAAACCCAGAACTCCTCCATGATTACTGCTTCTGAGGTAATAGAGGCAGGGTTTTCAAAAATTGATTCAGATAAAAAATTGTTTCCTAGATTCCCTAAATCACAGGATATTAAACAGTTAGTGGCTAAATAATATTTGGTGCATCTAGCCAGTGGCATCTTAGCTCTAGGGAAGACCAACTCTAAATCCTAACAGCCAGCTCCTTCATCTAATGATGCCAAATGGAAATGACAAAAGGTTTCCTCCATAGAATACCCCACTTTGTAGTCTTGGGGTGATCTGGCTACTCTTGCTTCTGTTTTGCTCCTCTGACAATTAATTGGAGAAGGCCTGCCCCTTTTGGAGTCATTTTACCCCATTGTGGGCCCTTTGGCTCTTTATGCTACTTTTGGTGCCATGTTGAAATAGTCTTGGTGAGTTGACATGCCGTTATCCTTATGATGATGTCTATCCATCAGTTTCATTAGAAATGATTAGAAAATCTGAATTTGAAAGCACAAACAAAGCCTGCCTTGCTTTCCAAATTGAGTATAATGGTAAATGAATGAAAACAACTTGTTTTTGTTTGAGACAAACATAACAAATGATTGTAACCTATAAATGAATGAACTGAAACACAATTTTTGACTCTGAACATGTGTACCAGTTAGTTAAGAGCTGGGTTCAACCAGAATTATAAAAAGTGTTAGAAAATCAAAATATTTATTTTTTGTTTGATTTTTTTTATTAATGAGACTTATAAAGTTCATTTGAACTGAAGTAGGTATATGAGTTAGAGATGTTCTGAAAATTTGATATTAGAAGTGAAACCAGGTGAATTATAACCTACTTCTAATTTTACAGAATTTGCCAATTTTCATCACCTCTACCTATAAACATACACACACATGGTACTTGTTCCATCATATAATATTACTTAGCTGTGAACCCATTACAGATGCTAAAAATGTACTGTACAAAAGTCAAATATGCCTTTATCACCAGGAGTCCACATTTGTATGCTGTATGTATGAGTTAATCAGTCAAAAGTGCTTGATTTCTTTATTTATAACCATTTACACAGACGAAGCATGCTGAGCTGTAACTCTTCATTTTCAGAAGCATCCTGTTGGAAGCAGCCAGAAGTATAACATTTTAAAGCCTTCAAAAAGTACAATGTGTAATCAAAATTAAACACAATAATTGTTTATATATGGACTTAAAGAAGCAAAAATATGACACTATAAAGTAATCTTTTCAAAAGTTGCATTTCAGCCCAACCATAGAGATGTTATTTTTGCAGTGTTTTAAGAACTGTATGTACTAGATGTAACTTGTAATTTGAATTATTTGTACTTTGAATAATTCTTATAATCAGGGAAAGAAGAAATACAGTTACATGACGTTAAAAAAAATAGTTTTATGGGGTATTATATTGCTGCTTATACATTTATATGGCATGTTCTACCATTTTAGGAAATAGTACAATGTATAATAGTGATGATTACTATAAGGAAAATTCCAAAACAAAGCTGATAATTCAGCGATTACATTTATAGGTGAATTTTAGAAGAAATATTTGCACAAATGCGAGAATACCATGTATTTTATAAAGGGTTCACATAGACCTCCATATGTGAATGCATGAGCAAAACTAGCATGTGTAAAAAAGGGGAGATCAAGGGGCATTCCTGGGTGGGGCCAATAATTATGCATATAAGTTTCTATTTTAGAACCTGCCAAAGTGACAAGTATAAGTCTATTTGTGTATATTTACACCTGCTAATTATCTGGTGTATGAATAGAAGTGTTTATTTCCAAAGGGGCCGATGCAATAAAGGCACAAAGAAAGCGGGCACTGAACAGTTAGCGCCCGCTCTCTTAACGTGCGCATGGTGCTCCAAAGGGGAGCGCCATGCAATATTTAAATATTTAAATTAGGGGGTCACGTTAGCAAGGATGTGCTAGGGTTGCCGATAAACCCCATCGCAAAACCAACACCAGGTTTATCGACATCGGTTTCCCTGATCGCTATATGGCGGTCACAAAAACTGACGCCGGGTTTATCGATGTTGGGTTTTGTGACCGGTGTACAGCAGTCACAGTTCCTTCGTACCGGGATTCCTGCACAGACACTCAAAGAACAACTTACCAGCTTTGGCAAAAACAACACCGCCACAAGTTCCCTGGCAACTCCTGCCACCTGAAGGAGGGCTGGGTGTGCATGGCCCTGCTGGACAAAGTTAAGTACGGCTTCCACGAGCTGCACAGCCTGACCTGCCGCACCTTCCACACCATTGGCTTCTGCCCTTACATCACAAAAACCAACGCTGATAAACCCAGCATTGTTTTTTGTGACTAGTTCACTGAAAACTGAATCCGATTTTATCAGCGTCGGTTTTCGTGGCTGTACGCCACTAAGGAAAACCGACGCCAATAAACTCGGCGTTGGTTTTTATTGGTGTCGGTTTTCCTTAGTGGTTGACAGCCACAAAAACAAACATGGATAAACTCGGTGTTGGTTTTCAGCGACCTAGTCATGAAAACCAACGCTGGGTTTATCGCTGTCGGTTTTCGTGTGATGGGCCCGATCGTCAAAATTTTTTTTTAAATTTATTTTATTTTTCTTATTTTTTCAAAATGCACATCTATTAACACCTGCTCCTGGCAGGCGTAATAGATGACAGTTAAATGTGCATCGGAGACATACATTTTTCTTTTTGTATCGGGAGTGAATGCTTAATAGCCTCATCCACATGCATTTGCATGTGAAGAGTGCTATTGCATTCACTCTGCATTAGACTCACATTAAATAGGTGTTAATCCCCTTATTTATTTATTTATTTTATTTTGGATTTTTATATAACCGACATTCCTGTAAAGAATACATATCACACCGGTTTACATTGAAACAAAACTTTTGCTGGGAGGCGATACATTAAACAATGAACATTAGCGTATTATAACATTGAACAATTGGAAACAAGGAACAGTTACAAACCGCCTGATTAGTCATGATTAGCGCCTATTTTACCCACGTCTAACTGCACGTTAACAGTGTGCTGGGCTCAGCGCACCATATTGCATCGGCCCCAAATACTAAATGGGTGAGGGTTATGAGGAAACTGGGGGGAATGCAGGCTGAAGAACCAGGAGGGTATTGATGACGCAAAAATGGACTGGGCAAATTGTTGGCCTAATTGGTAAAGCTAATAATTTCCTTCATGCACATGTTTTAAAATTCATAGACTTGCAACAAGTATTAAGGAAAATACATGTGTCAAATCTCCACACAAAGATGTTTAAAATTAGAAGAACAGATACACATGTATAGCAGATGCACACCATTTATCTGGATCAGTTTTGACTTTTTTGACTAAAAGACAGCTTTACCTCTACTTAGCTGGATAAGTCTTAAAAGGAGCTACTTATTTGGCTAAGTAAGTTATGGGAAAAGTCTTCAAATGCTAGTTATCCAGCTATCTTACTTATCCAGCTAAGCAGTGCCTTTCTTTTACTTATCCATCTATTTTACCTGGCTAGATAAGTCTTAAACAGCATCATTTAACTAGATAAGTAACATTTTTCTGAGACTAATCGGTCTAAGTAATGACTTTATTGTCACTTAGTTAGATATATCAAAACTTATCTGGCTATGATGAAAATACATGCTGCACATCTTTTAGATACACAAACATGGTGTAGGACAGATTTACCAATAATTTACATCATGCAAGCACATTTGCATGCATGATGAAAATACAGTCCAGATGGGTTCCACACATTAAGAAAGGAAGGCCAAACAATTTCCGGTATGGTTAAAAAATGAGGTGAAAGAGGCTATTTTATCCAAAAGATCTTCCTTCAAAAATCTGAAGAAGGATCAATCTGAAGAAAATAGGAAAAAGCATAAGCATTGGCAAGTTAAATGTAAAACATTGATAAGACAGGCTAAAAGAAAATTTGAAAAGAAGTTGGTTATAGAGGCAAAAACTCATAATGAAAACTTTTTAAAATATATCCGAAGCAGGATGCCTGCAAGGGAGTTGGTTGGACAATTAGATAATAGATGGGTTAAAGGGGTATTTAGGGAAGATAAGACATCAGGGAAAGACTAAATGAATTCTTTGCATTGGTGTTTACTGTGGAGCATGTTGGAGAGATACCCATTCTGGAAATGGTTTTCAAAGGTGAAGATTCAGATGAACTGACCCAAATCACAGTGAGCCTGGAAGATTTAGTAGGCCAGATTGACAAACTGAAGAGTAGCAAATCACCTGGACCAGACAGTATACTTCCCAAGTTTCTGAAAGAACTCAAAAATAAAATTTCAGACCTATTACAAGTAATTTGGAACCTAGGATTAAATGGTCTGTTTTCACAGTGGAGAAAGGTAAACAGTGGAGTGTCTCAAGGATCTGTACTTGACCAGTGATTTTTAATATATGTATAAATGATCAAGAAAGAGCTATAATGAGTGAGGTGATCAAATTTGCACATGACATAAAATTATTCAGAATAGTTAAATCATAAGCGAATTGTGAATAATTGCAGGAGGACCTTGCGAGACTGGAAGATTGGGCGTCCATATGGCTAATGAAATATAATGTAGACAAGTGCAAGGTGATGCACATAGGGAAAAATAACCCATGCTGTAATTACTCAATATTAGGTTCCATTTTAGGAGTTAACACCCAGGAGAAAGTTCTGGGTGTCATAGTTAATATTAAATTGAAACTATCAGCTCAGTGTGCTGTGGCAGTCAAAAATATAAACAGAATGTTAGGAATTATTAGGAAGCTAATGGGAAAAAAAATAGAGGATGTAATAATGCCACTGTATCACTCAATAATTAAACCACACCTTGAATACTATGTGCAGTTCTGGTCGCCACATCTCAAAAAAAAAGATATAGTTGCACTGGAGAAAGTACAGAGAATGGCAACCAAAATGATAAAGGGCATAGAACAGCTCCCCTGTGAGGAAAGACTGAAAAGGTTAGGGCTATTCAGCTTGGAGAAAAGATAACTGAGGGGGGATATGATAAAGGTCTACAAAATTATAAAAGGACTTGAATGGGTACATGTGAAATGGTTATTTACTCTTTCACTCTTTCAGATAATACAAGGACTAGGAGGCACTCAATGAAGTTAGCAAGTAGCACATTTAAAACACATCAGAGAAAAATCTTTTTCACTCAACACAATTAAGCTCTAGAATTTGTTGCCAGAGGATGTGCTTAAATAAGTTAGTGTAACTGGGTTTAAAAAAGGTTTGGTTATGTTTCTGGTGGAGACATCCATAAACTGCTATTAATCAATAGGGAATAGCTTAGCCACTGCTTGTTGCCGGCATTAGTAGCATGGGATCTATTTAATGTTTTGGTACTTGTCCGGTACTTGTTACTTGGTTGGCCACTGTTGGAGATGGGATACTGAGCTTGATTGACCCTTGGTTTTACCCGGTATGGCATATCTTATGTTCTTTTGATCTTACGTACATGTGCATGTCTATGTGCACCCCTTTACTCGCATATATGGGCACACTCACACATGTTTTAAAGTTATCCTCCCTACTGTTATATATCTTTACTAAATTAGGCCTGGATTTTCTATCAGCGCACAGCTTTGTGAATCCCATGGTAATGGGGGGGCAGGCCTGCGAAAGCTGTCAGTGATCACACCACCACAGTGTTATTGCTGCCAGCTTTCATACCCAATAGCACCACTGTGAAAGGTGGTGGCAAAAACGGGTCTTACCTTATCAATAACGGCAATAACGGGTCTTACCTTATCAATAATGGGTCTTACCTTATCACCGCCAGCGAAGTTACCGCCGCGTCCGTCCTGACACCTCTTCCGGTCCCAACTCCACCCTGACTCCGCCCCTATCAAGCTATTGCGTGCAATACCGATAGAAAATGACCCCTTTAATGTTATTCTTATCTTTTGGATTCTTATTTGTTGTATGCTGCTAGTAGACAATACTTGAAAGTTATTTAACTGAATACAACTTTTTACCTGCTTGATCTCTACCCAGTAAAGTGCAATTGAAATGCTCAGAATTACTCTTTCCTAAATTAATACCAATAAATAATAACCACCATTTTGTCTCTTAATACTGAATCCTTAAATATATATTTTTGATATGTGCATGGAAGTAACTTTAATCCTCCATTGCCACATCATGAATTTTAAATTACTATCCATTATAAAATGGAATAAAGGAGATGATTTGCAGTGGATTGAAAATGCAAACAAACATATATGTTAATATTTTGAGTAATTATAAACTTCTGTCCTTTGAATTAGAAGTGTTAATAGTATATCCAGCTGCATATTGAATTTAGAATTAATTATATTGTGCTGAACTGTAACCATGGTTACACGGAGGCATTGTTATCCATAATACCTATCCAAGACCTCTGAATGTGCTTTGTGTCTGCACATCAGTGACTTTTGTAGGCAGTGAGAAATTCTGGCCTGTCTTTCAACCTTCTTTCTTCTTCTTTAAAAAACTTAACACATATATTGTAGATTAAAGGCAGATACAAAATTAGGACATTAGGACAATTGCTGGATCAAAGTTTCCCACACTGCTGTTGTCATGGAGATGTTCATTTGTACCTTTTATATCTTATTCTTTTTCCATTTGTTAATAGTGGATTTAAAAATTGTGTCATCTATGACATAGTTTGATGTCATTAGTGGAAAATATTAGAGATGTGCATTGTTCTTTAGGTTCGTTTTGGGCTTCAATTTCGGGGAACCGCAGGAAACCATTTTTCCCGAGGTTCGGGTTTTTTTTTTGTGGGCCCCTGATTTTTGGGTTAGCGCGCTAACTCCGATTAGTGTGTGTTAACTCTCATTAGCGTGCACTAACATTTTAAAGTTAGCAAGCACTAACGGGAGTTAGTGCGCACTAACCCAAAATCGAATTTTTCCGAAATTCGGTAAAAATTATTTTTGGGCTTCATTGCCCCCAAACCATGCCGAATTAGACAATTTCGTTGAAATTGTCTAATTTGGCAAAAACGAATGCACATCTCTAGAAAATATACATGTAACATACTTTCATAGCAATTGTTATAAGCTCATTTATGTGCTTAAAATGCACTTACAGAAAACCAGCTTATATCAACAGAAAAGGCATAGGAAATAGAAGCAGATAAGAGTTCTTTCTCATTTTTTGAATTCTTTTGAAAATTGTATGTTGAGATTAAGCTCTCGATATTAGTTCTTTGTGAGAAAGGATTGAGAAATGAAATTATGTTAAGGATATTACTTGATTATTATGTACTTTCTTATTAAGATTGCCTAAGTGTGTTGGAAAATTTGATTTATGTTTGTAATTGTTTAAAAAATTAATAAAGAGATAATTTAAAAAAATGCACTTACAGATATAAAATAACAATTCAATGGAATATATTGTAATAATTTTTGAAAGCTCACTTACATGCATAAAGTGCATTTACAGATATAAAACCCAGACTTAACCATGTAAATCTTTTTTGAAATTATCCCATAAAGTAGCAATTTTCAAAGGCTTTTTAAAATGTCTACAATATATACTATTGAATTGTCAATAGGTTTTACCTGCATTAAGTGTTATGGCCGCTGGTCACGGTGGTCCACAACCGGGGCCAGCCACTCACCCGCGGTGTCGGGACAATCCCAGGGCACCTGTGGGAGCGGGCAGCCAGCTCCGATGCTCGACTCATGGCCATGACCGCTGCTGAGGCCTGGCCGTGTCCCTGCCAACGTCCTTCTGCCACTGACTCTGCCCTCGCCAAGTCTGCTTAGAGCCGCGTGCACGGCTAAGCAGGATTCTTAAAGGGACCACTACTGGATATTACTGAAGCTCTTCCTGGGGAACCTCCCCTGCTGGTTCACTATTTAAAGGCAAGGTCTGCTCCTCAGACCTTGTCTTGGTATCCTGGCTCCTGGTTGGTGGTGTTCCTGAGCTTCAAGTTCCTGTTTCTTGCTCCTGGACTCCGCTTTTTGTTCTCCTTGGTCTTTTCCTTCTGTTCCCAGTTCCTGCTTATCCTCTTGTTGGACGGACTCTTCTGGCTTCGATCACTGGACCGGCTTCTGACCCTTCTCCTGGCTTCGACCACTGGACCAACTTCTGACCCTTCTCCTGGCTTTGACCACTGGACTGGCTTCCAACCTTTCTCCTGGTTTCTACCACCAGACCAGCTTCCGACCTTTCCTTGGATTTGACTTCCGGATTGCATTATGACCTGCTGGAAGGTCCGGCATCCTGGATCCCACGACCTGCAGGATGCGCCTGTGTCCAGACCTATCGTCAGTCTTCAGGAAGTCTCCTAAGTCCATGCGGCTCAGGGCTCCTCCTGGGGGGACCGTGGGCTTCCAGTGGTGAAGTAACTGTTCAACGTCTGCTTCCTGCATCCAGACCCATCTTCAGTCTTCAGGAAGTCTCCTAAGTCACAGCCGCTTGGATCCGTACAGGCTCCTCCTGGGGGGACCGTGGGCTTCCAGTGGCAAAGTAACTGATCAATGTCTGCTTTACCTGGCCTTGCCTTCCGACGATGGGAACCTAAGAGAGTTTATTCTCCCTTATGTGGCGTCAACTCTACCTAGGACTAAGGGTCCACCTTCAGTTTCATAACAGAATACCAAGGCCATGGACCCAGCAGAGGCCTCAGCCCTGCAGGCCATTCTTGGACTGGCCCAGAAAATTATAGAGCAACAATGAATGTTAGAATCCATGGCGTCTTCCATGGAGCGACTCAACGCCTGTCTGGATTCAGTAGTCGCAGTTCATGCAGTTCCTCCAACTTTACCTTCACCGTTCGTGATGCAGGGAAATACTCAACCAGCAATTCCATTAGCAACTCCTCCATGCTATTCAGCTGAACCCCACCTGTGCCAGGGATTCCTCGATCAATGCAGCATGCACTTCCATCTCCAGGCTTCCCTCTTTCCGGATGATCTTACAAAGACTACATACATCTTATTCCTGTTGGAGGGTAAGGCCCTGGTTTGGGCTTCTCCCTATTGGAGACGGTCAGATACAGTGCAGGTCTCTGCTTATATTGTGGAGGATCGGTCCATCTCATTGCTCATTGTCCTACGCGTCCGGGAAACTCCCAAGCCTAGGCTCCACTGGGGGAGTGACCCTAGGCATCACTTCTCCAGCTCCCCTACTTACTCTTAATGTCTCCCTGCTTTTCGGAGGTTACCAATTTTCTACACTGGCTTTAGTAGATTCTGGGGCCGGAGGAAGCTTCATCCTGCAAGATGTAATGATACAACTATGCATTCCTCTGCGTCCATGCCCAAGGCCATTGATTATATCCTCCATCCATGGAGACCCCCTGCCGGGGATAGTGAGGGCAAAATGGCACCGGCGCTACCTTTGCCTTCACTATGTCGACATAGTGAGGGCAAAGGTAGCGCCAGTGCCATTTTGAATATTGGCAAATCAGCCCGAGTGCAGAAGGTCACTCCCGGACCACAGCTGGACTTTTGGCAAGTCTTGTGGGGGTCAGGAGGCCCCCCCAAGCTGTCCAAAAGTCCCTGGGGGTCCAGTGGGGGTCCGGGAGCGATCTCCTGCACTCGTGACATCAGGTCACAGGAACCAAAATGGCGCTACCTTTGCCCTGTCATATGATAAGGGCAAAGGGCCACCGGTGCCATTTCTCTTAACGCAGCCATGGCCAGAGAGCGGGAGATTGTGCCGGGACACCCCCACCCCCACTGGACCCCAGGTAATTTAAAACATTTTGGGGGGGTTTGGGAGGGTGGAGGATTTATTTTAAAGGGTTGGGGTGGGTTTTAGGGTTGTTTTGGTGTGCCGGTTTTCCTGCCCTCCCCCTCCCCCGATAAAACTATTTTTTAACCTAAAAAGCTAAGACGATCAGATCCCCCCCCCCCAAACCAAAATCGATCATTAAGACAATCGATCACACGATTCACATCCCTAATGGCTACTACCACCGGCAGGGCCCACTTTACCAACATCCAGACTGCAGCCATCCACCAGGAGGACCAACAGGATACGGCCTCAGCCCTACATCATCCTCAAATGAATAGAAAAATCATGAGTTAGATTACTCCTACAGCCAAAGATCCAGCTGTTCCCCATATCAGTATACAACATAGGAAGCTGGTGATAAAGAGGAAAGCAGAGCAATGGAACCCAAGGCAGTACATCAAAGAGGCCCAACATGACTATTCACAGATGTGAAAGATTGTTTCTCCTCTCAAAAAGCACAGGACCACCAAAGTATCATGGAAATGAAAGCTGTGGCAGCCATATTTGAGGGCTGCCAGTGGGAAGGCATCACTGTGAAGGAACTCAGCCCCCAGAGGCTGCAAATGTTTCTAGTCATCCGTTACAATGAAACTATGATTCAGATTCTTGATCTGTTTATGTTTCTGATGATATACTGACAAGGGTCGAAATTCACAACAGGGAGTACATAGTAACAGAAAGTTAATGCATAGCTTGAAAGATAGGAAGCTGATTAATAGCATCAGGAGCACAGTTAAGGACATGGACTGCAAAAGGCGCAAACAGATGCAGGGCAAAAGATAGGCCAGAAAGAGTGTAGAATAAGAATAGTATGGATTCCCATTGCTTTTGAAATCCTTTTCTAGCTCTGAGGCCTTCTTGTTTTACAAAGTGAATCCTAGATTTATTAAGCCACAATAAGACAATATTGTAAGTGCCTGCATTTTGTAATTCTGTGATTTGCAAATAAACTATATTGAATCTATCTGGAGTTCTGTTGTGTCTAGTCTAAGGCTTCCCC
This sequence comes from Rhinatrema bivittatum, assembly GCF_901001135.1. Taxonomy (NCBI): domain Eukaryota; kingdom Metazoa; phylum Chordata; class Amphibia; order Gymnophiona; family Rhinatrematidae; genus Rhinatrema; species Rhinatrema bivittatum. The sequence continues at coordinate 94,121,015 of NC_042618.1, forward strand.
TAACCCTTACCCCTCCAATGCCTAATAACCCTGTTTTTTTCTTTGAAATGCTTTTCACCCCAAACCTTGTTTCCCAAAGGAATATAAATGTTTTGAGGTATTGTCAGACCACAGAAAATAGTCCTGAATTCAAGTATTCAGTCCTGGATGGTTCTTCTAATTTTCTCAGATCTTCAGATATTGTTGGACGGCTTGCCAGAAAGTTCTTTCAAACTTTCTTAACTGCTTGTACTCTCCGTATTAGATACCATGCTTCAGTACCTTGTAGTCCCAATAGTGCATTTTGGTCGTGACACCACTACAATAACCACATGTTTTTGATAATGCTAGTGGAAGGTTTTTCTTAAATCTTCCTTTGTGGGTTGCTTTTTTCACAGTAGTCTGTACCTTTTTGATTTGTCCATAGTTTTAACCCTACAACTACATTGTCTGTAGGAGACTCCTCTGTAAGACCTTCATGTAACTGCGATTGCTGCTTCTATCAAGGATATTATTTGAATCTGGCTAGTATTAGTTCTGGGTCAAATCCTAAGTGTTAAGACAGCTCAATGTCCTTTACATCAGTGATGATCTTATTTAGTATTAGCTTCACATGGAGGAATCCAAAATTACAGTGCTCTGCCAAGGTATACTATGTACTGCTATAATGAATGTTTCCACGCTTTCTCTGGTTCCTGCCATCTCATGTTAAAGCCAGACTCACTCATGTATCACATTGCTCGTTCCTACAAATTGCTGATAGAAAGCTTGTTGGACTGTGTCATAGCTTTCCTTATCATTGTCACTGAGAGAAATGGCACACAATATGTCACCTGCGTAGTCACCCATAGCATACAGCCGAGAGATGATCCAGTATGCCTCATTTTTAGCAACAAGACCAGATGTAATGCAAAAGCACAAGAATTATCTAATCCTCCTAGGCAGTTTACCAGTTAAAGTGAAGTTAAATGACTCTGGAGGTATTACTTGGAAGGCAGTTCATGCTGACATCATAAAAATGTGTGTCTTTATTTAGTCTCTGAAGAAACAAGACACCTTGATCATCTTGTTTTTCATGCACTTTCTCTCTCATGTGTAAATTTCCCTGCTTTCTAAAACCAGCTGTAGGATTTTTTCCTTTCCTTTTCTTTATTTTTTCACTGGAACAAGCTGATTTGTCCAGTTACAGCTACTACTCCCTGTCTTGCTAGAACATACAGGGTATTTTTAAAAGATTAAGTGGAATATGAGGTAGCATTACAGTTAATTGTGTCAGCAAAAAGGTGCTCTGGTATGATATCAAAATAAATAGGTATCAGGGGAAAGACATAATAAATATTCAATTGAGACATTAGATCAACAGAATAAATCAAGTCCTATTTATTCATGGTACTATAATCCACAAAAGACAGGTCATAAAGAAAACAATAAGGTCTGCAAATTTAATAATTCTCAGTTCGCAACATTAATTTAAAAAAATGTTTTGAAGATGTTTTTAATTTTCTTAATTCATAACAAGATATTAAAAGTGCGCAAACAAGAGTGGAGGAGTGACCTAGTGATTAGTATATCCAGCTAAGGAACAGGGAAACCAGTGTTCACATGCCACTGCTGCTCCTTGTGACCCTGGGCAAGTCATTTCACCCTCCATTGTCTCAGGTATAAACTTAGGGCCTCATTTACTAAGCATTTTTTCCCACAGACTCAAAACAGGAGAAAGCCAGTACAAGGTGCTCCCCTTCAGAGACAGAGGAAGGTGCATACGACTTCATCGCCCGATCCTGAGGTCCAGCCCCAGAGGACATGGTATCAGTATACTGCAGCAGGGCCTGGCCTTCAGGGATCATCCCATCCAATAATATAAATGGAGCAGAAATTGAACCTCCAAGCTCTTAAGACCCTGAAACTTGTCATTGGAACCAAACCATTTCTAAAGTTGGTTGGGAAGGAGAAGGCGGCGCTGAAAACTCAGAGAGGATAGTATGAACATTGGCCTTCCTTTTCTTCTCCATATGCAAGCAGATAATCAAGGATTAGCTGCCTTTCCTGCAGCAGTGACATTAGATATGGTATGGACTCCAATTGTCATGCTTGAGAAATCTGTCTCTTCTCATATTGATGCAGCATTAAATTCTCTTAGAACTTTGTCCCCATAAGTTACAGAACATTCCAGACTGATTAAGAAGCATAAATACTCTGCTGTGCATTATTGTCAGGTATCTTTGATTCATGAAAATAAGTTACTTCATCAAAAGTTAGAATGTTTGGGATATTTTTCTAGGATTAATTTGCAATTTATGAAGTTTCTTCCATGTACATTAATTCCTCCTTTAGAGATGCCTCAAAAGTTATATTTTGAGTTTCTCAATGTCCCTACCAAGCTTATACCCACTGGGGGTAATTTTCATAAGGATTTACATGTGTAAATGTAACTGCTATTGTAGCAATTTTCAAAAGCCATTTACTTGAGTAAAGGACACTTACGTGAGCAAATCCTATGGACAATTCATGGCATAAATTGTAGCAATTTTCAAAAACCCACTTACACAAGTAAAGTGCATTTACTCAGGTAAAATCCAGTTTTAAGTGAGTAAATGCTTTTTAAAATCAGGCCCACTTTCTCTAAAGTTTATTATATTCCTAATATACATAAGAAGCCAGTATATGATGGAAATTTAGGGAGAATTGAACCTTTTAATGACAGTTTAACTATCTCAGATTTTTTTTTAGAACATTCACAACATGTAATTAATGGTAAAGCAACTCTACTGGATACTTTAAACTAGGAATCCAAAAAGCAAATGATGTTGACACTGATTTTTAGTCTCAAAGACACCTGCTTCTTGGGACACAAAATTACTGCCTTCCCTGATGTTGTCAGAGAAACAGCAGAGATGCAGATTTTTTCTTTTAAAAAAGCAGAGGGTACTCATGTTAGGGCCAATGTTCCTTCTTAGTGTTATGGTTTTGTAAGAATGTGAACCCTTGGGCTGAGATGAGAGGTGTCTCTGCCCACAGGGAGGAGCCCTGTGAGCCTCACCGTCAGCAGGCGTACACTCAGTGGCGTGGGACACAGCTAGAAGTAGAGACTTTAATATGAAGAAAGAAAAAAGTAATATCCACAGAGTTCTAGAAGTAATAATACAGTCCTGAGCAATGGGAAGTACCCAGAGCGAGACCACAGATGAGAAGATCCTGTAGTGACCCGCGGAGCGGGGTACGCCGGGGATCCCCTCAGATAAGTGTAGGCACCTCAGGAATACAGACCCGGTAGTGGCCCATGGAGCAGGGTATGCCGAGATTTGTCTGTACAGTAGATGTTGAAGAACTGGTAGAGATGCCGGAACCCGGAAGTGGCTCCCATAGTTGGTGTGTCGATACTCTGTAGCACAGGAAAGCTGAATAGCTTCTACTGTAGGAAAGCGGTAGTGGCCCGAGGCTAGGGGTACACCGCAAGAATTCCTCAATACAGTTCGCATAGTAGAAGTCAGTAGAGGCACTCACAAGCAAAGGTTACAGGATAGAGAAAGACCTGAGGAGCAGGTCTGATAGCGGTCAGGAAGGTAGGCCCTCCGAGGAGCAGATAGCTGGGAACACAGGGGAGCCCCCAAGGAGCGGATACTCAGAACGTTAGAAGCAAAGACCAAAATCAGGAACAGGCAGTCCTTGAATGAGGTGGATTCAGCAAGACGGAACTCCTTGCTAACTCAAGGAAGGCAAGGGCCGGTCAGATTAAATACACTAGCGGTTTGACGTCATCAGGAGGGGACACCCCCGAAGTTCCCATCATGACGTATTCAAAGGAGGCCCTTGCAGTGCTCACACTGTCCTGGGAATGCCGGAGAGGTCAGTGGAGATTAGCAGAGATTGCCATTCTTCCTAGACTTGATGGTGCAGGGAAAAAAGAGGTAAGCATGAGAGGTCGCAGTCGTCTGCGACCAACAGGCGTAACACTTAGGTTTCCTTGCAAATGTGTAGTCAAGTTCCAGGGGGATAAATATTTATTTTGATCCTGTGCAATTAAAGGGATTTCGACAAAATAGGAGCTTTCCATCTTCTGGTCCATAATTTGAGTAGGCATAGATAGACTTAATTAATCTATTTGAAACTTTTCTTTGTTACCTTTTCCCTTTATATGGCCTAAAGAGTATCTATTGTGTTTGGTAAATTTCTTTGACTTATATGAGACTATGTATACAAAAATATTATGTTTCTTATCTCAAAATTATTGCTTTGATGTATATTACTGCAAAATTTAAATAAAGATTTAAAAAATAGAAGAAAGCCTTTAGTAAATAGACATCTTGGATTATAAGCTCTTTTGGGACATGAAAATACCAATTGTAGCTGAATTACATCACCGTGAAAAACCAATGCAAAGGAGTGCTCAAAATAAATACATAAATAAATACTGGGGGCAATTTTCAAATGACCAAGTTGAAAGGTGTACAGGTACCTCGTATTCAAAGGGAAAGTGTGTGTGCGTGTGTGTACACACTTTCTCTTTGAAAATTGCCCTGGTTATGATGTAACTATGGATTCTTCCACCTGCTTTATCGATGGGAAAATTTCTTCTGAAAATAGCACATGTTGATTTGAAGATAAAATCACTAACGTAAAGAAACCTAGAAGTGAATAAACCAACCCGATGTAGAGAAAACAAGAATTCACCTTATTGAAATAAAGACAAACATCTGAAATATTCAAGATCTATATGACCATCATATAAGTACGTGTTAGTATTTGTTCACATCCACACTTTCTGTGGACTCAGATGTCAGTCTTTATCAGACTACGTCTGAGTTATAATCATCAGTCATCAAAAATGGCTTTTCAGGAATTATTTGAATGCACATAAAAACTTGAACTTAACTTCACTTCCTGTGTTCCGATAGCTGGCATATTGAATCAGATGCTTTTGAGGCATCCCACTTTCTTCCTGCTTCTCACAGAGAAGCTCATCTGCATTTACGCTTCTATGGAAATGCCCTGTTATTATCCTGCAACTCTCTATTAGGCTTTTCAGGAATGGATTCCTGTCATCCTTGGGATCTGGCACCGGCGTGTCCTTCACTGCCTTGTGCAGCAAGTGTGGAAAGCAGCGGATGCAGTGAAAACCCCCTTTTTCTGTTGCCTTTACCATTTTTTGCACCACATTCTGTCATTATGAAACTTATCTGAAGACTTCTGCTTTTCCAGTCTAGCTACCAAATCCCCCATCATCATCTTTTAGCTGATAAAATATTGCTTGAGATATGGGAGCTATGGACTTACTTGGTTTGCATCAAAGCCCACTTGCACCCTATGCTCCATCCCCACTAGGGGGCTGCTGAAAAAAAATATACGAAAAGCAGGCGCTGAAAAGTCAGTGCCTGCTTTCTCAACGCGCGCATGGTGTCCTCAAGGGGGGCACCATGCTATATGCGAATTAGGGGGTCGAGCTAGCAAGGAGGCACTAGGGTCACTTGCGTGCCTCTAGCGCCTCCTTGCTAACATGAATCTGCAGCGGCTTCCGGTTACGAAAACTGATGCCGGTAAACTCGACATCGATTTTCATAACCGGCTGTCTGCCAGTAATTAAAATAGACGCCGAGTTTGCCAGCGTTGGTCTTCCTAACTCGACGATCTGCAGAGGTATTTCTTTCTTTTTTTTTTTAAATTCAGAAGTACAGAAAAGCTGGGTTTTTTTGGCTTTCCTCTACTTCTTTTACATGCGCTCAGCTATTAATGCCTGCTCCAGGCAGGTGTTAATACCTGAGAGCTAAATGTGCGTCTGTCTCACACACTTTTGTTTTTGAATGCAGAGTGTATGAGTAATAGCCTCATTCACATGCATTTGCATGTGATGAGCGCTATCCCATTCACTCTGCCTCGGACGCGCATTAAATAGGCGCTAATCCCCTAATTGCATTAGGGGGTGGATTAGCACCTATTTAACCCACGTCTGGCTGCAGGTTATAAAGTGCACTCGGCCCCTAGAGCTGCTGCCAGTCCCTGCCTCAGCCAGGGCCCACCAGTGTGCTCCCAGGAAGATGCAAGCCTACATAGCATTTGTGTTCTGATTTAGATAATCCCAGACAAGATTTTTCCTTAGACTCAATTTGTGCAAGTGTTGCCTTCATTGCCTAAGAAACAGGAACTAAAGATAAATGTGCTGCTGATTTTGGGCATTACACTTCTGCTACCCCTGCCCTGTTAATGCCAGTTAGATGATTCTCCCTCCTTTTCCCTCTGCTCTAAAACAAAAGATAGAGGAGCAGGTGGTGGTGATAATTCTCTCCAAATTCTTCTGCATTGTGCTGCTTTCCTCTTCTTCCATTGTGGACCTAAAAATGTCCCTCTTCAATTCATGTGTAGGACTGTCTTTTTTATTGCTTCCCCTTCCAAAGTTTGCCAATATCCCATCCTCTCTATTTTCCTGACTCAATGGAATTTTTTATAGTGTACTGCCTATTGGGGATTTAGATATTACAAATGATACTATAACAAATCCCCACTCACAATATCACTCACTGTATGGAGAACTGTCAGTCACACATGAAAATACAGATACATATGTAGTGTATGTGTGCTGTGTTGTGTGCACAAGTGCTGACTGACTCCATACACACACACAAAAATCTGTTAAACATCAACAGACAGAAAAGACAACCTGGTAAGACTTCTCTTCAGTTTCTGAGTGTGCACTGCTCACCTCATCACCGTCAGAGCAGTCCAGAGACAAAAATATCACTAACACTGCTTCAACTACAATCTTATTCTTCACACTATCTCCAACCCTGACCTTCCCCAATAAAGAGAAAATTCAAAATCAGCAGCAATGCACTGCCTCTCTTTCAGGCATAGCTAGTGTGTGAAACCATTACAGCACAGAGAAGAGCAGAAGCAGCCTTTTACCAGTGTGAAATTAAAAGGTTTGTAAGCTTTTTAAAAACTCTGTCAGAGCTTCTAGTAGCACGTCCTTCTCTGTCAAGATTTAGAAAGGATATACAAAGCTTCTTGCACATGCTCAGTCTTTACAGTTGAAGAACATCAGCATCAGTTGAACTAGATAGCAGCTATCATTTGTCTAAAACAGAGCTTTCCAAACTTTTCATGTTGGTGACACACTTTTTAGACAAACATAATTTCGTGACACAGTAATTCAGTCTACCAGCAAACCAGAAGTTAAAGGTTAAACGAACAAAATGTATTTCAACAATTTATGTATGTTTCCTTAAATATATACATAAATAAAATGTTTCATAACACAACCTATCTCATAATAAATATTTGCAGGCTTCCACTTCCTCCATGCTGATCTCATAGATTGTGAGATCGGCATAGAGAAAGTGCTACTCTTGCACATTCCCAAAGATTACATGTGCTAATCACTAAAAAGTAATTTTTTTTTTTACCTTTGCTGTCTGATCTTAGTTTTCTAATCGGTTGGTCACAGGCTTTTTTTTCCACCTTTCCTTTCTTGTTTTTTTGCCAATTCCTTTTACAGGGTCTTTTTTTCTATTTCTTTTCTCTCCATCTGTCTTCCCTCAAACACACAATCAGGTTCTCATTCTCACACGCTATCTCACACATTCTCACACACACAGGCTCTCACTCACATGCAATCTCACACATCCACAGCTCTCACTCTCACATGCCTCTCTCTCATACATACATACATACTGTCTCTCTCGTGCACATGCTGTCTCACTCTCACACACACAGGCTCTCTCACTCCTACATGCTCTCTTGCTCAAGCACAGGCTCTCACTGGCACATGCTGTCCCTCTGCACGGGTTGCTGAAGGATGGGCTCTTCAGAGGCCCTGATCTTCCCTGGCCACGACGTGGGATCCGCAGCGGCCCTGCTATCGGGTTTCCTTCTCTTCTCGGGCCGTCGCAACGTGGGATCTGCAACGGCCCATTAATGCTGCTCTTCTTCTATACGCAGCAGATGTTCCTCCTCCTTCCTGCCCACGCGGCTCCGGCAACGATTTTCTTCCAGGGCTGCACAGGCAGGAAGGAGGAGGAGTGAACGTGACCCTTTTCTTCGGGCCATGGTGATGTAAGCTCCACCACTGCCCGCCGATCTTCCTGCTATAGTTCCCTGCTTCCGCCGGCCCTGTGGACCGGGCGACACACCTCCACACTACAGGCGACACACTAATGTGTCCCGACACACACTTTGGAAAGCTCTGGTCTAAAAGATGCTAAACCATGATTTGTCCTCTAGCTAGTTCTTTTGCCATCTTGTTCTGCCTCAAGGAAGTCCATGAATGAAATGAATATGAGCTCATTTGTTATTTTAATGCCCATCCTTACTATACAAATACATTTCATTTGCAAAAAAACCCCCCAAAAAATAAATAAATATATATATATATAAGCACTGTAGGCATGCTTCTAGTTTACGTATTTTTGCTATTAGACACGCTACTGAAAATGTACTCCTATATCATGCAGAATGCCAAAATAACTAATACATTTCATTAACCAATATTCAGTACCAATTAATTCCTCTGGAAAACAAGATGCACATTTTTTAGATTCAATGTGATAATTAGTTTTATCTTTAAATAAAACAAAAGTGTTTTAAAAGGAAACTGAGCTCATCTGAAGAATGTGCCTTATTAATATTCCACTAACCTAATATAACCTTGGAATCCTTGAGAGCAGGAGCAATGAGTCAGTGCCATCTACCCACTTATTTCATGTGGAGAAGTTAGTGGAATGAACCAAGCAGCTCGGGGCTATGCAGTGTCATGGCTAGATGCAGAAGCACTTAAGAAATACCAGAGAGAGTGAAGAGACTGCAAATGAAAACAAGGCATGATAACATATATCAGCATGAGATTGGGTTACCATCTCACCCAGGTGTCTCATCCAGTTTTGACTCATCCAATCCAACTGGCTCATCCAAACTTGGTTTTCACTCATTGAATGCATGGAATTGCAGTTCTGATTTTCATAAGAAAACTAGTACTTCATCTTCATGCATACAATGGACTGTCCTGGGTAAGATGGCAAACCCTAGCATAAGAGCTGGAGCAAGGAAGATTTAGGACAACAATTACCAGGGAATGTCATGTTTTTGCAATGTCAGACAATACTTTTGTATGGCAAATACTACAAAAATTCAGGACAATGCAGGTATCAGAGAAAATGGATGAAACAAATAGTTGAACTTTTGTTTCTGAATCAGATACAAGAAACTATTTAATTAGTCAATCTTCGCAGAGCTGTTAAGCAGTTAATAAACCCCCAAAGTTTACAGCCAAATCTGGCTAGTATTTTTTTTAATCTAAATATAGCCAGGTAAAATTTGACTGGCTAGATTTCTGCTATTTGGGCACTAGGGTTGCCCAGTTAATCTTAAAATGCCCCTAGCAGTGTCATCAGCAGTGCAGGTAGAAGTGTTCTCAAGTCCTTCCTTTCCATGAAGAGTGGAACTCTCCAGAATGGCTTGCCTTAAATCTGGACAGTTGGCAAGGACTGTCAAGCAGATTGGACCTCCTTTGTCCCTTGTATGGGATGGTTTAGAGCGGGCTTGTGGACCTCTTCTGGGGTTGGAAAGAGCTTGGGCCATAAGGCAGGGATCATGAGGATGTGCTATCAGTCAGTGCAGAGGGGGTTTGGGACATTTCTGTCACTCAGGAAGGGTGTATTGTCATTATGGGATGGAAAAGTTGTGTTGTCACATGGGAGAATGATTGGTGTCATGAATAGAGAGAGAAAGAGGACCCCCCCCCCCCCACACACACACACACACACACACACTGCCCTCTGATAATCAGCCTTTTTATTTTAGGCCACACACTATGGGAATTTCCTGAGGCAGGTATGTGCTCATTATGTTTGTTTGGGATAATGTGCATGCTCCAGCCATGGACATATTAAGGTGCATTTTTAAAGGGGAGCTGCATGTAAAAATAACATATGTGCATGAAAGGACATGCACTTGTGTAAATGCTATTTTATGCACATATTTTTGGTTTTGCACATGCAAAGGGAAAGAAGGGGTGTTCTAGAAGCACTATGAGCAGGGTTTAGAGGTATGCGCAGTAACTGGTATTTTGTAAGTGATATATGCATATACATTTCCAAACTTATTCATACATTTTTACATGTGCTAATTCTCTTGAGCAAGTGAAATCAAACGTGTCTATTGTCTGCAGTTTTTGGGTATGAAATATGTGTGAACAAAGGGAGGTAGCTGCAAACTAGTGATTTCAAGTACACATGCCAGTATTTTCAAAATGGTATATGCACATACTTTATAAAATTTCTACTACCACATCAAAATTCTAGGCATTTATTTTGACAATGTCATGATTATTTTGTACTTAAAGTATACCTGCATACGTTTATAACAGAAGTATGGGAAGACATTCCTGGGGGCAGGGTTGGGGATGTGTTTCAACTTATGTATTTTTGAATTTGAAAAAGTATGTGCCAAACCTTTTTTTGGAAAACCTACCTGTACAAATTAGCAGCTATAAATGTGTGTATGTAGATTTCCCGAGATAAATCAGGCAGATTTCTTGAGATCATTTTCAAAATGTAATATGCATATAATATACTTTGAAAATTATTGCAAATTCTGAGGTAAAATGTTTCCACAGACTTTTCACTTGTGTAGCCATTCTTAAAATTGCCCTATTACTTTTTATTAAGTCGTATGCTAATTTGAGCATCAATTTTATTGCATGTGCTCCTTTATGCCTGTAGTAAGAAGGTTGTTTGTAAATTTGAAATTCACTAGACATTTTTTTACATGCTTTATTATGGATTTTACATATCAATAAATTTCTTTCATTAAAGACCAGCAAAACTTATATTTCCTCCCTCTGAGCTGTCTCTCTCCCTCTCTCTCTTTTTTTTTTTTTTTACAGAAATAATATTATTATTTACACATTTCCTAAAATCTCCCCACATAGTCAGGTCCACCAGTTGTGGTGTTTTGAAATGTGAATGATACAACCTGAAAAAAAAACAAGCTAACATGCTTAGGGGCAGATTTTTTAAAAATACACGAGCGCGTACTTTTGTTCGCGCACCAGGCGCGAACAAAAGTACGCTGGATTTTATAAGATACGCGTGTAGCTGCGCGTATCTTATAAAATCCGGGGTCGTCGCGCGCAAGGGGGTGCACATTTGTGCAACCTGCGCTCGCCGAGCCCAGCGCGAGCTGCATGTTCCCTCCGAGGCCGCTCCGATTTCGGAGCGGCCTCGGAGGGAACTTTTCTTCGCCCTCCCCCCACCTTCCCCTCCCTTCCCCTACCTAGCCCACCCCCCCGGCCCTGTCTAAACCCCCCCCCCTTACCTTTGTCGGCAAAGTTTCAGCAGGCGTAACTTTGTTTCAGCAGGCGTAACTTTACGCGCGTCGCCGGCAGCCCTGCTCCGTCCTTCGGTCCTGGGGGCTGGTCCGGAGGCCTCGACCATGCCCCCGGGCTGGCGCCACGCCCGCGGGCCTGCCCCCGAAACGCTGCGTCATTTCGGGGACGCCCCCGGACACGCCCCCTCCCGCCCCTTTTCGAAAGCCCTGGGACTTACGCGCGTCCCGGGGCTTTACGCGTGCCGGCGGCCTATGCAAAATAGGCGTGCCGGCGCGCGCGGCCCTTTTAAAATCCGCCCCTTAGTGTCACATGTGGGAGTTGTTCTATCATTTTTTCAGAAATGTTTTCATGCTGAAAACATGTGCAAATAATGAAAACTTCACATATTTTCCTATTGCACTGTCCTATTGTATATTCTGTATTAAAGTACAAAAAAGGCACAGTCTAGATTATTCAGCTCTATGCCAAAGGCTTAAAACTCACTTAAATGTTTGTTCAAGCATAATTGTTCCAGAAATCTTCTTTTTTCTAATTACCATCCCATCTCCTTAAAATTACTATGGATGAAAATAGTGCACAAAAATAATAGAAAACTGCTTTAACTGCACAGTTGAGAATTGACAAATAGTCCCTTAAGGGATAACTATAGGAGGAGACAAAAACTTGCACACAAACTAGACATAAAAAAAACCAAGAGACACAAAAACTGCTGCAAGATCTTTGCCCCTTCCTTAGATCTGGTCCATTATTTTATAGATTATCTAGTGCACACCATCAAGTTTTATTCATTCTCACATGGCTTCCACCCTACTCTTAGTGTTATGACACTTCATTTACAATGCTAAATACAGCCTTTTCTCCTGTCTGTAGGTAACACTCATTGTGTGAAGTGTCAGCTGGTGGGTTCCCTTAGAGAGCAGTTAAGAAAGCTGAGGTGCATTTGAGAAAGAGCATTTATGATGAAGAAGAAATAAACATGGAAATATCAATGATGAAGAGCCAGCAAGAGAGGAAGAGAGGGAAAAGAAAGATGAGACAGAAATGATTTCCCAGGTAGAAGGAAGCTAGATGGAAGTCACTCCTAGCAATTAAGAATGTACTTAGGAAACATTTTCAGGCAAGTGAAGATGCGTTCTGCACAGTGCAAAGTTTAAGCCTCAGTTGTCCACACATATTTTGTGTGCAAACTTTACTGTCAATGCAGCAAGGAGTTTTACTTACAAAAAAATGTGCATGTAGCAATATATGTTCAAATTAGCACCCTCACATCAAAATTCCGTGTTAATGATAGCATTGGCTATTATCTCCCAAAGCAGGGAGGTATGCTGGTTTGTCTCATGAAATATGATTTATGTGCCCAAAAAGTGCTGAGTTGCAGTTCATATCATGTTAATGCAATGTTCTGCCATTGGGGATGCAGGACCAACAAAACCTTGCCCCTCTGATGCTCCAGAACTTCGACCTTTGCTTACTGGGTTGAAGATCTCTGCAGTGCAATGATGTCTTGGTCCTTAGCAAGAGCAGGCCTCACTTATTCAAGATGCAGCATAACTTTTGAGGTGGTGAACAGGCCAATCACAGCTGTCAAAGCCAAAGACTTGACGTCTCTGTTTTAATAAATAATTGAAAAAGATCAAGGCATCTATTTTTGTGTTTATCCTCACCCTTAGGATGTGGCCAACTCTTCCTCCCATGCTGCAACTGTTCAAACCCCCACCACACCAACCATGTGACATTGAGACCATGCTATCTATCTCGAGACGGGTGGGATGGATGGGAAACCACAAAAAGAAGAGGCTGATGTGCAGGCTGGCCCGGGTTTAAATTGAGATTACTGACCCTTCCACTAGACTCCGTCTCTCTCCCCAGACTAGAGGCAGAACAACCCCATGGTGGCCTTCTCCCCTAAGTGGAGGTGGGGGTAGCCTCACACCCGCATTAGGTGTATACTCACATCAACTTTCTGTCCTATATACTGTATAATTGTGAAATCCAGCTCACCTCTCTCTACTCATCTACTTCCCTTCCCAATTATTCCATTATTTAAACCATAATTGAAGCTCAATGGCATAATATTGTTTGAAAATAAAGATCTTTATTAGATGGACATGTCTGCAGTATAGGTCAAAATTACATAACCAATTCAACAATTAAATATATTCTGATATCGTTATTGGGTGAACATATCCTCACCTGAGTTGCCGTTCATATCATTCTAATGCAATATTCTGCCATTAGGGACACAGGGCAACCAAAACCTCACCCCTCTGATGCTCCTTAACTTTGATCTTTGCTTACCGAATTACGATCTCTGCAGTGCAATGATGTCCTGGTCCGTAGCAAGAGCAACTATTTCAAGATGCAACACAACTTTTGGGGTGGTGAGCAAGCCAATCCTGATTATTAAAGCTGAAAACTTGACAGACAACTCATTTACATTCTCACACACCCATGCAACATAGTAGCAAGAATACCCACTGGGTATCCTCTGCCTAGCCAGCTTTCAACACAGCTCTTATCATGTGCATTTAGGCTGTGGTCATCGCTGCAATAAGCCCATGCTAGGGACACCTTGCTTGCCATGGACACCCCATCAACCTAGCTGCATCCATATCCCAAAGCATCGAGGCTATCTATAACAGTAAGGGCCTTCACAGCCCAATGCCCTAGCTTGGCAGAGCCATCATATCACTACAGATATACTGTGTGTTGCTGCAGGGCTTACCAAGCCCCATCCACAAGAAGATAAGGATAGTGCTGCATGTCATACACATACCTGCTTGCACACATTCAGTAATACAAGATGTATGCATGCCCAGGGCTGGTGTATCACCAACCCCACATTAATGAGGATGCTACGGAGGCCTAATGCTGGGAAGCATACTGTGTAATGTTGCTGGGCACTGCTAGGTAGGGATGTGAATTGTTTTTATAACGAATTGAAATATCGTACGATATTTCTTAATTCGTTATATATTGGGTAAAACGTGAAACAAACACTTTTTCTCCTGAATTTTCGTGAAAATCATTTTTCGGGTTAGTGCGCACTAACGGGAAAAATGATTTTTTACTAAAAAAAAAAAATTCCGATCCGCAGGAAAACAAGATTTTCCCGCGGCCACATGAACACGAAAGTGCAAACGATTGGGCACCCAATACACATCCCTACTGCTAGGTGAATCTGATGCAATGCTCTGCCTGCAGAACAAGGTTACTCAGGTCACTTGCCCTATAGCCCACCTAAAATCCTGCCAGCATAACAAGAATGTGCTTAACTCATGCTGCCCAGCCTATAATCCACATAGAAAACCAAAATCACTCAGACTGCCTGGCATATGGCCACATTGAACAGCAGTATGCCCCAGGTTGAAGAGAAACTCTTAACAGATGTGCCATGTGGAGGATTCAGAGACTCTGTGGTAATAAATTATTTCTAGAATGAGTTTGCAATAACCACTGGAGATGCAGGAATGTATGTATCACAGCAGTATAGTACCATGCATAGAGATCAGAATGCTTGGTGGAATGCTTGAGAGAGATGCCGATGCATCTGGAATGACTGCCATGCAATATTGCAAGAGCCCCTCAAGCTTGTCTATCGCACTATGTACCAGACAAGCAGTTCAAATTAACTATCCTGAAATTACTAGCAATGAGAACTGATCACCAAATCATACTTCTGCAATTCAAACCTGATGACAGTGCTATGAGTTGGTACTTAAAGAAGAAACTGGCATGCAACAAGTCATTAGCTGAAGCAAGCAAACATGTTAAAAGTTTTATGTGTTCTGTGATGCTGGGAGAAGCCAAATTAGAACCGCTGTCACTTAAGCTGTGATGTCACTGCAGGGAAGTGAACTGGAAGAAAATATTGTCTTGCCTGAAACATCATTAGCTGAGGTATTATATAGTGCAACATTAGCAGGCCTGTGAAAACTGTGTAGGGGTATTAAGACCTTGTTTGTGAATGAAGGACATGGAATGCATATTGAAAGACCTAATAGATGATAAGATATCTATGCTGGGATTCACCCTCAGGAAAGACATAAGGAACGAGGGAAATCCACCTAAATGATCTGCTGCCACTCACACAATGATGAAACTGCAATCAGGAGATGTATATACAGAGAAAGTGTCCTGCCTGCAAACAGTTGTTCATACTTCACTGATACTTCACGCATATCCAGCATAGCTCCCTGCTTCAACGGCAGGGAAGAAGAAAAACAACCAATAAGGGCTGAATAACATAGTCTGGGTAAAACAAATAAGCATGGGTGTAGCTTGCTTATTGCGGCGGTTACTACCCCTACTCCCCCTAACTAATCAAGCTTTATATTTCACTTGGATGCAGCTCCATCACTGCTCTCTACATTAATGGTGGGGGTGGAAGGGACATAGAACCAAAGAGCTAAGAGAAACAGATAAGTATGAGAAAAAAATGTGTGAAGCTTGCTGGGCAGACTGGATGGGCCGTTTGGTCTTCTTCTGCCGTCATTTCTATGTTTCTATATTAGTCAGGGCCATAGCTCATGGAAGAATCAAGGGAACCTGGCTGATTATAAGTACATTTTGTGACATGGAAAGAAATGGGGGGAGGGGGTCTCACTGAATATTCAATAAATGCTGTGCTTTATGTACCATCTTGGACAGGTAGCATGCCGACTGTGAAAATGAAAGAACTAGGGAAATACTCTCTATGTTTGGCAGAACATTAGCAGAACTTCTGATGGGGCAAGTATGGATGCACCAAGGAGGTGCAACATTTCTTAATGACAGAAAATGCCAAATAACTGTCTATTAAAAATTATCCATTAACTGTAACATGGCCTCCTGAAGACCATGAGCCATAATTCAATAGTTAGCTTGCTAAACAAAAGGTGAAGACAGTGGATTTCACCAAAATTACTATGCATAGAGGCTCAAATCTGTGCATGCTATTAGAAGGCCAAATAAATTATGTGTTACAGCTAGAGGTGAATCGCAACAGGTAACTAATGCTTGGATGCCAAAAATGATCTGCTGAATTAAAAAATAGCAGATGCCATGCAGAAAATGTGCTGAAATGGAGAACTTGATGCTGCACAACTTGGAAATCTTATGGCACTGTGGTACAATAACATGCCGCAGGAATAGTATGGGTGCCTGAAGATAAAATGCCCCAAATACATTAAATAACTGACAGACCCTAGGGAGGAGCCAAGATGGCCATGGCTGGAGGTTGCTAGGTTTTGCTGCTCTGCGTTCCACTTTCCAGAAGGCTTTATTTCCTATTGAATTTTTTCAAAAAATGCCACACAAGAGGAAGGGAAAGGTGAGAGTCTATCCTCCAGACCCACCTGGCCCGAAAGGGCCAGGTGGATCTGGAGGATAGACTCTCATCGACACCTCATCGACAGACACCTCATCGATAGACACCTCATCGACTTTGCTACTCCTGGCTCTGCTGTGGGGGCTCTAAACGCCGCTGCGGAAGTCCCGAGAGGAGCGGTGCTTTCGCCTGGCGAGATCACCTTGAGCCCGCCTGATCCCCGAGGACCGCTGTGTAGCTCTCCCCTCCGTGCTATCGACAGAGCTGGGTTTACCGATGCAAGCGTGACTGGGCAAGCACAGCAGGGTGGATCCGTCGACTTAGCAGGAGTCGGGACAGGCCTATCACCCCTGAAGAATGGATGAGAAACTCCTGGGAGGGGAATTCCCGGTATAGGAGTTGACTCTCCAGGAACATCGGGAGAGAGACAATGGCAGGAGGAGGTAGGAGGTAACATCTTAGACCCCTTGGAGTTTAAAACACCAGCGGAGATAACATTAGAATCCCTTTGGGACTCAATGGCAGTAATGGCCCGAACCCTCAGAGTGCAGTCTCAACAGTTTGGTAATTTCGATAAAAGACTGGATTCAATGGATAAAGAACAGTCTAAAAAATTGCAAGAACAAGCTGCTGTTATACAGGACATGTCTGTTAATTTAAAGCAGGTTCAAGAATTAAACACCACTCTCATGAAGGATCGAATAACATCTCAAAGGAGACTTGAATCGATTGAAAATTATGGGGTAGATTTTAATAAAGTACGCTCACGCATACTTTTGTTCACGCACCAGGCGCGAACAAGAGTACACCGGATTTTAATAGATACACATGTAGCCGCACGTATCCTTTAAAATCCGGGGTCGGCGTGCACAAGGCTGTGCAAAATCGGCAGCAAGCACGCGCCGAGCTGCAAAGCCTGCCTCCGTTCCCTCCCCCCCCCCCCCCCCCGCACCTTCCCCTCCCTTCCCCTACCTAACCCACCCCCCCAGCCCTATCTAAACCCCCCCACCTTTATTTGAAGAGTTACACCTGCCCGAGGCAGGCGTAACTCGCGTGCGCTAGCTGCACGATTTCCCGGCCCGAGAGCAATTTCGGAGGTCTCGGCCATGCCCCTGAAATTCTCCCGGGCCGGAACCACGCCTGCGGCCCCGCCCCCAGATGACGCACTGCCGCCACATGCCCCCGACATGCCCCAACACGCCCCCGACACCCCCCCCCAGGAAAGCCCTGGGACTTACACGCGTCCCGGGGCTTGCGCGTACCGCCAACCCTATTCAACATAGGCTTGGCACACGCAGGGGGAACTTGGGGCAGGTTTTCTGGGGGTACGTGCAGATCTTACGCGGGTACCCCTTTGAAAATCTGCCCCTATTTGCGTGAATTTTCCTAAAGTAATGGGAGAACCCACTCTAGTGACTTTTAAAAGATATATGACTGATATATTAAAGATACCAGCAGATGTGGTGCTGGCCCTTAAGAAAATATTGTTTTTGCCATCTAGAAATATCATCTGGGGAAGCTAGGGATGAGTTTGCAAATTTAACAGAGTATCTGGAAAACTCAAATATGGAAATTATAGAAAGAGCAGTTCTCTTTATTTCTTTTTTCAATGAATTAGAGATGGGGCAGCTGATGAAGGCTTATTTCCAAAATATTAATATTCCCTTTATGGGTGGAGTGGTTAGGGTCTACCCAGACCTTTCAAGGGCCACCCAACAGCGGAGAAAGATGTTTCTTGTAATGCACCCCAAGGTCTTGGCCAAGAAGGTGAGTTTCCTCTTACGGTTTCCCTGTAAATGATGTGTAAAATCAGCTGGAAATACATATATATTTTTTCATGCCCGAACAATTGAGACAATTCTTAGGTGGGAGGACATAGACCGTGAATATTGGGGGCTAAATAGTAAGGCAGAGTGTTAATAGCCGCAAATGATGGATTATGTATTTCCTTTAATTCTCCTTTGTTTTCCTTCTTTCCTCCTCCCCATGGATAAAGGTAGGGGGGGGGTTAGATAGGGCCGGGGGGGTGGGTTAGGTAGGGGAAGGTAGGGGAAGGTGAGGGGAGGGCGAAAGTAAGTTCCCTCTGAGGCCGCTCCGATTTCGGAGTGGCCTCAGAGGGAACGGAGGCAGGCTGCGCGGCTCGGCGCACGCAGGCTGCCCAAAATCGGCAGCCTTGCGCGCGCCAATCCTGGATTTTATAAGATACGCGCGGCTACGCGCGTAATTTATAAAATCCAGCGTACTTCTGTTTGCGCCTGGTGCGCAAACAAAAGTACGCGAATGAGCAATTTTTTAAAATCTACCCGAGTATTCAAGGTGCGGTCACACCATGGAACGATATAGAGGTATTATGACATTTTCCGTTTTATTGAGCATTCCCTTCCTAATAATTCCTAACATTTTGTTTGCTTTTTTGACTACTGCTGCACACTGAGCAGACGATTTCAAAGTATTATCCACTATGATGCCTCAATCTTTTTCCTGGATGGTAGCTCCTAATATGGAACCTAATAGGGATGTGAATCATTTTTCTGACGATTGAAAATATCGTATGATAATTTCAAAGTCGTCAGAAATCGGGGGCTCCCCGAAATCAATAGGAAAACCCCACAAAATTGTTCGTGGGGGGTTCTCTTATCGTTTTGGGGGAGGGTGGGAAAAACGGCACACAAAAACAACCCCTAAACCCACCCCGACCCTTTAAAACAGATTCCTAAGCTTCCCCACCCTCCTGACCCCCCCTCCTGACCCCCCTCCTGACCCCCCAAAAAACCTTTTAAAGTATCTGCTGGTCCAGCGGGGGTCCTGGATCGATCTCCCGTCTCGGGCCATCGGCTGCCACTAATAAAAATGGCGCTGATGGCCTTTGCTTTACCGTTGACAGGGTATCCGTGCCATTGGCCAGCCCCTGTCACATGGTAGGACTAATGGACGGCTGGCACCATTTTTATTAGGTGGGAGCCGACGGCCCAAGAGCGGGAGATTGCTCCCGGGACCCCTACTGAACCACCAGGTACTTTAAAAAAGTTTTTTGGGGGGGTCGGGAGGGTGGGGGAAGTTAAGGGATCCGTTTTAAAGGGTCAGGGTGGGTTTTTTGTATATCGGCTCGGGCACAGCCGATAAAAAAAAAAACGATCGGACCGCACCGATGGCCCGAGAGTGGGAGATCACGCCCCCACTGGACCACCAGGTAATTTTAAAAGGTTTTGGGGGGGGGGGGGGTCAAGGGGGTCATTTTAAAGGGTCGGGTGTTTGTTTTTTTTTTATCGGGCCATCGGCGCCATTTATATTAGTGGCAGCCAAAATGGCGCCGATGGCCCGAGAGCGGGAGATTGCGACTTGGGATGGTCTGCCCCTGTGACATAGTGAGGGCAAAGGTAGCGCCGGCGCCATTTTGAATACTGGCAATATGACCCGAGTGCAGAAGGTCGCTCCCGGACCCCCACTGGAATTTTGGCAAGTCTTGTGGGGGTCAGGAGGCCCCCCCAAGCTGGCCAAAAGTCCCTGGAGGTCCAGCGGGGGTCCGGGAGCGATCTCCTGCACTCAGGCCATATTGCCAATATTCAAAATGGCACCGACGCTAGCTTTGCCCTGTCACAGGGTAAGGGCAAAGGGCCATCGATGCCATTTTTATTAACGCAGCCAATGGCCTGAGAGCTGTTGATCACTCCCCGCCCTCCCGCTGGACCACCAGGTAATTTTAAAACCTTTTTTGGGGGTTCAGGAGGGTGTTTTGATTATCGGATCGAGCATAGCCGATAATCAGAACTCAAATCGGGCTGGGCGATAAAAATTTTAAGATTTGGATCGGAACTGGAACCAATCAGATTCCGGTTCCGATTCACATCTCTAATATGCAACACCTTGCATTTGTCCACATTATATCTCATCTGACATTTGGATGCCCTATCTTCCAGTCTTGCAAGGTCCTGCTGTAATGTATCACAATCTGCTTGTGATTTAACTACTCTGAATAATTTTGTATCATCCACAAATTTGATAACCTCACTCGTCGTATTCCTTTCCAGGTCATTTATATATATATATTGAAAAGCACCGGTCCAAGTACAGATCCCTGAGGCACTCCACTGTTTACCCTTTTCCACTGAGAAAATTGACCACTTATTCCTACTCTCTGTTTCCTGTCTTTTAACCTGTTTGTAATCCACGAAAGGACATCACCTCCTATCCCATCACTTTTTCGTTTTCTTAGAAGCCTCTCATGAGGGACTTTGTCAAATGCCTTCTGAAAATCCAAATACACTACATCTACCAGTTCACCTTTATCCACATGTTTATTAACCCCTTCAAAAAAATGAAGGAGATTTGTTAGGCAAGACTTCCCTTGGGTAAATCCATGTTGACTGTGTTCTATTAAACCATGTCTTTCTATATGCTCTATGATTTAGATCTTGAGAATAGTTTCCACTATTTTTCCCAGCATTGAAGTCAGAATCACTGGTCTATAGTTACCTGGATCGCCCCTGGAGCCCTCCCTAAACACTGGGGCAACATTGGCCACCCTCCAGTCTTCAGGCACAATGGATGGTTCCAATGATAAGCCACACATTCCAACCAATAGATCAGAAATTTAATTTCTGAGTTCCCTCAGCACCCTAGGATGCACATCATCTGGTCCAGGTGATTTGCTACTCCTTAGTTGTCAATCTGGCCCACTACATCCTCCAGGTTCACAGCGTTTTCGTTCAGTTCGTCTGACTCATCACCCTTGAAAACCATCTCCAGAACTGGTATCTCCCCAACATCCTCACCAGTAAACACGGAAGCAAAGAATTCATTTAGTCCCTCTGCAATGGCCTTATCTTCCCTAAGAGCCCCCCTAATTCCTCAGTCATCCAGTGGTCCAACCGACTCCCTCACAAGTTTCCCGCTTCGGATATATTAAAAAAAGTTTCTAATTAAGAGCTTTTGCCTCTATGGCCAACTTCACTTCAAATTCTCTCTTTGCCTGTCTTATCAATGTTTTACACTTAACTTGACAATGCTTATGTTTTATCCTATTTTCTTCAGATGGATCCTTCTTCCAATTTTTGAAGGATGTCTTTTTGGCTAAAATAGCCTCTTTCACCTCACCTTTTAACCATGATGGTAATCGTTTTGCCTTCCTTCCACCTTTCTTATTGTGTGGAATACATATGGACTGCGCCTCTAGGATTGTATTTTTAAACAATGTCCATGCCTGTTGAACACTTTTAACCTTTGCAGCTGCACCTTTCAGTTTTTTCTATTTTCCTCATTTTATCAAAGTTTCCCCCTTGAAAGTTTAGTGGTAGAGCTGCAGATTTACCTATTTTCCCCCTTCCAGTTATTAGTTTAAATTTGATCATGTTATGATTACTGTTGCCAAGTTACCTCTCTCATCAAATCTTGCGTTTCACTAAGAATTAAATCCAAAATAGCTCCCTCTCTTGTTGGTTCCTGAACCAATTGCTCCATGAAGCAGTCATTTATTACATCCAGGAACTTTATGTCTCTAGCAAGTCCTGATATTACATTTACCCAGTCAATATTGGGGTAACTGAAATCTCCCATTATTATTGCACTGCCAAATTGGTTAGCTTCCCTGATTTCTCTTAGCATTTCATCATCTGTCTGACCATTTTGTCCAGGTGGACGGTAGTATACTCCTACCACTATACTCTTATCCAATACACATGGGATTTCTACCCATATAGATTGTACTGAGTATTTAGTCTCTTGTATGATCTTTATCCTGTTGGACTCTATACCCTCCCAGATATAAAGTGCCACACCCCTTCCAAGTTGATCCTCCCTATCATTGTGATATAATTTGTACCCTGACATAGCACTGTCCCATTGGTTATCTTCCTTCCACCAAGTCTCTGTGATGCCAATTATATCAATCTCATCATTTGCTGCTATACACTCCAACTCTCCCATCTTACTTCTCAGACTTCTGGCACAGGCATACAAACATTTCAAAGTGTATTTTTTGTTTGTATTAACAACCTGCTTTTCAGTTGTTAGGGATAATTCGTAAAATATTAGCCTCGGTGATTTTTTACATATAAGCACATGGACTATGTTTGCTTTTAATGGAACCTCGCTGTTGGGATGCCCTAACTCTCCTGTTTCATTAGTATCCTTCAAGGATACATTCATCCGAACCATGCACTGCTGAGTGACTGTCGGTTTTCCCCCTTGTTCTAGTTTAAAAGCTGCCCTACCTCCTTTCCGAAAGTTAGTGCCAGCAGCTTGGTTCCACTCTGGTTAAGCTGGAGCCCATCCTTTCGGAAAAGTCTCCCCTTTCCCCAAAAGTTTCCCCAGTTCCTTACAAAACTGAATCCCTCCTCCCTGCACCACCGCCTCATCCACTCATTGAAACTCTGGAGCTCTGCCTGCCTCTGGGGACCCGCATGTTTTCTCTTCTATTTGGCTGGGCTGGGTCTACAAATGCACGTTCTAGCAGTTCTTTTACTTTTAAAACTGTCACTCTTCAATACTTTAACCTTAGCAATTTTCACTTTACCTTTATTCCATATCTTTAAACATTCTTTTCATGCTCTCATCTAACACACATCAATGTCCCATAATGATCCTTCTGTGACTGCAAACTCCACCTGGCAACAGCAGTCTCTCTGGCAGCAGCAAGCCCAATGCATGCAGCTGAACTGTGTCCATGAAGGTCTTTCATTTTTTCTTTCCAGAAGGATCAATATACCTCTAACATCATAACAAAGAGTTTCAGATTTAAAACTGTCCCTCCTTTCAAATGTTATCACTACCAAGCTTCCCCATAACATGGCACAGGTGTCAGCCACCTCTATTAAATTCACATTCCTCTTCCAAATAACAGTGCTGCCCAGAAATCCTAGGGGCTTGCCACTTTACTCCTTAATGGTAACCCTACACTGGCTTCCTCAATTCCAAAAGACCAGGAGGAAAATCCACGCTTTTGGAAAGATTATAACAGATCACAGTATTTTATAAGGCAAAACCAGGACTGGATCTCTGTTGGATTTGGAGTCCTGTCTCAGGGACTTTTCTGGACACTCAAAACCATGCATAACTACCCTGGCCAAGATTAGGAGACAGAAGCATGGCATCCCATTACCACTCCTGAAAAAACCAACAAGTAATTTACAGTACATTTCCAGGAGCTACTCTATTGCGGGTAGTTCCATGTCTCCTCCAGAAGTCTTTCACTTGCATGTCCCATCTTCTGTTGGGCCATCCCAGAATCCCATGAATGCCCTAATGCATCCTGGCGAGTTATGACCAAAGGAACTTTCAACACAAAAGATGTTGTTCTTAAATGCTAGCAGTCTCTTTCCTTTGGAATCTTATCTTAACTCCCCTCCTGATGGGGGAGTTATATGATCCTGTTTTAGGCTATTTATTATGTTAGTAGAAATTATTTTTCTTTTAAAGATGTTTTTACTTGAATGTATTTAACATTTGTGAGAATTATTTATGTATTAATGATTTTAGTTATTTAATTGTTTACATGCACAATTTGGAAATCGTCATGATTGTTATGTTATAGAACAGTGGTTCCCAACCCTGTCCTGGGGACCCCCCAGTCAGTCGGGTTTTCAGGATATCCATAATGAATATGCATGAGAGAAACTTTGAATGTTATAGGCAGTGCATGCAAATGTTCTCAACAGGATTGGGAACCACAGTTATAAATTGACAGTATTCAAATACACAAAATAAATAAATAAATACTGAACAGAAATGCTAGAAAGCTCCCTTACACTGACACCACTCACAAAGCAGGTAAACACATTTTTTTTCTATTTTCATTTTTGGGCCTGTCCACACCTGGCTGCCATCACCCATACATGACTGCCCTGCCCTAAACTCAGCCACCTAAATTGAGATTGGGGTCTCTTCCGGGTAAGGGATTAGTTTTATAGGGTCGGGGTGGGTTTAGGGGTTGTTTTGGTGTGCCGGTTTTCCCGCCCTTCCCCCAAATAACGGGAGTAACGATTTTTCACGATAAATCATAAAAAATTCTATTGTATCGCGGACTGTACCGATTTTTGACAATTTAAAAAATATCGGATGATTTTTTTAAATCGTCAAAAAACGATTCACATCCCTAATGGAGAAGGTACAGAGAAGGATGACCAAAATGATAAAGGGGATCGAATGTCTCCCCTATGAGGAAAGGCTACAGAGGTTAGAGATGTTCAGCTTGGAGAAGAGATGGCTGAGGGGGGATATGATAGAGGTATGTAAAATCATGAGAGGACTAGAACAGGTAAATGTGAATTGGTTATTTACTCTTTAGGATAATAGAAAGACTAGGGGGCACTCCATGAAGTTAGCAATGAGCACATTTAAAACAAATCAGAAAACTTTATGTTTCATTCAATGCACAATTAACCTCTGGAATTTGTTGCCAGAGGATATGGTTAGGGCACTTAGGACTGGATTTATCAAAATGCACTAAATATCGCATGAGATAGAAAAAGGGATGTGTTTTATGGTAATAGGCAGTTTATTGCAATTTGCGCTAATAGCTATGTGAAGTGCTAAGTTACTGCAAATTGTGATAATTTTCTCACATTTTGAGATAAGTGCCAGAATTGTGGCATTTCCTACATACAACCACTGGGGGGACCATGTTTACTATCAGGGTGAGTGAGAGAGAGAGAGAGAGAGAGAGAGCAGCCAACATCCTCATTAGTAAACACGGAAGCAAAGAATTCATTTAGTCTTTCTGCAATGGCCTTATCTTCCCTAAGATCCCCTTTAACCCCTCTGTCATCTAATGGTCCAACCGACTCCTTCATAGGTTTCTTGCTTCGGATATATTTTTAAAAAGTTTTTATTATGAGTTTTTGCCTGTATGGCCAACTTCAATTCAAATTCTCTCTTCGCCTGTCTTATCAATGTTTTACACTTAACTTGACAATGCTTATGTTTTATTCTATTTTCTTCAGATGGATCCTTCTTCCAATTTTTGAAGGATGTTTTTTTGGCTAAAACAGCCTCTTTCATCTCTTCTTTTAACCATGACGGTAATCGTTTTGCCTCCCTTCCACCTTTCTTAATGTTTGGAATACATATGGACCGCACCTCTAGGATTGTATTTTTAAACAATGTCCATGCCTGTTGAACACTTTTAACCTTTGCAGTTCCACCTTTCAGATTTTTTCTAACTATTTTCCTCATTTTATCAAAGTTTCCCTTTTGAAAGTTTAGTGTTAGAGCTGCAGATTTACTTATTATCCCCCTTCCAGATATTAGTTTAAATTTGATCATGTTATGATCACTGTTGCCAAGTGGCCCCACCACCATTACCTCTCTCACCAAATCATGTGTTCCACTAGAATTAAATCTAAAATAGCTCCCTCTTTTGTTGGTTCCTGAACCAATTGCTACCATGAAGCAGTCATTTATTACATCCAGGAACTTTATGTCTCTAGCAAGTCCTGATCTTACATTTACCCAGTCAATATTGGGGTAATTGAAATCTACACTATTGCTCCACTATTGTTCCACTATTGCTCCACTATTGTGAGTCATGGAGGCCGAAGCCATTATTCCCTTGAAAACCTTAAGTTTCTCTGACGCCGACCTACAGGCCTTGCTTGAGAAGCCATCTTCTTTTGTTACGTCTACCAACTCCACCTCGCCTGATTTACAATGGTTTTCTCTTCAAAAATTACTTCGCCGATCGATTCGGACCACCTCTCATGTAGACACCTTACTAGAATATTGTCGGGTCCAACGTATTCCCCGAGGCCTTTGAATGATTAAGGAACCGCATTTATATAAAGAAGATGCTGAGTTTGTTTCCGACTGGAATGCGATACTTAATAAATGCAGTTTGGATCTTATGATTCTGATTATCAAGAAATCTCAATCTTCAGATATCTTGATACGTGAAGAAATAGAACTCACTAAGACCATGTTAGCGTCCACTGTAGAAATGGATCATTTCAATGCTCAAATGAAATCCACTGAAGAACTGATGGATAAGTTCCATTCTGAGTTACGCCAATTTAAATATGACAAATTTTGTTGTGATGAACAAAATTATAATAAAGGTTATGTCTATCCCTGGATGACAAAAGATCACATCGAAAAGACATCTTGACATGTCACCTTTGATTCTGGCACAGATGACTCTTCAGGAGACGATGACACTCGTTCCTGTCCACAAAGATCTGAGTCTGGTACATCGTCTTTTTTAGGGCAACATTTGCGAGGCTCTCGCCGCCCGTATCGGAATCGGTACAATCGATATCGATCAGCCGGGTGACAGAAAACTTACGAACCTCGATATCAATCAGCCGGGCGACAGGAAACCTACGAACCACAAATAACGCGGTCACAGCAAATGAAAAATCCTTGATTCTAAATTTATCATCTTGGAAACTTTCTTCTATTCAGTCTCAAATTTTGGAGCGAGGATTGTCTTTCACACCAACTAACTGAGGTGATAAATTCTCTCTACAAGTGGCTTTATTTCGATTTGTTCGAAATTTGAAGATTAAAAACCTTTTTGCCTCACACACTTCTTCCATAGATTTGTCCATCTTATCTAATCCTTCCATTTGGAGCCCTCCTGGACCTGAGGACCCGGCTATTAATGTCTTCTATCAACTAATTTCACGAGACATTTCATCTTTGGATCTTACAACTGATTCGATATTTCACAATTTGTCCCATTGTGAACGCAATGCCCTTCAAGAACTACAATCTGCACCTGACCTAATCATAAAATCTGCTGATAAGGGTGGGAAAATTGTCCTTCAGAATTGAGTTGATTATGAGATTGAAATTCGACAATTAGAAGATACTCGGTTTTATGTACGCCTGGATGCAAATCCAATCACCGATATACAAAATCTGATTGCCTCCGTAGTAAAAAATGGTGCGAAGTCAGGTTTTTTGACTTCAAAGGAAGCTAATTTTTTGATGAAACAGCATCTGCGTGTTCCTGTTTTCTACACGCTACCTAAGATTCACAAAAATATTGATCATCCCCCAGGACGTCCGATTGTATCAGGCTGTGGCTCACTTTTAGAACCCTTGTCCCGGTTTGTTGATTATTTTTTGGCACCTTTTGTTCCTCTAATGCCGTCTTATATTAGGGATTCATCTGATATGATTGTATATTTGGAACAATTGGATATTGACACTACTGATATAAAAATGGCAACTTTAGATGTAGAAGCTTTGTATATATCTATACCACAAGATGAGGCCATAGAAATTGCTGAAGATTTTTTTGGTCAGCGTCCAAGACCACATCGTATTCCAAGCGATTTTTTGTCACTACTGTTGCAAATTGCTCTAAAGAAGAATTTCTTTGCCTTTAACCAAGAGTTCTTTTTACAAGTATGTGGTACCTCCATGGGGGCCACTATGGCCCCAGACCTTGCAAATCTCTATATGCATCATTTTGAGACTAGCTGGCTTACTAATCATCCCTTTATGCAACAACTGATAATCTGGAAACAATATATTGATGACGTCTTTGTTTTATGGAGGGGAAATGAAGACTCATTTCAATCATTTCTGTCTTGGTTAAATTCCTGTAATTTACATCTGTAATTCTCAGCTTCTATTGACTCGCATACAATAATTTTCTTGGACATACGTATTACTATAGTCGAAGGGAAATTCATAACCTCGTTGTACCTTAAACCTGTCAGTTCCAATACTTACCTTCACTACTCCAGTGCACACCCAAGGAACCTAAAGAGAAATTTACCTGTGAGTTAATATATTCGCCTCAGACGATTATGCACATCTACAGCTGACTTTGAAATTCAATCAAAGATATTAAATGAACGCTTTTCAGCCAGAGGTTATCCACGTTCAAGTATTAGGAAGGCTTATCTGCGAGCCAAATACTCTCACCGAGAATGGTTGTTTCTTCCTCGATCAATAGACGACTCTCCACGACAGACATGTATTTTGCCCTATTCAACTGCTGCTTCTAAGATTTGTGAGTCAATTTTAAAATACTGGCACGTTTTACAGGTGCATGACATTTTCCAGTTACCTCCTCACATCACTTTTTCACGTGCCTTGAATTTAAGAAATTTACTAGTGAAATCTGACAGCTCGATGACGTCACTTTCGTCTAGTCGTGCATCTGGATCTCATCGTGCATCTGGATCTCATCACCCATGTTACACTTGTTCTGTTTGCAATTCATCTATGTCTATTCAGGATCATTTGATTGTACCCTCTGGGGTAGATTTTAAAAAAATAGCGTGATCGCGTACTTTTGTTGGCGCACCAGGCGCCAACAAAAGTACGCTGGATTTTATAAGATACGCCCCTCTTGCTGCTGGACTGCTGCCTTCATCTTAGTTTTATTGAGTTCTTTGTTAAGTTTAGGATACTAAGGGAGTTGGAATGAGAGTACTTTAAATGTAAAGGTGAATTTACTAATTAATCAGCTAGTGTCCTACAAGGGGATGATTAAACTTTCAATAAGGGCTGGTACAATAGTATGATTTAGATAAGACCCTGATTGATTTTTAATCAGAAAGTTTCTCGTGCCTAAAAATCAAGGGTTTAGTGGGTGGGAAAGACAGACCCTAGAATTAACTATCTCTGGCTTGCTTATTACCTCAGACACACACAAAAAAAATATATCCCTTAATTTCACCTTTCACTAAACTTTTATAAGCCCAAAAAATTCTGAAAGCTATACTTACCAATCCTCTTTAACCACCTATAAATTAATCTTCACTCAGGTAATGGAACGGTTTGAGATTCGCTTCCGGTCCTCCTCTACTGCAAAGGGTGAGGGGCCTCTGGAAGCTGGGGCTGTGGACGTCAATCCCTGGATCACTTGCAGTGACTTCTGGACTCCTCTCCCGGGGGATGCTGGGAGCAGTATGCAGATGAGCCTTCCGGTCCTCCTCTACTGCTTCTCTACTACCTATCTGATGTTAGGGCATTATGGCTAGGTACTCTCTCTCTATCTCTCTCTCTTAGGCTGGTGCTCTGGGAGCTTCTAACAGGCATTTGAGTACACGTCACAAAATGCGATAAAACTTATCACACGTTTTAACATTACTGAAAAAGGTGTAGCTAAAATCGGCATTAAAGCCATGCAATAGGGCTTCACAAAACAGTAAACCCAGCCCATCCCTAACTCCTCCTCTTTTTCAGATTTGCATCACACCATACATTATGGAGTATCGCATGCATCAAAGGCGTTTTTGCATGTGTTAAAAGGTGCTTAACGCATGCGAAAATGCCTTATAGCATTTTGATAAATGACCCTATTAGTATAGCTGGGTTTAAAAAAGGTTTGGATAAATTCCTGGAGGAGAAGTCCATTAACTGTTATTAATCAAGTTGACTTAGGGAATAACCACTGCTGTTACTGACGTTGGTAGCATGGGATATACTTAATGTTTGGGTACTTTCCAGGTACTTGACCACTATTGGAAACAGGATGCTGGATTTGATGGACCCGTGGCTTGACCCAGTATGGCAACTTCTTATGTTCTTATGTTAATCATTGCCTATGTGAGGTAGCAGCAGAGCCAGATCTGAAGCAAGAGAATACGCAAATAGACAGGATGGATATCAAGGTGAAGAAATTTTCAGCTAGCCTATAGCTGGCATCTGGATCAAGTAATACTAACTAGGGATGAGCAGAAGGATAAATTTTACTTCATTTCAAAATTCATTTCATCGGGACCCTAATTCATTTCTTTAGTTTAGATTTACACCTTACCCATAAAGTTAAAAATAGGTCCTGTCGATCCAAGCTCCCTATACCCCAAGCTTTCTGAAAATTTGGAGTAATGTGCCTGGGTTTACTGGCCCCCAATCCCCTTTCCTGTTTCTCTCTAATAAAAACTATTGCTGCCATCGGGCCTGAACTCCCTGCTCTGGGCCTAGGTCTGGGCTGAACCTCCGTGTTGGGCTGCAGTCTCTGGGGCCTTGTCCCAAATCAAGGCCCAAAGCCGGGACCCAAGCCAAATGCTGGGTCCTGATACCAGACAAGTCCTCACCTGACAAGACCTCAGTCTAAGCCAAGGTTCAGTCTGGGCCAGGCTGGATACTTGGGCCTCGGCCCGGATCCAGACCCAATGCCAGTTCCTGATGCCTGGGCCTCATCCTCTTCTGTTTTCTTTTATTGTCTTCTTTAAAATATTGGGGCCTCACTGCAGTGAATTAACTCTGGTGTCTCCCTCTTCAGCAGAGATCACCATTTTGGCGTATGGCAGCTCATTTAAACTGCCATACATCAAAATGACTATCTTGGCTGAAGAGGGAGGTGCCAAAGTTAATTAACTCCAGCACATTCCCAGCGGATGCTGTCATTTTACAGAAGAAAACATAAGAATATGATGCAAGAGACATGGGCTCTGACCTCCGGGCCTGGGCCTCAGTCTAGGCCTCATCTTTGGCTGAGACCCAGGCATTAGGACCTGACTAAGGCACATGTGATGGGCTGGGCCTGGGCCGAGGTCCCAACATTGAGACCTGGCCTCTGGGCTGGGCCCTGCCTTTGGGCCTATGCATGGGCTGCAATGTTGGATCCTCAATGGACCAGGTAAGTGGTGATAATTTTTTGGGTCTCGGTCGAGTCCCCAGCATCAGGCCCAGGCCTAAACTGAGACCCCAGCTTTATGCTTGAGCCTAGAGCAGGTCTCCTGCATCAAGCCATGGTCTATGCTTAGGTGAGGCCCCAGCCTTGGGACTCTACTCAGTCCCATGCCCCTGGTGTTGTGCTCAGGTGTAGGCCGAAGCCCCTGCTTTGGGCCTCAAACTATTCCCTAGGCAAGGTCCCAGACTCTGGAGTGGGCCTAGGTTCAATGGATCACTTTTGTTTTTGTTTTCAAAATGAAACATGAAAACCAATGAAATTTCATTAGATTTTCAATCATTTCGTTTTGAAAATGAAATGAAAAAGGAAATGTTGTCATTTCCCTTAATTTGTTTCTGCCAAATGCACATCCTATGTCTGATATTGTATTTTAAGACATAGCAATTTTAATTTTTTTCCAGTGCTACTCAATATTACAAAGTTTTTGCAGTTGTAGTCTTAACTCATGAGAGAACCAAACTACCTTTCTTTTAGAATCATTTTTCTATATCACTCACCTGATTATATATGTTTTCTAAATGCACAGCCCATTGAGACATGAAATCAGAAACATTCTCATTTCCAAAAGTATATTCCTCAATTTCCTTAATCCATATCTCTTTAAACTTTTCATATCATTCCTTGCATAAACAAATGTTCTTATTGACTTATTAATTGTAGTCATTGAATTAAAAATAAACAAACATTCCAGTAATGAATAGTCCATAATATTGGAACTACACAAATCTGTTGCAAAAAATTCAGTTCAATAATAATTTATGAAAAAAAAAAAAAAGAAATCCAATGAATGGTTCAACCAATGTGTGGGTTGATTAATTACATGTACCATATCTAATAATGTCATCATATCCATAAAGTCAACTTCCATTTGTGAATTTGTGATATGGCATCATCTATATGTAAATTGAAATCAACTAAATCAATAGTATTCTGTTTATCTAGCAAAAAAACAGCTAACTTCTCAATAAAGCAGAGATTAAATCTGTTATTTATTTTTTTGACCATGGGGAACAATATACCAAACAAAATTGCACAGAGGAGCATTTTAACAGCAATAAATTCCTTTACTACATTTGTGTGTCTTCCTTGTAAAATATGTATTAGATCCATATATAACTAATACTACCTACATTATACCATCATTTCAATATCTTGGACTGAGCTTCATATTGATAGCTGAGAGGGCACCTTGGATTTAAAAATGCAACTTCAACCTCAATAAGCCATAACTCTAACACAAACAAAATATTAAAATTATTATCCTGCATCAAGTTACTCAGGTGGACATAATTCTTTCCCACAGATCTCTCATTCACAAATACAAATCTTACTACTGAATCACTAATGAGGATAGCTTATTGCATGTATCCAATCTCAAACAGGATAAATTAGCCAAAAATGTTGTCATCTTACATATTTTGGAGGATGGGATAACCAATTATTTATCCCATTACCAATTAAAATAGAAATATTATTCTCCATGCTCCAACTACATATATCTAACCCTCCAATTAACTAAACATTGTAATAATCAAAAACAATAACATATAATAAAACTAATAACTCAGTGTATCACATTTGTAATATTACATACCCCAAAAATTAAAACCATAATTAAAGCTGTTACCAACAAACAATCTGATCTGATTAAAAGTACCCAGTGACCATAAAATGCCCATGAAGGGGCCCACTAATGGGCAGCCCTTTTGGCAGGACCTTCTATAAAGGCCTGCCAGGTGGTAGTCTGCCTTTTGGTCACCACTTTCTAGGTTGGAAGTCAACACTGGATGACATCGCTTGAAAGGGGAAGGAGCTAACAGTCACAATGGCACAGGTCTCCAGCAGTAACAGAACTTGCTTACTTCTTAAATGGTAAAGTACTTAGTGCCCAGAAAAATTGCAGCTCAAAGTATAACACTGCTTCTCACTAGTGGGTCACCCCTTTTTAGGCCAGCAGTCAATAGGGATGTGAATCGTTTTTCAACGATTAAAATTATCGTCCGATAATGTTTATATCGTCTTAAATCGTTATAGAACACGATACAATAGAAATTCTAACGATTTATCGTTAAAAATCGTTAAATCGTGTTAGTGCGCACTAACTCCCCGTTAGTGCGCACTAACTCGATTTAGTGCGCACTAACTGAAAATGATACAAATAAACACTTTCCAGGTCACTGAAGGTCAGTTAGGAATGAATATGTGTTCCTATTGGCTGGCTGCCCTCTTATCTATTGATGTTACCAAGGTTACCACTGAGGTGATGGTTGGGGGGATGGGAAATGGAACTGGAAACTAACGAACACCAACAGAAAACGAAACAAAGTGTTCACACTTCCCAGGTCAGTAAAGGTCACTTAGGAATGAATATGTATGTATGTATTCCTATTGGCTGGCTGTGCTCTTATCTATTGATGTTACCAAGGCTAACACTGAGGTAATGGTTGGAGGGATGTGAAATGGAAACAGTTGGAAGCTTGACAAAAAAAGTAATGTAATGATCAGCACTCACGTGACTAGAACTTGTTTGTTTATTATTTTTGTTAGCAGGCACCTGAAATGCTAGTGCATGTTGAATTTGCCAATCACTGTGCATTTTAGAAAGGTGGTCCTGGCTGGAACTGTACACAGTTCAAATATATGTAATTGATTGTTGGTAAGTGTATTTTTTAAGTAGCCACACTGGCACAAGTATGTTTACTTTTCCTCCTACTTAACTCACTAGCTCAGCTTTGTAAGAAGGGCTTCTCTGCTTGTGTGTTGTTTTTGTTTGGTGTGAGGAGAGCAGAAACATCAGATCTTTATTCAATCTACTACAGACATCTCTTACAGTGCCCTATCCCTATTAATACCAGGAGTGTTGTGATCTTCCTGCACACAGTGCCCTAACCCTGATACCAGTCTGAGACAGCTCCCTCCCTGCATTACTAGTGAGAGGCTGGCTTCACAGACAGGGGGGAGCTGCCTGACCCTCACTCCTGACTTCCCCCATGTCCCAGCTAGTGAATGGTGTGTGGGTGAGGGGGGGGGGGAGGATGGTGAAGTCTGAGACAGCTCCCTCCCTGCATTGTGAGAGGCTGGCTTCACAGACAGGGGGGAGCTGCCTGACCCTCACTCCTGACTTCCCCCATGTCCCAGCTAGTGAATGGTGTGTGGGTGAGGGGGGGGGGGGAGGAGGATGGTGAAGTCTGAGACAGCTCCCTCCCTGCATAACTAGTGAGAGGCTGGCTTCACAGACAGGGGGGAGCTGCCGGACCCTAACTCCTGACTTCCCCCATGTCCCAGCTAGTGAATGGTGTGTGGGTGAGGGGGGGGGGGGGGAGGATGGTGAAGTCTGAGACAGCTCCCTCCCTGCATTACTAGTGAGAGGCTGGCTTCACAGACAGGGGGGAGCTGCCTGACCCTCACTCCTGACTTCCCCCATGTCCCAGCTAGTGAATGGTGTGTGGGTGAGGGGGGGGGGAGGATGGTGAAGTCTGAGACAGCTCCCTCCCTGCATTACTAGTGAGAGGCTGGCTTCACAGACAGGGGGGAGCTGCCTGACCCTCACTCCTGACTTCCCCCATGTCCCAGCTAGTGAATGGTGTGTGGGTGAGGGGGGGGGAGGATGGTGAAGTCTGAGACAGCTCCCTCCCTGCATTACTAGTGAGAGGCTGGCTTCACAGACAGGGGGGAGCTGCCTGACCCTCACTCCTGACTTCCCCCATGTCCCAGCTAGTGAATGGTGTGTGGGTGAGGGGGGGGGGAGGATGGTGAAGTCTGAGACAGCTCCCTCCCTGCATTACTAGTGAGAGGCTGGCTTCACAGACAGGGGGGAGCTGCCTGACCCTCACTCCTGACTTCCCCCATGTCCCAGCTAGTGAATGGTGTGTGGGTGAGGGGGGGGAGGGGAGGATGGTGAAGTCTGAGACAGCTCCCTCCCTGCATTACTAGTGAGAGGCTGGCTTCACAGACAGGGGGGAGCTGCCTGACCCTCACTCCTGACTTCCCCCATGTCCCAGCTAGTGAATGGTGTGTGGGTGAGGGGGGGGGGGGAGGATGGTGAAGTCTGAGACAGCTCCCTCCCTGCATTACTAGTGAGAGGCTGGCTTCACAGACAGGGGGGAGCTGCCTGACCCTCACTCCTGACTTCCCCCATGTCCCAGCTAGTGAATGGTGTGTGGGTGAGGGGGGGGGGAGGATGGTGAAGTCTGAGACAGCTCCCTCCCTGCATTACTAGTGAGAGGCTGGCTTCACAGACAGGGGGGAGCTGCCTGACCCTCACTCCTGACTTCCCCCATGTCCCAGCTAGTGAATGGTGTGTGGGTGAGGGGGGGGGGAGGATGGTGTAGTCTGAGACAGCTCCCTCCCTGCATTACTAGTGAGAGGCTGGCTTCACAGACAGGGGGGAGCTGCCTGACCCTCACTCCTGACTTCCCCCATGTCCCAGCTAGTGAATGGTGTGTGGGTGAGGGGGGGGGGGAGGATGGTGAAGTCTGAGACAGCTCCCTCCCTGCATTACTAGTGAGAGGCTGGCTTCACAGACAGGGGGGAGCTGCCTGACCCTCACTCCTGACTTCCCCCATGTCCCAGCTAGTGAATGGTGTGTGGGTGAGGGGGGGGAGGATGGTGAAGTCTGAGACAGCTCCCTCCCTGCATTACTAGTGAGAGGCTGGCTTCACAGACAGGGGGGAGCTGCCTGACCCTCACTCCTGACTTCCCCCATGTCCCAGCTAGTGAATGGTGTGTGGGTGAGGGGGGGGGGGAGGATGGTGTAGTCTGAGACAGCTCCCTCCCTGCATTACTAGTGAGAGGCTGGCTTCACAGACAGGGGGGAGCTGCCTGACCCTCACTCCTGACTTCCCCCATGTCCCAGCTAGTGAATGGTGTGTGGGTGAGGGGGGGGGGGGGAGGATGGTGAAGTCTGAGACAGCTCCCTCCCTGCATTGTGAGAGGCTGGCTTCACAGACAGGGGGGAGCTGCCTGACCCTCACTCCTGACTTCCCCCATGTCCCAGCTAGTGAATGGTGTGTGGGTGAGGGGGGGGGGGGGAGGAGGATGGTGAAGTCTGAGACAGCTCCCTCCCTGCATTACTAGTGAGAGGCTGGCTTCACAGACAGGGGGGAGCTGCCTGACCCTCACTCCTGACTTCCCCCATGTCCCAGCTAGTGAATGGTGTGTGGGTGAGGGGGGGGGGGGGGAGGATGGTGAAGTCTGAGACAGCTCCCTCCCTGCATTACTAGTGAGAGGCTGGCTTCACAGACAGGGGGGAGCTGCCTGACCCTCACTCCTGACTTCCCCCATGTCCCAGCTAGTGAATGGTGTGTGGGTGAGGGGGGGGGGGGAGGATGGTGAAGTCTGAGACAGCTCCCTCCCTGCATTGTGAGAGGCTGGCTTCACAGACAGGGGGGAGCTGCCTGACCCTCACTCCTGACTTCCCCCATGTCCCAGCTAGTGAATGGTGTGTGGGTGAGGGGGGGGGGGGAGGAGGATGGTGAAGTCTGAGACAGCTCCCTCCCTGCATTACTAGTGAGAGGCTGGCTTCACAGACAGGGGGGAGCTGCCTGACCCTCACTCAAGCAGAGAAGCCCTTCTTACAAAGCTGAGCTAGTGAGTTAAGTAGGAGGAAAAGTAAACATACTTGTGCCAGTGTGGCTACTTAAAAAATACACTTACCAACAATCAATTACATATATTTGAACTGTGTACAGTTCCAGCCAGGACCACCTTTCTAAAATGCACAGTGATTGGCAAATTCAACATGCACTAGCATTTTAGGTGCCTGCTAACAAAAATAATAAACAAAGAAGTTCTAGTCACGTGAGTGCTGATCATCACATGTCAAGCTTCCAACTGTTTCCATTTCACATCCCCCCAACCATTACCTCAGTGGTAACCTTGGTAACATCAATAGATAAGAGCACAGCCAGCCAATAGGAATACATATTCATTCCTAAGTGACCTTTACTGACCTGGGAAGTGTGAACACTTTGTTTCATTTTCTGTTGGTGTTCATGAGTTTCCAGTTCCATTTCCCATCCCCCCAACCATCACCTCAGTGGAAACCTTGGTAACATCAATAGATAAGAGGGCTGCCAGCCAATAGGAACACATATTCATTCCTAACTGACCTTCAGTGACCTGGAAAGTGTTTATTTGTATCATTTTCAGTTAGTGCGCACTAAATCGAGTTAGTGCGCACTAACGGGGAGTTAGTGCGCACTAACTCGAGTTAGTGCGCACTAATCGGAAAAAACGATTTTTAACGATTTTTCAATGAAATAATCGTGCCAAACACGATTTTCTTCTCCTGCCACACGATTTCTATCGTTAAGACGATATGGAAAACGATTCACATCCCTAGCAGTCAATGCTGGATGAAATTGCTTACAAGGGTGAGGAGCTAGCAGCCATAGTCACAGCTGCATAGGTTTCCAGTGATTTCAAGACTTTCTTGTTTTCACCGCTACAATCATAGTGCTCTCTCTCACTGTGACAGAAAGACAGAGGCACTGCTTTTTAGGGATGTGCATCGTTTTTTTGACGGATGAAAATATCGTACGATATTTTCTAATCCGTCAAGTATCGGGGGTCCCCGAAAACGATAGGAAAACCCCACAAAATTTTCGTGTGGTTTTCTTATCTTTTTTTTTTTTTTTTGGGGGGGGGGGGGGAAGAAAGGGCACACAGAAAAAAAAACAAACCCCAAACCCACCCCAACCCTTTAGATCTAACTATTTACAATCCCCCACTCTCCCAACCCCCCTAAAACTATTTTAATTCAACTTTAGAGGAAAATCAGGACCTAAATTCTTTAAACAATGTTTCTACACAGTTAATAGGGTTTTCCTAATCATTGGAGATTGAAAGGTAGGAGTGTAAAATTCACATATATTATCATAAAAGGAGTACCTTATTCATGGTCTGTCTATTTCATCTGTATAACCTCGAAGCAAAAACGAAGCCACGCGACCACGTCTTTGGCGCCGCGCCGCAAAAGGTCCACTTTTATACCTCCCTTTGGGTGTCGGCGACTGATGACATCACAGTGGGGGTGGTACCCGGAACACCTCCTTTGGGGCCTCGCACAGCTGCCAGCACCCCCAGTAAGGCCTCAGGGCCCTTCTTTCACACTCCTTATGCTTGCAATCTCAGCATTTTTCAAGAAAAGTCCACTTTTATACCTCCCTTTGGGCGTCGGCGACTGATGACATCACAGTGGGGGTGGTACCCGGACACTTCCGTCAGGGCCTCGCACAGCTGCCAACACTCCCGGTAAGGCCGCAGGGCCCTTATTTCACACTCCATATACTTGCAATCTCCGATTAGTGCTGTTTTATTGTAGTTATGATGATCTCTGCCTTTCTAGAAAGAGGTTTCATGAAAGAATACATTGATATTTGTTTTCTTATATGATTGATTGGATCTGATGTTTATGTTCTTTACTTTTTACACGATATTCTTATGTATTTATAAACTACAATAAAATTAATACAGATTAATAAGACTTTTTTAATGTTGGTAAGTGCTTGAAATAATTAATTTAAAATATTTTAAAGTTTCACTCATGAAGCATAAAAACTGTTGTAGCCTACTTAGAAATTCTTTATCAGGTGTACTCTAAGGGGCGGATTTTAAAAGGCGCGCGAATAGCCTACTTTGGTTTGCGCTCCAGGCGCAAACAAAAGTACGCTGGATTTTAGTAGATACGCGCGGAGCCGCGCGTATCTGCTAAAAACCTGGATCGGCGCGCGCAAGGCTATGGATTTTGTATAGCCGGCGCGCGCCGAGCCGCGCAGCCTACCCCCGTTCCCTCCAAGGCCGCTCCGAAATCGGAACGGCCTCGGAGGGAACTTTCCTTTGCCCTCCCCTCACCTTCCCCTCCCTTCCCCTACCTAACCCACCCGCCCGGCCCTGTCTAAACCCCCCCCCTTACCTTTGTCGGGGGATTTACGCCTCCCGGAGGCGCGCCAGCGGGCCTCCTGCGTGCCGGGCCGCGACCTGGGGGCGGGTACGGAGGGTGCGGCCACGCCCCCGGACCACCCCAGGCCGTAGCCACGCCCCCGTACCCGCCCCCAAAACGCTGCCGACACGCCCCCAAAACGCCGCGACGACCGGGCCTGCCCCCCGACACGCCTCGACACGCCCCCCCTCGGAGAACCCCGGGACTTACGCGAGTCCCGGGGCTCTGCGCGCGCCGGGAGGCCTATGTAAAATAGGCTTCCTGGCGCGCAGGGCCC
Organism: Rhinatrema bivittatum; assembly: GCF_901001135.1. Taxonomy (NCBI): domain Eukaryota; kingdom Metazoa; phylum Chordata; class Amphibia; order Gymnophiona; family Rhinatrematidae; genus Rhinatrema; species Rhinatrema bivittatum. The sequence continues at coordinate 94,160,428 of NC_042618.1, forward strand.
TGCTCGCGTAAATCCGCCCGGTTTTGGGCGGATTTACGCGAGCAGGGCTCTGAAAATCCGCCCCTAAGACATTATTTATGGATAACAGTACTACTAGTAGGGCTCAGACCTGTATGCCTACTGCCCATCCATGTTAACCATGGGCCCCACCAAAAGAATTCAGTTCTGGCTATGGTACTGCTTAGACCTGGGCCTCAGTGATTGGACCCAACCTCAGGCTGGACCCTGGTGTTGGGCCTAGGCTCTGGCCTTGGCGACAAAACCCCACATTGTACCAGGCCCCTGCATCAGACTTAGGCTTTGGCCTGGACTTTGGCGACAGGACCCATCCCCAGCAATTTTTTTTTTATAGTGAAGTCAATGGAGTTTATTAATTGTTTCCTTCATTGACTTTAATATAAAATGAATAAACAAATGAAACAAACAAAAATGTTTTTCATTTGGGATGAAACTGACAAATGACTGTGACCTATGAAAAGAATGAACAGAACAAATATTTTGACTTTGCACACTCATACCCCTCATGTTTCACCTTGGGAGTCTTGATGCCACTCTGTCTTGCTGCTATAACCCTTATCCTATACTTTGGAGGTCTTTATGACATACATCATAGCTGCAGTACCCCAATCTTTACACCTTAAGCATCTTGCTGCCACTCTGCCTTGCTGCCATATTCTAGACTATACACCTTGGGTTGTCCTTGACACTGTGTGGGACGGCTTTGCATCTCTCAAAGTGCCTTGGGGTGTTCATGCCACTCTTTGTGCTGCTTTATCCCTCTATTGTGGCCTTGAGGGTTTTTTCTTGCCACCTTTATTGCTTCTTTCTCTCTTCATGTAAGGGCCATTGCTCCCATTAGGAAAACTAGGTGATTGCCTAGAGCACCAAAATTAAGAGGGCAGCAAAATCCCACCAGCAAAAGGCCCAGAGGGGGCGTCAATACTGCCAAAGAAGGGAGTGCTGTGCTAGAGCTGCCGCTAATAGATAAGCTGGCAAAGGGGGGGGGGGGGGGGGTGGAGGGATGCATGGCTGAAGCTTCACCTACAGTGCCAAAACCCTTGCACCAGCCCTGCCTTCATGTTATCTTAGGATGCTCATTCCCCACTTGGTGCTCCTTTGCTCCTTTCATGCTGCCTTCGGGGTACAAGCCCCTGTTGTTGATGGACTTTCCTATAGCCTTGGAGTGTTCTTGACATTTTTATTGCTGCTTTGCTCCTTTCATTGTGCCTTGGAGAGCTCCTTTATGGTACTTTAGGTTATTCATGCCACTTTTTGTGCCATTTTGCCATAGTCTGGGTGCCTTGGAGTTCTTCTGATGATGTCTGTGTACAGGTTTCATTAGAACTGAGTAGAAAACCCGCAGTTTTTAGCTCAAAATAGGCAGGCAGCATTGCTTCCCTCATTGACTTAAATGGAAAATGAAAAACAAATGGAATAAATTAACATTTTTTTTTTGTTTGAAATGAATCAAACAAATAGAGGTGACCTACAAAATGAATAAACAAACTGCAACAAAAAGTTTGTCTCTGTACATCAATACTGATCAGTATGCAGAACATTTCCACATCATTGGTAGGAATTCATACACCCAATAACTTCATGTTAGTCAAAAACAGGTCCTTCAGATCTGATTCTGCAGTGTCCCCTAGGGGCAATCATATGTCCAGTGTAAAGAAATATGTGAGAGATTATATAATAAATGGCAAATCAGTATAATTATTTTTTTATATTCATTTTGATCAGTTCAATAACTGTAAGTTATTATGGTAATCTTGAGGTAATAATATAACTTCCCATACCAATAACAATCTAATTTAAGATTAGTTAATAATGAGTTATTAATCATTTATTGTAACCCTTCACTCAGATTAGTCATATGCTGTGCAATAGAAAAACCTTCCATGCATAGAATCATAGAAATATATGACAGAAAAAGACCTTATGATCTATCTAGTCTGCCCATCTACACCAACTACAATGCTTTATAATTCCTACCACTCCCTCAAAGATCCCTAGTGCTTGCCCTATATTTTCATGAATTCAGATACTGTCCTTGACTCCACTAGCTCCCCTGGGAGGCTGTTCCATACATCCACCATCTTCTCTGTAAATAAATATTTTCTTAGATTACCCCCGAGTCAGTCTATTCCTTTTCACCCTCATCCCATGTGCTCTCATTCCAGAGCCTCCTTTCCATTGACAGAAGCCTGCCTCCTATACATTGATATCTTGGGGGTATTAAAATGTGATAGAAAATCTCCCCATCCCAGCCTTCCTCTAGAGCAGTGTTCTTCAAGTTAAGGCCTGGAGGCCCGTAGTGGCTCTTATGGATCCCTAGGATGGCCCCTGATTGCTCCACTTCCACTGGTTAAAAGAACCCTACACATGCTCCGTCCATGATTAAAGGCATCTCCACTCCCTGCACCGTTGGAAAGGAGCAGAAGGTAGGGGACAGTGATAATAAGAAGAGTCCTTGTTCCGGCTTCAGCTTGATTCAGCAGTTAGATGTACTGAATAAAGGAGAGACCAGGCCATGGTAATGAAGAGCAATGCCCCTAGCTCAGTCTGGCCCCATAGTCAATCAGGGAGGAATAGTAGAAGTAAACCGCTGTCTGCAAAGATTTAGTTCCTCCCTTGCCTCCTAACTCCTTGCCCTGACCTGGCCCCACTGTTCACTGTCAGCTAGAGGAACAGGAGCAGCCAGATTTTGAAGGCCACAGAAACTGGAAAGAAACAAGGTATAGCCAGAAGCAGGAAGCACACAGCAGTAGGGAAGGAGGTTGAGCCCAGTGTAGTCAGCAGTAGGAAGAGTACCACAGAGGAAGGAGTGAAGGCACAGAGCTGAAGAAAGTGAGTACAATTTTTTCATTGCTTTAGCTGTTAGCAAGGGGAGCCTGAACCATGTAATTTGAGAGGGGGCAAGGAAAAGAGGTAGAAACTAAGGAGGGGTCTGGAGGTAGAGAGGTAATGGAATAGGTGAAACATGGCTGTAGCAATGTAAGCTACACATACACACACACACACACACACACACACACGCACCTATATTGGACCAATTCCATCTGGTATATATCCTTTTGGAAGTGTGATCTCCAAAACTGAACACAGTATTTCAAATAAGTCTTCACCAAAAGGTAGATTTTTAAACAGGCGCGCGGGCATCTATGTGTGCGCGGTTCCCACAGTGCGGATATGGATCCACCCATTTTATTACATGTGCGCGCCAATGCGTACATGTTATAAAATCCACTACCCACTCTCGCGCCAACTCACAAGTGCAAGGGCGGAATTATCTTAGAAGCTTGTGGCGACGCGGTAGGACCTTCCCCAGTTCCCTCTCAGTCCATTCCAATAACTTCCTTAACCTCCTACCTACCCTGCCTCCCTTTTCCCCTCACTGCCCCATCCTCTAAAACCCCTCTAGCTAGCTTTTTTTTCTTGTTTTTATACTTTCCTGCTCTCCCAAGCAGTAGCAAGTTGTGTGGGCAGCCGACTTCCAGTGCACATTTCAGCAAGACAGCGTCTAATGGCGCTCTAAATTATTTATCAAACTTTGTTAGATCCTTCCTCATGCTTTCTACATCTTCCTGATTTTGGTATCATCTGCAAAATGACAAAGCTTTCTCTAGAGAACTTATATAGATAGTTGTTCAAATCTTGATAGTAGGGACGTACAGAGGAAAAAAATTGTTTTCGCTATTTGGTTTGTTTTCAGGAGATTTTTTTTCCCAATAATTTTGGTGTGTGGATTGCTTGATTCATTTCATTTGTATGAAAATACCAAATCAAGCAATTAAAAAAAATGGCCAAAAAAAAAAAAATTGAAGCCTCCCTCCCACCTTCACAGAAAATCCTGGAGCCAGGATCCCCCCAGCCCCCAATATACAGGTTCGATGGGGATCTGCCAGCAAGGACTAGGCCGGAGCCCGAACTCAGTCCCATTGCTGTGGCCTGGCCCGCAGGCCGGGATGATGATACAAGGATCTTGGTCCAAACCCAGGCCCAATGCTGTGATCCGACCCAAAGGATGAGTCCCAGCACCGAAGCCTCAGTAAAGACCCAGGCCTGACATTGCGACCCGACAGCGAGGCCAGGTCCTGACACCTGGGCCTCGGCCTAGGCCAGAGCCTGCAGGTCAGGTCACAGCATTGAGCCTGGGCTTGGACTCCAGCGTAGGCTGAGGATCAGTATCAGGGCCCAGTTTCTGTGTCAGGTAACAGCATTGGGATTGGGTCCAGGCTGAGTCCACGGCACAAGACCTGGCATTTGGTTTGTGTCGCAGCATTGGACCTGGGCTTGGGCTCTGGCCTACCCCCAGGCCCAGGCATTGGGACATGGCCTCTGGATCGGGTCGCAGTGTCAAGCCTGGGTCTGGGCCAAGGCTCCAGTGTCATAACCCAGCCTTCATTGGATACCTGATGGATCAGATATGTTTTTTTAACTTTTAGGAGTCTTGGCCAGGACCCCAGCATTGAACCCTGCCTCCGCCAATACCCCGGCATCATGTTCATGTCTAGGCTGTGGCCCCTGCTCTGGGCTTTGGCCTGGGGTCTAGGCCAAGGCATCAATGTCACACTCGGGTATAGGCTGAGGCTCCTCCTTTGGGCCTCAGTCTATGCCCTAAGTAAGAGTCCAGCTTCGGACCTAGGTCTAGGCCTAATGCATTATTTAAAATGAAATAAATGAATAAAGTTTGTTTATTTTGGGGTTCCTGATTGAGTTTGGGTCCCCCCTCCCCCCAAATGAAACAAATTAGCCTTATTCGTCATGTTTTGCACTTTTGTTTTAAATGAGTGTACATCTCTACTAGGCAGACAATTGTCTCCATCTAGATAGGGAAATTTTGCCACAAATTTAAGGCCTGATTTACTAGGCTTTTTTCCCATTCTGTGACTATGGGAAAAATGTTTAGTAAATGAGGCCCTTGGTTAGATTTGGCTAAAAATGTGACTAAAGATAACCAAGGAAAATCACTGGATTATTTTTACCAATCAGTGTTTTTTTTTTTTATTTATTTACACCCAGTTGTCCTCAACAATGTAGTAACTAATATTAATTTTTTCTGTAATTATAATATGTATAAATCAATCCTTTAGACAGAAATATAAAACTATTATCAGAAATAAAGAGGACAATATTCAATGCTATTTAGCCGGAGAAGTTAGGGCTAAATCAGGCTAAGTAGAAGCAGTTAATTATTTGGCCCCATAGAGCGACTGCCACTTAGCTGGATAACTAGTTTTCCCTGTATGTACCCAGATCAGTCCAGACTCCTGGGTTTTGCCTCCCTTCCAGCAGATGGAGACAAAGAAATTTTCAGAACCACCAGCATAGTACCTGGTGTATCACCTGCAACCCCTCAGTATTTCTCTGCCTCCAGCAGATGGAGGAGGTGCAAAACCTGCAGTTCTGAACCTCTAAAAAAAAAAAAAAAGGACTGGTCCAGTTCCCTAACCTTCCAGAGTTTGGGGGAGAAAAAACCATTGCAAAGCTCCAGATAAGGTTGTCTTTTTTTTCCTATTTGTATGTTTAGTGATTGTAAAGTTTTTTAAAAAGAAAAAAATTAGAGAGGGTTTTTGTTTTCCTTTCAGGCTTTGGACAGTGCTCTCTCTAGCCTTTTCCCCAGCGCCGGAGGTGCAGGGAGGCAGCTCAGGGATCTTTTCTTCGTTCATTTTTTTTTCCTTTGCGGCTCCTGGAGGTCTTTTTTCTTCCACCCCCCCCCCCCCCCCCCAATATGGCTCTCCTCCGCGTGGTTCATGTACACCGCTGACATGCTGAAGGAGCTCCAATGCTCCATGTGTGACCGCAAGTCCTTGCGTTTGTCACGGGACTCTAGCTGCTTCCGATGCCTCTCTACTGGAGAAGGCACGTCAGGCAGGGCAGTATCAGTTTTGTTGCTCCACCAAAGGTCTGAGGGGCTGAAGGCAGCGTGGCGTGAGGCCAGCGATCCATTTCCGCTGAGCGTGAGAAAGGTGGCCATTTTGGAAAATTTAGCCACAAAGTCTCAGCCTGAGGCAGGGAGAGGGAAACTCCCTCCAGCACTTTCTTCTTCCGGTTTAAGCCCTGAGGAGGCCCAAGAAGGCCCACGGAGGGCAATTGGGCAGATCATCTTAGGGAGGATTCTGATTGTGTTTCCCCTTTTTTTGCCAGAATTTGTGCTTTTATTGTACAAAGCTTTTCTGCCCGCCAGGCCGCCAGTTGGCCATCTTGCAAGCATAAGGTATCTGAGCTCTCCTCTGATAAGCAGCCCAAGTCCTCAAGTTCCTCGGCCACCAGGGTCCAGAGGATCCATGGCCCCTCATTGTCAGGGACTCCGGAGGAAGGGTCCTCGGATGAGTCTCTCCAGGATGGATCACCAGGGGATGTCACGCCGGATGCAGAACCGGATCATGGCCCGCAGGGTCTATCTGAGGATGCAGCAAAAGTTCCCACTGTGGATAGGGACAATCCCAAGGTGCTCCGACTGTTTCAGAGAGATGAGTTAGGTCCCTTGATTCTGGATGTCCTGATGGAGTTGAGTATACCGGCACCTTGAGAGAACTCCAACCACGAGGATGTGGACCCAGACATGGCGGGCTTACGGGGGTCAGCTAAGACCTTCCAGTTTCACAAGTCAGTGCGGCAATTGATGGTCAGGGAGAGGGATACTCTGGAGTCTCTATTAAGGTGAGCCTGGCTATAGATAAGCTATATACCTTGCCCGAGGAAACTCTGGAGCTTCTGCAGGTGCTGAAAATGGATGTGTCCGACTCTGCAGGTACCAAGAAAACGACCATACCCATTATGGGAGCCATGGGCCTCAAGGATTTGCAGGATAAAGAGCTGGAAGTGCACCTCAAGAGGATTTTTGAGGTCTCAGCTTTAGGCATCTGGACCTCTGTCTGCAGTTGTTTTATGCTTCAGCCTTCCTTGAGATCGGAGTTAAGGCTCAGCACGCAGAGCATCTCAAGGAGGCAGTCACTTGTGTTGCCGATGCTCTTTATGACCTTATTCTTACTTTGTTGAGAATGATGTGTCCGCTGTCTCAGCCCTGAGGCTCCTCTGGTTGCAGAACTGGTTGGCTGATGTCTCTTCTAAGGCACAACTGGGGAGGATCTAGAGCTGCTGATAAAACTCTTGGGTGAAAACAAAGTTCACAAATTGCTGAAAGATAAACCCAAGGATTCCAGAGGGTCTCTACCACTGCGTTCTCATTTTTGGGGCCAATAGCATTTTGGCAAAACAGAGCTTCAGCTACAGGTCAGAGGCAGAACTCGGGGAGGTCACAATCTTGGAACCAGTCCTTTTGGGCCCATAAAGTGGTAGGGAGTTCTCTAGCCAGGGTTCTGGCAGCAGCAAATCTACCCAATGAAGCGAGGCTGGCCCACTCTTCCATCCCAAGGATAGGCAGTTGTCTCATGCATTCTTACAAGAAGTGGGCCAAAATAACATCAGACAAGTGAGTCTTAGATGTGATAGGCAGATGTTTCGCTTTAGTTTGCTCAGCCGCTCAGTCCCTCTGAGGCCTGGCAGGCAAGAAATTGGTGGTGTGGAAAACTCTAGAGTGTCTGTGTCTGTTAGGGGCCATAGTTCCTGTCCCTCCACACAAGAGAGGCAAGGGCTATTATTCTATCTATTTTGAGTTTCCCAAAAAGGAGGGCACTTTTCGTCCAATTCTGGATCTCAAAAAGGTGAACCTGGCTCTCAAGTGCCATGTTTTCAGATGGAAACTTTGCAGTCCATCATCATGGCGGTTCAGACAGGGGAATTCTTGCATCCTTGGATCTGATGGAGGTCTACCTGCATATCGGGATCTGTCTGGAGCATCAAAGTTTTGTCAGGTTCAAAATTCTGGGGGAGCATTTTAAATTTTGCACCCCTCCATTCGACTTAGTGACAGCTCCACGGATTTTCACCAAGGTGATGGTAGTGGTGGCAGAGGCCCTCAGAAGAGAGGGGGTTCTGGTGTAGCCGTATCTGTATGATTGGCTGATTCAAGCAAAGTTGCAGGATCTATGCAGTTGGGTGGTGGAAATGGTGATGCACTGTTTGCAATCCCTAGGCTGGGTAGTGAACCCTTCCAAGAGTCATCTTCTTCCCTCACAAATTCTGAATTTTCTGAGAGCATGTTTCGATTCCCGAGTGGGGAAGGTCTTTCTCCCAGAGGAGCACATACTCAAGTTACGGTCTCAGATCTGGAGTCTCTCTCAGTTCCGGGTCCCCAGAGTCTGGGATTACTTGCAGGTCCTTGGCTCCATGGCATCTACCTTTGACCTTGTGCCCTGGGCGTTCGCTCATATGAGACCATTTCAGCAGGCATTACTGTTCCACTAGAATCCAGCCTTGGAGAAGTTTCATCTTCCACTCCCACTTACCAACTCAGCATTGTCCACTCTCTCTTGGTGGCTTTTGCCTAGTTATTTGCACCATGGAGTGGACTTGGAGGTTTTGTGTTGGATAGTCGTGAGGCAGACGCCAGTCTCTCTGGTTAGGGAGCAGTGTGTCAGTCCCAGTCAGCCCAAGTCAGTGGTTGCCTCAGGAAGTGTTGTGGTCCATCAATTGCCTCGAGACATGAGCAGTGCATTTGGCACTCCGGGACTTCTTACCTCTTGTGCGCAGTCACTCGGTCAGGATCCTGTCCGACAATGTGATTATGGTAGGCTATATCAACCACCAAGGGGGGACCAAGAGTCGAGCTGTGGCTTGGGAAGTAAAAAAGTTGATGTCTTGGGTGGAGCAGCACTTAGTTCAGTTAGTTCGCACATAGCAGGGTCCAACAATGTACTGTTATAATTAGTGAGGTTTGGGTGGATCCTTGGACACTGTGGCAGCTGACCATGCCCACGGGGGGGGGGGGGGGGGAAGTCCCATGAGGGGCCACAGGTCAGGCTCAGCTTAGGACACACAAACACAGAGATTGATCTTTTATTAGACAATGTGATGAAGCCACCAGAGGTGGCAGTAGTGAGTAACAGAAGTAGCCCGGCTGGGCTAGTATCCCTCAGGCACTGGAACAGTGACTCCTCCGGTAGCAGTGCTGTAGTGGAAAGAGCTGAGAATAATGAGTATAGTGGAATATGCACAAAGCCCCAGTATGGAGAACCCCAGGATAGGGGATCAGGTACTTGAAGAACGAGTACCTGATCCCTGAGAGCTTTAGAGGCTAGAAGGTAATGTACTCACATAGCGGTTCCAGGTAGGAAATGGCACTAGGGCTGGAATGGAGGCAGGCCCTCGAGGAGCGAGTACCTGGTTCCAGGGAACAGCTCTGAGGTGAAGATGGTAGTACTCACTGGTGTTGAACATAGCGAATCCTTCCAGGCAGAAGAGAAAGTAAGAGCAGGCAGCGAGTCAGGGAACATGGGCCCTCGAGGAGCGAGTACCGGTTTCCTGATAGCGACCTGAAAAGCAAGTGAGGCCCCCGAGGAGTGGGTACCCCGTTAGTGTTAAGAGTCCAATGGAAATTGTAGAGGCAGAGTAACTGGGTACGGAGAGTGAATCCCATCCGTAAGATTCCCCTTGCTAACTCAAAGGCTAGCAAACATTGTAAGCTTTAAATATCCGGGCAGTGTGATATCATCACAGGGGGCACCCCTGAGGTTCGCGCCAAGTAGGAAATAAGAGTGAGGGCCATGTGGCACACGTGCCCTAAGGTACCAGCGGAGCATGGCGGGAGGCAATGCCCAAACCAGTTCAGGGACACCAGAGAGGATGGCAGGCAGACGCCGCGGCAGCCAGGCGTCCATCCGTAGCGAGAGGAGATGCAAAGAAAGAAAGATAGGCGGAGTGAGACCGTCGGGAGGGACGGTTGCAACATATACAAACCGATTTTCTTAGTCATTAGAGGTTAGACCGTGCAGAATGGGAGCTCTCAGACACAGCGATGAATCTTATTATACACAGATGGGGGTTCCCCACATGGATCTCATGGCAACTCAGAGGAATACCAAAGCCACTTGCTTCTTCAGTCGCAGGAGAGAGCAAGGAGCAGAAGGGGTCAATGCCCTGGTTCTTCCTTGGCCAACCGACATTCTGATTTATGTATTTCCCCCGTGGCCTCTGGTAGGCAGGTTATATTTCCACCCTGGAAGAGTGATCCTGGTGGCTGCAGAGTGGCCGTGATAGCCTTGGTTTATGGATCTGATCAATCTAGCAGTGGACGGTCTGTTGAGACTGGGACATCTTCCAAACCTGCTTCATCAGGGTCCCATATTTTTCGATCAGGTGCATCACTTTTGTCTATTGGCTTGGCTTTTGAGAGGCAGCATTTGAGAAAGAAGGTATATCCAGAGGATATCACCACTTTGTTACAGGCTCGTAAATCTTCCACCTCCTTGGCTTATGCTAGGGTGTGGAAGGTTTTCAAATCTTGGTGTCCTCTCAAAGAAATTGAGCCTCAATGAACCTCATTCTGGCTTTCTTGCAGAATGGGCTGGTGAAAGGTTTATCATACAACTCTTTTCTAGTCCAGGGCTCTGCCCTGGCCAGGTTTAGGGACAAGATCATTGGTAGGCCAGGTGTGATGCATTTCCTTAGTGGAGCGAAACATCTGTGCCCTCCCTCTGTTACAATATTTGGAGGTGACTAAAAGTTTCAGAGTGTTAGAACACCTTTTTGTGCAGTGGAGTGATGTAAAGAAGGGTCAGAAAGCCTCAAAAGCTATGATTGCTCATTGGTTGAAGGAGGCTATTGGGGTAGCTTATATTTGTCGTGGTCATCTGGTCCCGTAGGGGTTGAGAGCTCATTGACATGATCCCAGGCTGCCTCTTGGGTGGAGTGTCAGTTGGATTCTCCACCTGAGATTTGCCGCGCAGCAACTTGGAAGTCCTTGCATACCTTTGCCAGACACTGTAGACTGGATGCCCACACTCTGGAGGTCATTGGCTTCGGAGAGGGCGTCCTTCGAGCGGGGCTCTCACAGTCCCACCCATGTTAGGGATGCTTTGGTACATCCTAGGAATCTGGACTGATCTGGGTATGTACAGGGAAAAGAAAATTGGTTCTTACCTGCTAATTCTTGTTCCTGTAGTACCACAGATCAGTCCAGAGTCCCGCCCAGGTCTGGAGAGACCGTTCATTCTGTATGTCTAGTCTGTTTTTTGTTATCTGAAGAACTGGCACAGATTTTTTGTCTGGCTTTAAATTCTGTGTCAAAGTTGACAGTTTGTATTTCTTCTGCTCATTCAGGGGATATTGTATTCTTGATTTGATATCAGCTTCGGTACATAGTAATACTGATGAGTTGCCAGGTGGTACACCAGGTTATGTGCCAGTGGTTCTGAAAATTTCTCTGTCTCCATCTGCTGGAAGGGAGGTAAAATCCAGGAGTCTGGACTGATCTGTGGTACTACAGGAATGAAAATTAGCAGGTAAGAACTAATTTTCCTATTTGGCTAAATAACTAGCTAAGTGGTGGGTGGGGTGAGGGTATTCTATGGAGGATATTCAGAGATAGCCAAATAACTTTTCTGGCTAAGTCCAGTCAGCACATAGGGCTGTCCTAAAGTTATCCAGATATATTTATCCAGCTAACTTTAAAATAGCTGGATATATTCAGTGGTGTGGTCATGCCACTGGATATATGGGATTAATTAACCAAATTGATTTATCCAACTAACTAGCTGAGTCACATAGCAGTTCAATATGAACGTGTATGCTGTTGTTGCCTTTATTCTTTCTATCTTTAGAACTGCTGAAACTCAGATTTTTACAAAAATAACTTACATCTCTTCAAACACAGGCAGCTTTTTTTTTCCCAGTGAGAGAAATTGAAATCGGAATTTAGGTATAACTGTGCCAGGCATACGCAGGAGGTCTATAAAACCATAGTCTGGAAAAGACCAGTAGTAGAGGTTAACTGGATATTGATTAGGTTATTAAATCTGGAGGATTTGAAGTTTGTGTTACCCTCTGAAATATTAAATTCCTAAACCATTTCCATGTGTAAATGTAGGGGTGTTGAAAGTAAAAAATTATAGGGTGATTTTTAAAAGCCCTATGTAAGCCAAAGTGGGAGATACATGCAGCAGTCAGGCCAGCGCAAACTGCATGGATTTTAAAAAGTGCATGAATATGCGTGCATCTCCTGGTATACGCACAAAATTTTTTTTTTGCAACAAAGGGGTGGGGCATGGGCATGGTCTAAGTGGAGCATGTTTATTCCTAGATTTCTCAATGAAATCTGCATATTAGTATTTATGCAAACAAGCCACACCAGGGTCCCCTACTATGTAACTTTACTTCTGCTATGGGTGGCATGTAAATCTAGGAACAAAAAAACAGGCTAGTCAGCAGGGTTTTAAGGATAGGGGCTAATAAGGTAAAAGGGAGGATAATTAACGAGGAGGGTAGGAAGTCCTATCCTTTACCTGGGCTAAATGGTAATGAATTGGGGAATCTGATAATTATGTCGGAGCGCGTGTCCACTAATATCCCCCCACTTATGCGGTAGAGGCGGCATTTGCGCTCACATGTGCGCATCCATATAAAATTGTACGCACATGTACACTTGCACAACCTATATTACACCATCCATGCATATACGCGCATCTCTTATGGCCACATCCTTTGACACATGCTGACATACATGTGTATACGTGTGCCCACACGGATGTTTAAAAGTTACTATGTTGTTTGGTTTTTTTTAGGATTCAGTTTGCTTAATGTTTATTTTGGTTTAATTAGCTTTCCAACATGAAATATACATTACATTACCCTCTCTACAATGTTTCTCCTCAGGGGCTTTCAATAATAGGGGAATACTTTTTAAAAAGATGGCCCATTGGTATTCCTCAAAATCTGGGAGGCCTAGGCTGCCTCTATCGTTTTGTCCCATTAAGTCCTATTTTTTCCTCCAAATGAATTTAGAGTTACAGGATATGATTTCCCACAGGTATGATGCAGGGAAATTAATTGGGAGCATCTCGAGAAGAAACAAGACTCTCATAAGGAACATCGGTATATAAAAACTAAAAATAAACAAATGCATAAATAAATAAGGATGTTCATCTTTACTGTGGAAATTCTACTGAACCCGGAAATGCATCCATCTCCTCAAGTAATGCGAAATGTTATTAAAGCTAAAAAATTAAAAGAGTGTAATCTATTCATTTTATGTGATACTCTGACTTCAGAGTTTTAAGTATGAGAGAAAAAATGTGTGAGGCTTGCTGGGCAGACTGGATGGGCCATTTGGTTTTCTTCTGCCGTCATTTCTATGTTTCTATGTTTCTATGTTAAGGAACTCTGGATCCATCAAAAAGGAAATCAAGCTCTTATTAAGGAGCCCATATCCTGGAACATTCTAAGATCCAAGAGCTTTGTTTTATCCAAATTTACTTTATATCTTAATAATGAACTGAAATATAAAAGCACATCATTCAAAAATGTTAAAGAGTACACAGGATTGCTAACAAAAGGAAGGAGATCATCTGCAAAAAGGGCAATCTTATCCTTCTATCCAAGCCCTCCATTCCCCTAATCTCAGAGTAATTAAGAACATAAGAACATAACACACACTGGCTTTGTGCCCCTGTCACATGGTAGGAGCACAAGATGGTGCCAGCCATCCATTGCTCCTACCATGTGACAGGGGCTGACCAATGGCACCAGTAGCCCCTGTGACATAGTAAGGTCAAAGGCTATCAGCGCCATTTTGAATACCGGCATCCGAGGGTGTGAGTGCAGGAGATGGCTCCCGGACCCCCCGCTGGACCACCAGGGAGTTTTAGTAAGTCTTGGGGGGGTCAGGAGGGTGGGGGGTTGTAGCTAATTTAATTTTAGCCAGGAAATGAATAAGAATTAACGCATGAACCTATCGAACATCAAAACTAAAAACAACACGAGAGCGAGCCATATCCATAGCCAGCCCCACTCTATGGAACACAATACCAATAGAAATAAGAAATCAACCAAGCATCAAAATTTTCAAAGAAGACCTGAAAACCTGGCTTTTCACCAGAGCCTACTCAAACCATCTCAAGCAACTAAACCAACAATCAACCTTGCAACCCAACAACAAGAAAAAGCCTTCATCCACCAAACAACCATATAACCTCCACCAGCTAAATAATGAAGACAATGTGTAACTAACCGCAATCATTACCCCCAGCATATAACAAACAACATTTTCTACCACAATTTAACACTACCATTTTTATGAACATTGCTATGATAGTAGACTATTAACGTAATAACTATTGTATATGACCTCAACTAACATTTTAACCTTAAACATCCCTTCCTGTTGACTTTTATGCTGTTTTGTTAATTGTAGTAATGCTTATTTCACGAGCACTGTAAACCATTCTGATGGTGAAACCGAATGACGGTATACAAAACACGTCAAATAAATAAATAAATAAATAAATAAATAAATATTGTAAAGAAGGTGTGACATGTTTTTTAAGGATGCCCTAAAGAATCCCTTACTATTTGCATCAATATTTTCACAGACACTGGAGTATGATGTACACTGGGTGTTTTGGTTATTAAACTATCCCATTGGTAGGTGTCTTGTAGGGAGAGTTGTTCTAGAAAACTGAGGAGTCCATTTGAGCTCCCCCTACTTTCTTTCAATCTTCTATCCTAGGAAGCTGGCTAGAACTCAAGGGTGGAGTTCCCAGGTCTCCAGAATTTGGGAAACTTTTTTAGGGTTCAAGAGAGTGAGAGTTCCAGAAGATTATTTTGTGAAAGAGGGAAGTTAGCGCCATAATTTAAACTAATAACTGGAAGGGGGACCATAAGTAAATCTGCAGCTCTAACACTAAACTTTCAAAATGGAAACTTTGATAAAATGTGGAAAATAGTTAGAAAAAAACTGAAAGCTGCAGCTGCAAAGGTTAAGTGTTAAACAGGCATGGACATTGTTTAAAAATACAATCCAAGAGGCGCAGTCCATATGTATTCCACACATTAAGAAAGGTGGAAGGAAGGAAAAACGATTACCGTCATGGTTAAAAGGTGAGGTGAAAGAGGCTATTTTAGCCAAAATAAAGCTCTGGAATTTGTTGCCAGAGGATGTGGTTAGTGCAGTTAGTGTAGCTGGTTTCAAAAAAGGTTTGGATAAGTTCTTGGAGGAGAAGTCCATTAACTGCTATTAAGTTTACTTAGGGAATAGCCACTGCTATTAATTGCATCAGTACTATGGGATCTTCTTAGTGTTTGGGTAATTGCCAGGTTCTTGTGGCCTGGTTTGGCCTCTGTTGGAAACAGGATGCTGGGCTTGATGGACCCTTGGTCTGACCTAGCATGGCAATTTCTTATGTTCTTATGTTCTTATGTGTTGAATGGGTTCACACACACTGCATGCAGTTGCGCTTGGAGATGGACCCTTGTCCTGGAGCAGTGGAGAATGGCTCCCTGGTAGGGAGCAGGAAGCAGTACAATCCGAGACTGGCCCCAGCCAGTAGGCAATGACAAGGCAAGGGACAAAGCCAGAATCAGGAGACGTGGTCAATGGCAGCCAGGGTCAGATTCCAAGGATCATTCTGAGGAGTAATCAATGAAGCAGGGGTCAGGTTCCAGAGGTCAGACAAGGTCACAAGTCAGGCAGAGGTCAGGATCCAGGCAGCTAACAGAATGGTCAAGGAGCAGGCCGAGGTCAGTACCAGAGAGACAGTCCGAGGGTACTACTTGGGGAGACAGGACAGACAGACGCAGGAACAGAAGGACGCTGGAACAGAAGGACGCTGGACAAGGCTGGAACAATAGGATGCTGGAACAAGGCTGGAACAAGACTGAAAAAGACTGTGAATGCGGAGGCAAACTAGTACACTTACAGTGCTGACCCGATTGCCAAGGCAAGGAAGTGCAGGCAGGGACTTCCTTATATCGTACGTTCAATCAGGACACACCGCAGAGCTAGGACCCACCCCTGGCCCTACAAGAGGCCGGGTGGTCCTGCGTGAGGCCTGGTGTGCAGTGGAAGGCCCAGCAACCGCCACCGCGGGATGCCGAGGCCTAGAGGAGAAGGTGAGCAGGCCCATGTGTGGGCCAGGCGTGGACGGGGCGCATAACACATGCTCTGTATGTATAGGTGTGGTAAGGGAGGAAGCAATGAAGCTGACATCACCCCCAGACACATATACAGACAGAGGCTAAAAAAGCACAACACTCACCCAGACAAATACATACACACATATCTATTTACTCATAGTTTGGTACAAACTAGCTCCAGCTCTTTCTTCACCTACACCTGCCTAATGTGGGTGTTCCTGACCTGTTCATCATCAACCATCATTGATGTCTCTGACAAGCTTGTCCCTACCTGCTAATGAAGGAGTCCATTATGACTCCTCACAGATTATATCTGGTAGCATGACAGACATCTGACTTAAGCATATATGATTACAAAATTGTCAGAGTTACAGGGCCCCTCGAGCTCTCAATTGGCCCTAAATGCTTGTCTTTATTTATAACAACATTGAAAGTGCAGAAGCCATCATGACAAACACCTGATATCTCTGGGAGCAGTTGGTCTATCCACGTAGAACAGCGACATGCTTTAAATAGAGGTTGATGGTTGGCTCCTGAGGTCATCAGCTGACAACACTTTCTCTAGACTTAATACTATACACTGAGCTGATGAGTGATAGTTTATCAGCACAAGTGCCTTGGTCACAGTATCTACAAACACCACATGAGATACATCCTATAGGACAGCAACTCTTAAATTTTGGCCACAGGTCATGGCAGCCATGTGGTCAAGCAAGGGCCTCAAACCAGAAAACACCTGAAGGATGGTGACTCACCTTGGAAATGACCATTCTGCAAGCTGTTCTCCCCTGGAGTCCTCAGCCTATCTGCTTTAAGGGTGGCCATAGATATGATAAGGAGTGTAACTGATACTAGCAATCGGAACAAACAAACTATTCTGCATATTTTCTATGTATAGACATACAGCGGGACACCATGACTAGCCCTAAGCAGGACAGACCTAGGGCCTTGCAGCACCATTATATCTCCATATTTGACAAAGGCTACCTGTGATGTGACAGGCTAGGCAAATAGGTTCTAACACACCAAGCTTTGTGGCAAGTGCATTGTTTTGGCATCCAATATTAGCAGGCCTCTCCAGCATGGAGAAAGACAGCTAGGCCATGGCTTGATGGCTTGTAGACCTAACTGTACAAGCCACTCGTAATGTAAACAATGCTGTCACATCCATGACAGTCCGCCGTGTGAGTGCTGTTGGCTGGAAAAACATAGCCAGAGAAGGAATAGAGAAAGAAGCTTTGCTCTAAATTATGAGTCAACTGTCACCATACAGGCCATCTTCAAAATTGTCAAACAGCACCAATTGCCTAAGTATAAAGGAATTGTGCATGGCTCCTGGGTACCTGGCCACAATGTCGAGAATACGCATTCGAATATCAAAGACCACTTGCATGTTAATGGAGTGGAAGAGCTTTCTGTTGCAGTGGTTCTCCTCCCTGCCACGGGGTGGGATGATGGCTACATGAGTGCAGTCAATAGCTCACAGAACATTTGGAATGTTGGCAATGACATAAAACCCTCGCTTCAATTCCATCAAGTCCTTCCTGTCATGAGGGAATGCTATGTAGTGATCAATGCAGTCAAATACAGTTGTTATGACCTTTTCCAGACAGCGAGAAAAAGAGGTTTGGGACATTGCCCTGACAACCCTGACTGTGGTTTGGAAGGAGCCAGATGCCATGAAATGCAGGGTGAAAATAGTTTGGTGGGACCCAGTATACGTGGGAACTTTCTGTGACTGGATTCAGATCCCGTTCTTCATATAATTCCATGATAGCCTGAGAGCTGAGGTGATACCTGTTACCCACATGTTCCTCTGGCATGCCCAACAATGTGGTTTATGGGGGAAAGATGCACTCCCTGTATCACCGCCATGCCTGCTTGTATGGCAAACACTGCTGTGGACCCGACACTCTCTCGGCAGGCCAGTGGCTGTGGCTCCAATGTAGGGACTTCCCTCAGAGGGGATTTAACTTCTCTTGCCTGTTATTTTGGTTGTTGTTGTTCTTGTTGTTGTCGGTGCCAAGCCCCCTGAAACAGCCAGTATCCCTCTACAAGCAAACTTCCCTCTAACATTGCAGGTTTAAGAAGACAGGTCAGGTAAGAAAAGGTGTTTATATTGGCCCAGGAGGGCTTGGGAGGTGTGTTGATAGAAGGCCTCATTTTATCGTGTGCGATAACAGCCGAGGTAATAGGCGCTATCAGCAGTAACGACTGTTTGCCATGCGATAACAATTTTTTTGCCCCTCTAACCCAAAACAAAAGTGTTGTTATTTCTGATGTTAAATCCAGTGTTATTGTGAGTTAATTCACCGCTAAATGTGGTAGGAGACATTAATTTGCATTATGTCACCATTTGCATACTCATAATATAATTTATATCTTGCTCACAATGAGATATCTAGCACATATGTAATGTGCATTGGAGGCCATTTAACACTTGTTAGTGCCTCAACACAATTTGAAAAATGACTCTATTACCTGGATAAACTTAGCCAAACATTCGGAGTACCACAGATGATAATTATCCTACTAAATGTATCCAGATAACTTCAGCTGTGACTGTTTATTTGTTTCCCAGTCTACTGAATATGGATCTCATAGTGCTACCTCTTTTAAGGGAAGAACTTGTATGGATTAAGAGGAAGTGTGCCTGATATAGTTCATGACAGAAATGATGGTCTTGATTTATGTGTTAACCAAAAGTGCAGTCTTCTGTATTTCATTTAGCAAGGTCAATAATTATGTTCTTTAAAAATTTGCACACAGCAGTGGCTTCTAAAATGCAATTATATAGGGCCTGATTCACTAAACGTATTTCCTCATAGACACAGAATAGTAAAAAAGGTTTAGTAAATCATAGTTTATTATTTTTTCTTTTCATATAAGTTTTCCTTTTAATTTAGTGGAAGTGTTGTCATATTTTATATAATTTAATTGCAATTACCTTAATATGATTTTGAAGCAGTTTTTCCAACAATTTATTTATTAAGCTTGGTAGTTCTGAAGACAAAATCCTTAGATTTGGAGATACCTGACTATGAAATAGATTTCTTAAAACATCTCGTAAAATACATGCTGCAGAGAGATTATCAACATTTGCCATGTTGCCATTTAATTTTATTAACTAGTGGTTGCTATATTATTTTGATGACTTTACTTTTAAATCTGGTTATAAAAAAAAATCTGGGTCAATAGGGTAGCTCAGTGGTAGAATTATGGGCTGCCATGTAGAGGCCTGAGTGTGAATGCCAGACCAGGACTCTTCTCTCCAGGTCAACTTGAGCTAATCATGCTACAACATTAACATGGTAAGAGTGGAGTTAAGTTTCAGTCTTTACTCAATGGTGGCACCTAGTAGTCAGAGTCAGGGATCATAAGCCCACACTCTAAAGGAACATGGTTGCATGACCCCTGGACCAAGGACCAGCCCACAATAGCTGATGGAAGTGAGGGAAAGGGATATAAAATAGGTGCTAACTGCTAAATGTCTCAGGTAGTTGCAAATAAAGATTCATGACATAGTACTGGTTACTAACCATAGTTCTAACTGAATTAGCAGAGTAAAGGAGAAGTTGGAAATGGCCAACCCCTTCTAAAAACATGTTTTCTAAGTGTGCTTTTTCTCATTGCAAATTGTACTATTAAAGTGAAATAACAATCTAAAGTCCTGATTCACTAAGGTATTTCTCCAATTCTGTGTCTATCGGGAAATGCCTGGATGAATTAGGCCCTAAAGTTCAGTATATATCTTCCAGCAAACTGCCTTTTTGAGGTAGAAATTAATAATACTTTGTCATGAAAGTTTATGATGGAGTATATGCTCTATTTATATCTGTATTTATTCCCCAAATGTGATAACTTTATATCATAAAGGTTAAATAATGACATACATGCAAAATGATAGCAGCAAATGACTTAAGACCCATCTAATCATAATCAGCACAGTTTAATTTCTGGTGCAATGCCATACATCTAAATTGATCATACTGTATAAGAGTATTTTTTAAATGCATTTTCAGAGAGATTCAACAAGAAAATGTATGCATCCCAAACTGCTACAGAGTTTTACTAGATGCAATTATGCATTTTATGCAATCAGAAAATATGTTGAGATTGGAATGGCATTGAGGTTCTTAATAACTGTAGGATTGTTTTGCAAGGATTTCAATTTTAGTTTTATCTTAACATAGACCTTTGAATCAAAGTATGATTTTATAAATTTTTGATTATTTTCCAGATATGTTTATATCTTTTCTTCTAAGCATAACCCCTGTTCCAATGGCTAGTAGAACTCAGGGGCACTTTTGGGATCAGTAAGGTGTTTTGGTTATTAAACTATCCCATTGGTAGGTGTCTTGTAGGGAGAGTTGTTCTAGAAAACTGAGGAGTCCATTTGAGCTCCCCCTACTTTCTTTCAATCTTCTATCCTAGGAAGCTGGCTAGAACTCAAGGGTGGAGTTCCCAGGTCTCCAGAATTTGGGAAACTTTTTTAGGGTTCAAGAGAGTGAGAGTTCCAGAAGATTATTTTGTGAAAGAGGGAAGTTAGCGCCATATTCCTCATTTGTATTTGGAGATTATCTCAGCTGGATGGCAGAGTGTTTTTGTCTACTAGCGTCAGAAGAAGGATTGTCAGAATGATGAACCTAGTGAGTTGCTGTTAAAGGAAAGATTAGGAGCTCATCTGTATCTTGTTCAGGGGAACAGAGGTCTGCATACATAAAGCAGGTGCCAATAGAGGGAAAGTCTTAGGTTTGGGGGCACCTCTACAATCTGTGAAGGAGTTTGGAGGAAAGGATTCCCCAGTGCAACAGGTTTTCTGAGACATAATAAATATCAGCTGTGTTTGGATTTTGATTCCTGTATTGATTACACTATATCAGTGATATTCACTCCTGGCCCTTGAGGACTGCCAACAGGTATTATTTTCAGAATATCCCTAATGAATATACATGAGATAGATTTACATATACACTGACTCCATTGCATGCAAATCTATCTTTTGCATATTCATTAGGGATATACTGAAAAATTGACCTGTTGCCTGGCAGCCCTCATGGGTTGGAAGTGAAGACCACTGCACATGTCACACCTTCTTTACAATATTTATTTATTTATTTATTTATGTATTTATTTATTTATTTATTTATTTGACGTGTTTTGTATACCGTCATTCGGTTTCACCATCAGAATGGTTTACAGTGCTCGTGAAATAAGCATTACTACAATTAACAAAACAGCATAAAAGTCAACAGGAAGGGATGTTTAAGGTTAAAATGTTAGTTGAGGTCATATACAATAGTTATTATGTTAATAGTCTACTATCATAGCAATGTTCATAAAAATGGTAGTGTTAAATTGTGGTAGAAAATGTTGTTTGTTATATGCTGGGGGTAAGGATTGCGGTTAGTTACACATTGTCTTCATTATTTAGCCGGTGGAGGTTATATGGTTGTTTGGTGGATGAAGGCTTTTTCTTGTTGTTGGGTTGCAAGGTTGATTGTTGGTTTAGTTGCTTGAGATGGTTTGAGTAGGCTCTGGTGAAAAGCCAGGTTTTCAGGTCTTCTTTGAAAATTTTGATGCTTGGTTGATTTCTTATTTCTATTGGTATTGTGTTCCATAGAGTGGGGCTGGCTATGGATATGGCTCGCTCTCGTGTTGTTTTTAGTTTTGATGTTCTGGCTTGAGGGATTTTGAGGAGGCCTATGTTGATTGAGCGTAGGTTCCGTTTTGGTGCATGGCTTACGATGTATTTGCTTAGCCAGTTGTTTTGCTGTCCTTGGATTATTTTATGTAGGATTGTAAGTACTTTGTATTCTATAAGGTATTTTATTGGGAGCCAGTGTAAGGAGATGAGGGTTGGTGTAATGTGTTTGTGTTTTTTTGATCCAGTCAGAATTCTGGCAGCAGTGTTCTGTAAGATCTGTAGAGGATGGATGGTAGCACGTGGTAATCCAAGGAGTAGAGCGTTGCAGTAATCTAGGTTGGAGAAAATGAGTAGTTGCAGAAAATGAGTAGTTGCAGGAATGTTCTGAAATCATCCTGTGCAAGGAAAGGTTTGAGAATTCTGAGCGTTAGTAGTTTGTGGTATCCTTCCTTAATGTTGTTGGTTATGTGGTTTTTGAATGAAAGTTCTTTGTCTATGTGATTCCCAGATTTCTCGTTTGAGTTACAGGTGAGAATAATGTATTTGGGTTTTCTGTTTTAAGTGGTAATGAGGGGGTGATGTTTTTTTTGTCGAGGATAATTAACTCAATTTTTTCTATGTTTATTATAAGTTTCAAGTCATTTAGATGCTGTTTGATTTCTGAGAGATATATGGTTGTTTTCTCGTATTTATCTTCCAGAGTGTTCTGAATAGGGACCAATATTTGTATATCATCAGCGTACAGAAAATGGGTCAAACCAAGGCATTCTAGTGCATGACAGATAGGTAGTAGGTAGATGTTAAAGAGTGTAGCTGATAAGGCAGATCCTTGTGGTACTCCAGTGTTGAGGTTTACTTTATTCGAGAGACTGTTATTGAACATTACTTGGAAGTTTCTGTGTGAGAGGTAGGATGAAAACCATTTTAATGTGGTATCCATGACTCCAATTTCCGCTAGTCTGTCTAATAAGATTGTATGATTCACTGTGTCAAAAGCAGCTGATAGATCCAGGAGTATTAATAGGTAGCTTTGTCCTTTATCAGATCCTCTGAGTACTGTGTCATTAAGTGAGAGGAGCAGGGATTCTGTGCTTAGGCTTTTCCTGAATCCAAATTGAGAGGGGTGGAGTATGTTGTTCATGTCAAGATATTCAGAGAGTTGTGAGTGGACAATTTTCTCAATGATTTTCACAAAGAAAGGTAAGTTTGATATGGGACTGTAGTTTTGAATGTTCTCTGGGTCTAGGTTGTTCTTTTTTAATAATGTTTTGATGATTGCAGATTTTAGGCATTCAGGATATTTTCCTTCAGTGAGGGAAATGTTCACTATGTCTGTTATTGCTTTGGAAAGTGTGGTTTCCAGTTGTTTAATTGTCTGAATGGGGATACTGTCGATGGGATGGTTTGCTGGATTCATTTTTTTGATTATATTTTGGATTTCAAGTGAGGAGGTAGGGTCGAAATTGGACCAAGTTGCTGTTATTTTCAGTAACAGTTTCCAGGTTTGGGTGTGAGTGATGGAGTTGTTGCTGAAGTTATTAGTTTTTTTATTTTTTCAATGAAATATTCAGCAAAATCATTGCTTTTGTTTGTATTGGAAGGTGTTCCTGGATCATTTGTTGGTTTGGTAAGGTTTTGTATGATTGTGAAAAGCATTCTGGGGTTATGCTGGTATTGATTTATTTTGCTGGCATAGAATTCCTTTTTTGCATTATGGATAAGTTTTTTATATGTTGCTAGATGAGTTCTGTAGGCATTGAGTAATAGATCATTTCTATATATTTTGTTTCATTTCTGGATGCTAATAAAATTTGCTTATTGGCTTTCTGAAGGCAATTTTCAAAAGCCATTTATCAAGGTAAATAGTTATTTGCCTGGGTAAATAGGCTATCTGAAAATTTTCCACCCTGTATGCAAGAAAAGTATGGGCAGAGATCAATAAAGCATATACTTTTATCCATGGGAAAGGTAGGCAGGTTCAGAAGTAAAGTTAAATCAGAGGAGGAAACAACATACATAGCTTTGCATTTTCGAAACCCATGTGCATTATTTTCAGGGGGAAAGTATCCACACAAAAATTAAGTGCAAAACTCTTTGGATACATTTTCCTTGGCAATTTTCAAAGGGAATGTATAATGTATATTCCCCTTGAGAACTGGTATAAAGTCCATGGGTTAAATTACCTATGGACATTGCAAATAGTCATATAATCTTTATCTATGTCTGTTATACGCGCCGGCCGCAGCAAACCCGCAGCTCGGCCCCCTTATCTCTTTCAAAGTGATCCAGAAGCTGGTCCCTCGTCTCTGGTGGCTGTAGGCCGCTGGCTCCGTCCTTGGGCCACCCCTGAGGCCTCCAGTTCTACTGCAGTTCCTGATGTTCCACATCGGCTCTCTCTGCGTGGCCCGCGGAGAGACACTGTCCCAACCAGCGGCGCACCCCTCCCTAGGGCACAACTAGCCCTTACATAGGGCCCGTGGTGGGAACCTGGCCGCAGCCCTGGATGATGACGTCGGCAGAGCTCCGGCATATAAGCCCGGGCTCCGCTCTCTCAGATTGCATTTGCAACAGGTCCCCTCGCTAGTCAAGTACTCGTTGCTTCTTCAGTTCCTAGTTCCCGATCCTGATTGCCTTCGTTCCTTCTTCCTTGTTGCCATGTTCCTGTTCCTTCATCTCTCCATTGGATTGCTAACCTGGTTTGACCTCTGCATTGCTTGACTACTCCGTTGCCTCTCTCCAGTCCCAGACCTTTGCATTGCCTGATTACTCCGCTGTCTCTCCAGTCCCGGACCTCTGCATTGCCTGACTACTCCGTTGCCTCTCCAGCCCTGGACTTCTGCATTGACTGACTACTCCGTTGCCTCTCTTCAGCCCCGGATCTCTGCATTGCTTGACTACTCTGTTGCCTCTCTCCAGCCCCGGACCTCTGCATCGCCTGACTACTCCGTTGCTTCTCTCCAGCCCTGGACTTCTGCTTCGTCTGACCATCCTTTGACTCTCTCCTCATTTAGACCTCAGCCTTGCTTGCCACTGCTTCCAGACTGCCACCAGCCCTGAACCCAGCTTGCTTACAGACATCTCTTCAGCCTTTGTCCTGGACATGGTTCTTTCAGGCTTCGGCCTGCTCTTGCTCGGGCACCCTCTGTCAGACTGTGTTCCTATTGGCGCCTGGGTCTCCAGGACTCCACCTTGTACAGTACAGACTGATACCTACACTAATTGCTGCCTCTGGGATGACCTCAATCCACCCATCGACAACCACTGACGGAGGCCACCCAAGTCCAGCTGGCCCCGGCACCCAAAGGCTCAACCCTCGGGGAACGAGGGCTGGTATTGGTGAAGCGCCAGCCGGCCTCCGTCCGTCAGCTCTCTCTGCCTGCTGACGGTGGGGACCTGTAGGATCTCTCCTACGGGTAGCATCAACCCCACCTCAGCCCAAGGGTCCACCTCCGGTGCAACAATGTCAAAGATATTAGTTCTCTGTGTACACAGATTTTTTTATTTAGCTGCACACTCTAGGGATAAAAATCTCTATATTTTTTTGTATGTTGCATTATGCTTACTTTTTACTTTATAACATAATTGAAAGAGCATTCTAGTGCCTTAAAATTCTTGTCCTTTTAGGACTGATGCTGGACTCTAACATTAAATACCACTGCTTTATATTCAGTAATTGGCTTGCTAATGCTTTTTAGACAAGCAAGTGCACTCATGCTGACAGTCAGTATTGCTGGTTGAGAATTACAAAATCAATCTTCTTGTCTGAGGGCCTCTCCTCACAGTTCCTTTACATACTGCAGAAATGTGCACTCACAGAAGGAACACACTTATCAAAGTAGATCAGTTCTTATTATTCTTTAAGATAACCTTTATTCAGAGCGTTCAGCATAAAAATGTTTCCTTATTTTTCCTACCCTTATTTCTTTACTCCTCCATGTTATCTATCAAATATTTTACATTCCAAAACCAAATGAGGCAGACTCAGTTCATACAAGCAGAGTTTAGTTTCTTCATGGCTTATACAGTAACTTTGGCTGCTGGTGTGGTGTAGAATAACATGGAAGTATGCAGGTCATGCATGCTACTCCTCCTTCCATCCATCACCAAACTCCAAGAAGACTAGCATTTTCAAATGTGATGGTTCCGCCTGCTGCACAGCCCCACTCACAATTGTTCAAGTTATCTCCTTGTTTATCACTTGATGCCTCAGCTTTAGTCCTTTTTAACTCAGCCTGTACATTCCCTTGGTGCCTCTTCATTGAGTTACCTCAGATCCTTAACCTGGCAATCTTTGTCTTGTTATAGGAAAATTAGGTTCTTACCTTTGCTAATTTTCGTTCCCGTAGTACCATGGATCAGTCCAGACAGCTGGGTTATGCCTCCCCTCCAGCAGATGGAGTCAGAGAGAAAACTGAAAGCACCCCCTAGATATACTGGTGTGCCACCTGCGATCCCTCAGTATATGTGATATCAAAGCAGAAATAAGGAATGAATCACCTTCAACTGTACCCCCAAGACAATGTCAAAAATTGTTATCTATATCATCACCTAAATGACCAGATCAAGTAGAAACCTCCTCGAGAACAGGTAAAACCAGAAATAACAAATAGGACACCACAGAGCGAACAATAAAACACGAGGAAAGGAGACACTTCACCTCGAAACTGTGGCATCTATTACAAATACAAACTGTAATGGAAGAAAAAACAGAAATGGAACACGAGCGGACTCCCAGAAGTACTGAGGGCGGGCGTCTGGACTGATCCATGGTACTACGGGAACGAAAATTAGCAAAGGTAAGAACCTAATTTTCCTTTCCCAGTACGTACCAGGATCAGTCCAGACAGCTGGGATGTACCCAAGCCGCCTTAACTGGGGTGGGACCCTGAGAGTCCCGCTCGAATTACACTGCTCCCAAAGGACTCAGCAGGAGGACCACGGACATCCAGGCGATAATGCCTGGCAAAAGTATGCCAGGATTTCCATGTGGCCGCCCTGCATATCTCTTGGCAAGAGACCAAGTGATTCTCCGCCCATGAAGTCGCTTGAGATCGCAGAGAATGAGCCTTAAGCCCAGCAGGAACAGGCTTACCACATCCGACATACGTGGCCGCAATAGCACCCTTTAACCAGCGTGCAATCGTAGCTTTGGATGCCTGGAGACCCTTCTTGGGTCCATTCCACAACACGAAAAGGTGATCTGACTTCCTAAAGTCATTGGTAACCTCCAAATAGCGTAAAAGGATCCGACGGACATCCAGACGCCTCAAGTCCCTACCTTGAGAAGACTGCAGGTCCTCGTCCGAAAAGGAAGGTAATTCCACCGTTTGGTTGACATGAAACGCGGAGACCACCTTGGGCAGGAAGGAAGGAACAGTTCGTAGGGAAACCCCTGACGCCAAAATGCGCAAAAACGGTTCCCTGCAAGAGAGAGCCTGAAGCTCCGACACCCGACGAGCCGAGGAAATGGCCACAAGGAAGACAGCCTTGAGAGTCAGATCCTTCAAGGAAGCCGCCTTAATAGGTTCAAACGGAGCCGCACACAAGCCACGGAGTACCAAGTTCAAGTTCCAAGACGGACAGGGAAGCCTGATGGGAGGACGCAAGTTTTTAACCCCTCGCAAAAAACGCGCCACATCTGGATGACTCGCAAGGGAAGAGCCCTCGACCTTACCCCGCAAGCAGCCCAAAGCCGCCACCTGAACTCGAAGCGAATTATACGCTAACCCCTTCTTCAATCCATCCTGTAAGAACATAAGGATATCCGCCACGGACGAACGTCTGGCTGAAGTACCCACCGTGTCACACCAATCATGGAAAACTTTCCAAACCCTCGCGTAGGCGAGCGTAGTGGACGACCGACGAGCCCGAAGGAGAGTAGACACCACCGTGTCCGAATAACCTCTCTTCTTCAACTGCTTCCTTTCATAAGCCAAGCCGCCAGACAAAAACGATCCGCCAGATCGAAAAATACCGGCCCCTGACGAAGAAGATTGGGAAGATGACCGAGACGTAGTGGGCCGTCGACTGCCAAGTTGACCAGATCCGCGAACCACGGACGCCGCGGCCATTCCGGAGCCACGAGGATCACCGGACCGTGATGGGACTCTATGCGTCTTAGCACTTTCCCTACCAGGGGCCACGGAGGGAACACATAAAGAAGAATGTGACGAGGCCACGGAAGTGCTAGCGCGTCCACCCCTTCTGACGCGTGCTCTCTCCTCCGACTGAAGAAGCGTACCGCCTTTGCATTTTGACGGGTCGCCATGAGGTCCAAGCGCGGAGTCCCCCACCGCCGCGCGATGAGAGCCATCGCCTCCGACGAGATCTCCCATTCTCCTGGATCTAGGTGCTGCCGGCTGAGGTAATCCGCTTGAACGTTGTCGACGCCGGCAATGTGGGTGGCCGCGAGACGCTCTATGTGCCTTTCCGCCCAGGACATCAACAGCGCCGCCTCGGTCGCTACCGCCCGGATTTTTGTGCCTCCTTGTCGATTTATGTACGCCACTGTGGTCGCATTGTCCGACAGAACTCTTACTGCACGTCCGCGTACCAGTGGAAGGAGACAACGCAAGGCCAGGCGAACTACTCTGGTCTCCAATCGGTTGATGGACCAAGTAACTTGGAGTGCTGACCAGGTGCCCTGGACTGCACGGGACTGGCAGACCGCTCCCCAGCCCGACAGGCTGGCATCCGTTGTCACCACCAACCAAGGCGGGGGTTCGAGGTCCACCCCCTGTAGAAGATTGTCTGGAGTCAGCCACCAAGAGAGACTGGAGCGAGCCGGCTCCAGCAAAGACAATTCTATCCCGTACTCCTCCGAGCGGGGATCCCAGCGAGATAGAAGTGCTCTTTGTAATGGACGCATATGCGCAAAAGCCCATTGTACCATTTCCATAGTAGACACCATATGACCAATGACTTGTAAATAATCCCAGACCGTGGGAATCTCGAGCTCCAACAGGCGCCGTACCTGAGTCATGAGATTGAGCATGCGTTGCTGCGGAAGAAAAACCTTGCCCACCAAGGTGTCGAACCGAGCTCCCAGGAACTCCAGCTGTTGGGTCGGTTCGAGTCTGCTCTTCGTGAAGTTGACTACCCAACCCAACTCCTGCAGCTGGTGCACCACTAAGGAGACCGCCCGGGTGCAGGCCGCCTGCGACTTTGCTCGAATGAGCCAATCGTCGAGATAGGGATGCACGAGGACGCCTTGACGGCGGAGGGAAGCCGCTACCACCACGAGAACTTTGGTGAACACCCTCGGCGCGGTGGCCAACCCGAAGGGGAGGGCGCAAAACTGGTAGTGGTCCCCCATCACCATGAACCTCAAGTACCGTTGATGCCGTTCTCTTATTCCGATGTGAAGATAGGCCTCTGTCAGGTCCAAAGAAGCCAAGAATTCTCCCTTGTGGACGGCCGCAATAACAGACCGGAGGGTCTCCATCCGGAAGCGGGGCACACGCAACGCCTTGTTTACTCCTTTGAGATCCAGAATGGGTCGGAAGGTGCCCTCCTTCTTGGGCACCAGGAAGTATATGGAATACCGACCCGTCCGTAGCTGGCCCCGCGGAACCGGAACCACCGCCCCCAGAGCCTGCAGATGGGCGACCGTTTGGGCGATAGCTACCTGTTTTTCTACCGGGCCGCATGGCGATACCAGAAAGAGATCCCGGGGGGGATGTACAAAATCCAACTCGTAGCCGTACCGGACCACGTCGAGGACCCATTGATCCGAAGTGATCTTGACCCACTCCTCCCAGAACCGGGACAGCCGACCTCCGATAACGGGAACGGAGGAGTGGGCCCGCGCACCTTCATTGTGCGGGCTTGATGGCAGGAAAGCCTTGGGAAGAGCCTCCGCGTAGAGGCCTCCTGCCGCGAAAGGAAGAAGAAGACCAGGCCTGGGATCTTGTCGCCTGCTGCCTCTGGGGAAGGGAACCTCCTCTTCCCCCACGGAAATGCCGTTGCCCCCGAAAGCGAGCCCTAGCGTTACCAAACGACCGAGATTGCCGAGGCTTATCCTCAGGCAACTTGTAAACTTTGTTGTCACCCAGGTCCTTAATGAGCTGATCCAGCTCCTCGCCAAACAGCAACTTGCCCTTAAAGGGGAAGGAACCTAACCTCGCCTTGGAGTTGGCATCCGCCGACCAACGACGGAGCCACAGCAACCTCCTGGCTGAGACCGCCGAGGACATAATGCGAGCCGATGTGCGCAACAAGTCATACAGGGCATCCGCAGTATAAGCGACCGCCCGCCTCAACACAATTTGCCTGCTCAGCCTCTCCCGGAGGGAGCTCCTGCATGGTCAGCAGCTGCTGAACCCAGTGGAGGTTGGCCCTCTGCACAAGGCTGCTGCAAGCCGCCGCTCGGACCCCCAGAGCCGCCACGTCAAAATACGCTTTAATAAGACCTCAAGCTTGCGGTCTTGGAGGTCCTTCAACGCTATACCCCCCGTCACGGGGATAGTCGTATGCTTCACCACAGCCGTGACAGCCGAATCTACCGCGGGCGTCTTCAAGAGCTCCAATGACTCCTTGGGTAAGGGATATAGCCTTTCCATGGCCCGATTCACCCGCAGGGACGCCTCTGGGAGGTCCCATTCCTTGGAAACGATCTGTAAGACCTTGTGGTGAAAGGGAAAGGTCTGCGGGGGAGCTCTAATCCCTGCCATTGCAATATCCCCTGTAGACGTGTCCGCCTCCTGCGGCGGAGTCGTTAACTCTAGCTCCTGTAACACGTGGAGAATAAGGGAGCTCAATTCCTCCTTTCCAAACAAACGTAGCACCTGGGGGTCATCCCCTTCTACGGCCCCCTGAGTATCCGCCGTCAGCAAGTCCGGAGCCCCCGGGGACTCCGGCGCGGCTCCTGAGTCTTCCGGGTCCTCAGCTCCCCCCCCCCGCGGACGGGGACCCTGGCCCCCGGAGGACCCTGCGCCCGGTGGGGTCCCCTGGGGCAAGGCAGTGGTCCTGGGGACCTTCGGGGGAGCGGGCGCCTCTGCCTCCCAGCCGGATTCTGCCTGCAAAAAGGCTTTGTGCATTAGGAGCACAAAATCAGAAGAAAAGGGGACCGCCCTTTTCAAACCTTTCTTCGGGGCATCAATAGAGGGGGGGGGCTCGAGGAGTCCCCAAATCGGGCTGGGAGCGCGAACTCTGTACACCAGGAGAGGGAGGAGGGGAGATTTCCTCCTCCTCCGACGCTGACGACTCAGCCTGCCTCGTGGCCAAGATGGCCGCCGCACTCCTCCCCGAGGGAGGAGGGGCCGGAGAACAACTGCCTGCAGCGCTGCGATGCCGGGACGGAGAGGGGAGAGGAGACTTGCTGCGGGCAGCGCTCGGCCCCCGAGAGGATCCCTCGCCCCCGGGAAAACATCGGGGACAGAGACCCTCTCGGGAGAGTCGCGCCCCCCGCCCCCCCCCACAGGACACGCAGAGCGACGACCGCGGCATCAGCGAAGAGAACAGAGCTGCAACACAAAAACGGCGCCAAAAGCAAGGTGAGGAAAGAGCCTCACAGATACAGCGCGCCGGGTGAACTAGCCACCCCCTCTGGGTCCAAGAACACGCTGGCAGGCCGGGGTTAAGGGAAAAAATAGCTCACTGCCTGTCCCCAACAGGACTTAAGTGGCTCAGCTAGCCCAATTCAAAAAACTTTTTTTTTTTTTTTTTTTCAAACCCCCTTCAGGGCTGAATCCCCTGGAATTGGGGGGAGGGTGACCGGCCCACCAGTAATCTCTCCCCCAGGTTCAAGGACACTGTAATCCGGGAAATTAAGGAGGACACTGCCCTCCTGCCTGCCCGCAATGAGCTCCAACCGCGCTGCGCCAGACACTAAAAACACAGACAGACAGACGATAGGAGGGAAGAAACCAATTGATCTTGTCCCTTTTTTTTTTTTTTTTACTTTAAATGTTTCCCAGTACCGATAAACTGACCAGACCAGGACCGCAGGTTATGCCTCTCAATCTGCTGGAGTCAGAGAATATACTGGGGGATCGCAGGTGGCACACCAGTATATCTAGGGGGTGCTTTCAGTTTTCTCTCTGACTCCATTTGCTGGAGGGGAGGCATAACCCAGCTGTCTGGACTGATCCTGGTACGTACTGGGAACCTGCCTTGTCTTGTAGCCTACCCAGGCCTTCTGCCTTGCCTTGTGGCCTACCCTGGCCTCTGCAGTCTTCCTTGGCCTACTGCCTTGCTCTGTGCCTTTTCAGGCCTTCTGGCCTTATTCGGTGGCATTCCAGGTCTGCCTGCCTTGATCAGTGCCCTCTTGGGCTTTCCTATCCTACCTTATGGACTTTGGGTCTTCTAGGTTCATCCAGCAAGCTTTATGACCTATTTGGCTTTCCTCTTTGTTGTTTCCTATTCTGTCTAGTCTTTCTTCAGTCCCTATCTAGCCCTTTCCATATCCAGTCCTTACCTTGTCTTGTAGTTGTCCTTTCCTTGTCTGATCCTGTCCTTGTCCTGCCCTGCCCAGTCCAGTTCCTTGTATGTCTTCCCAAGCCTTGCCCCTACCTCTGGTCTCAGCCTGTACTGTGTTCCAGCTCCCAGCCTTTACCATGTTCCAGCTCCTACTCTGTACCATATTCCTGCTCCCAGTCTGTAACCTGTTCTAACTCCCAGCCTATACCACATTCTAGCCGTCTATATCTGTTATTGTTTGTAAGGTTTTGGGTGGACCCTTGGACACTGTGGCTGATGACCATGCCCACGGGGCCATAGGTCAGGCTCAGCTTTAGGACACACAACACAGAATGATCTTTTATTAAACAGAGTTGAGAAGCCACCAGAGGTGGCAGTAGTGAGTAGAGATGAAGCCCAGCTGGGCTTGTAGTTCCTCAGGACACTGGAACAGTGATCCCTCAATAGCTGTGCTGTAGTGGAAAGAAACTGAGATAGTGAGTACAGTGGAGCATACACAGGGTTCTGGTATGGAGCCTTGTTGGTAAATGACTCATACAGCGGTTTCTCCCGGAAGGTAACACAGAAGCTGGAATAGAGGCAGGCCCTCGAGGAGCGAGTACCTGGTTCCAGGGAACAGCTCTGAGAGAATATAGATGGTAACTCACTGATGGTGTAGGCAGCGGTTTCCTCCAAGCAGAAGTGAGCTCAGGTAGCGAGTCCAGGAGCATGGGCCTTCGAGGAGCAAGTACTGGTTCCAGACAGTGACCTGAAAGAAAAGAGAGAGGCCCCCGAGGAGCAGGTACCCCGATAGAGTAAGTCCAATAAAGGAGAGGCAGAGTAGCTAGGTACGGAGAGTGAATCCCATCCGTAAGGAGTCCCTTCACCTTGCTAACTCGATTAGCTAGCAAATAGAGTAGGCTTTTGTATCCGGGATGCGTGACGTCATCACAGGGGGACGCCCCTGAGGGTCACACCAAAGATGGAATAAGAAGCAGGGCTGCGCAGCGCGCATGCCCTATGGCAGCTAAACAACATGGCGGGATACAGTGCCCAAACTGGACCGGGGACGCCGGAGAGGACTGCAGGCAGACACAGCGATAGCCAGACGTCCATCAACCACAGGAAGAGTAGCCAAAGAGGTAAGGAGGGCAGAGTGGAGACGTTGGGCAGTGACAGTCATAACAATATCCAGCTCCTGCCTGCCTTCAGTACCAGCCCATCCTCCAGCCCTACCTGTATCCAGCTATCAGCCGGTGTCTGAATCCCACACCAGTTATGATGTTCTAAAGAAGGCAAGTCCTACCAGCCCCCAGAACCCAAGGGCTCAACATGAGGGGAGGGGGCTGCCTAGGCAGAAGGCCACCTTCAGTCATGCCCTGCAGCCTTGTGCTGCCTCTGCAAGGGTGATCAGCTCACCAGCCCAAAACAGAATGCAGAGACCAAACACCCCGAAAGGAGAGGCTGCAGGGCACTCTGCTAGCATGGTGAGTCCAAAAAAGATGCAATTCATTCTCCTATAGTCACTAGCAATTGTATTCCTGTCCAGCACTTGAATCCATCCCTGATGTTCTGCTTTATTAAGACTTCCCTGCTTGCCAAATCTTAGCCCACCAAACTTTCCTAAGTGTTTTAGTTGCCAATTTTCCAACCCTGCTTTGAGGATATGTAAAAGATGCTGGTTAGCCAACTCTTACTTCAGATAGATCTGTTTGGGATGTGATTCCTTGAAAATGCCTTCCAAGCTACAAATTCCATGCCCCACCAAATAAATCCACCACTCACACTTCCATCCTGAAACAAACCTTGTCCACGGCCGGACGGTATTATTGGAATCTTCTTCCCCCGGAACTTCGACAGGAACAATGCCCGCTTTCTTTCAGAAAGAAATTAAAAACGTGGCTGTTCACCCAAGCCTTCCCTTAATGGACACCATACGAACAGCACAGCGATGCAATCCATTCTCACAGATCCCCCCCCTCCCCCTCCCTCACTCGCGCCGGCAACTTTATAGACCTAAAGACTAATCTATTGTCTAAGCCTGCTACATTTGTTTATATGTTAAACTCCGTTATTTTAAACTTAGTTATTTATAACTTATTATACTAATCGTGTGCTTTCACTCTCTACTCTCCCATCCTGTAAACCCCTTGTTCTTTGAAACTTTATTTTATTTTCATAGTTAATTGGTTACCCCTTGTTTCAATGTAAACCGGTACGATAAGACACCAGTCGAGTATCGGTATATCAAAAGTATTTAAATAAATAAATAAATAAATAAAATTCAGTTATCTGCCAGCATGTAATCTGCTGAGGAAGCTCCAAGCACAGATCCCTTAGAAACTGCAGCAGACCTGCTTACAAATGAAGCCAACAAAAATAAATTAAAATCAGTACCTGCTAGGGTAAATGCTGCTTTAAAATCTAGCACTTCTTCTGTTCTTCTGTCCATGTCTCAGAGTACTGCCATTTCAAGGCCAATTCCTGTGATCCGGACTCTAGTTCAGCAAACTACTGAAGAATCCAGGTGTTCAACGCTCACCCTCCAATTTCCAAAGCACAGCACAGCTGTGATGATTAGGCGAGCAGCTGCTAATCCAGTTGTGAGAACTGCTTGGACCACAAAAAGAGAGGCTTGTACTTTTCCAGTTCATGCAGCTCTGGTTCAACTACCTGTTTTTACCCCTGTCACTCTTGTGAATGCCTCAACCAAGCAATATCCTGGGCCAACTTCTAGGGCAGGTTTGGAATTTTTTCCTTCCACACAGAGATCTGCATCTCTGTGTAAACCCAATACAAAGCCTGCTCCTACAGCTCCCTCCAGGAAGATCTAGATCCATTCAGTCCACTCCGGGAGAAGCCTAACCCAGCCATTCCAGTCTGTCCACTCTGGAAGGAGCCCAAGCCAGTCTGCTTCAGGAAAGGTTCTGCCCAGACCTTCCTCCAGCTCAACTCTGAGAGGAGTTTTGTTCACCTCATCTACTCCAGGAGGAGCCCACTCATACAGATTCACTCCACAAAGGGTCAGCTCATACAGCACTGCTCCAGGACGAGCATGTACATTCAGCTTCGCTCCATGAGGAGCTCACTCCATCTGTTCCATTCCAGGAGGAGCTCACTCATCGAGCTCTGCTCCCTTTAGAAGACTGCTCCAGCCACCCAGTATTAGAGAGATACTTTTTTAGCTGCCCAGTACCAGGGAAATGCTGTTCTAGCTGCTCAGGGCAAGGTAGATGCAGCCCTGGGCCAGACTGACACTGTTCAAGCAACCCCACACCCGAGAGACTCTGGCCCAGCTTCCCAGTGCCCAAGAAACTCTGGTCCAGCTGCCTAGCACTTGAGAGTCAGGGGCCCAGCCATCCGGTATCCAAGAGATTTTGTCCAGCACCTGAGAGACTCTGGCCCAGCCAGCCAGTACCTGAGAGACTCTGGTAAAATACATCTGTGCCAGAAAGATTCCAGTCCAGTACCTCAGCTCTGGAGATATCCTGATCCAGCACTGTGGTATCCGAGAGACCCTGATCAAGTTACCCAGTGCCAAAGATATGATGGTCCAGTTACCCAGCACCAAAGAAATGCTGGCTCAGTTACCCAGTGCCAGAGAGACTCTATTCCAGATATCCAATGCTTGAGAGACCCTTGAATAAGAAGCCCAGTCTCAGAGAGACCCTTAACCATCAGCCCAGTGTTAGAAAGACCCTAAACTAGTAATATAATTTTGGAGAGACCCGTTTGCTGCAGCCCATACTTGGATAGATGCTGGCACAGCCACCCAACACAGATAAATTCTGACCCAGGACCTCAGTGCTCAAGAGACATTAATCCAGTATATCAGAAACAGAGAGGTTCTGGCCCCACTATTCAATGCCAGAGTGACCCTGATCCAGTGCTAGAGCATCAGCAACATTTTGCTTCAGTACCTCATTGCCAGAGAGACTCTGGTTTTACATTTCTATTCAAAGTACGTTTTCTTTCTTTCAAGATCCAGAATATGCCACCTGTGACCACAGGAAACCTAGTACCTCCTGACCAGAAACTTAAAGCTTCTGCCTCTGACTTGAATAACCAACCTATTGGCCACAGCTCTTACGGCAAATGGGACCCAGAAGGAGGAGGTCTTAAGGGGGATATTTTTACTGTTCTACCCGATGTACAGCCTCCCTTCCACTAGGAGTCATCAGTGAGCCCTGCTCAAAACTGTGCAAGTTGCATCCTCACTGATTACACTGGTAAACAAAGTTTTTGTTTCCTTCAGGCTTTTTGGTGTTCCAAATAGATTGTTTGATGCTGATCACAGATATTACTTCAAAATTTGTACATCACGTAAGGTTTTTGAGAAACGACCAATTTTGTGTTACAATAATTGTGACATTTTAAAACATAATCTCGCGTACATATATTTTCTTGCTGGACAGTAGTTTTTATGATTTTTAAAATTCATGACATATTTTTGAAGGCCATAAGCAGTGAAACATGTAACAGAGACTAACTTTTTTTTTTAATACAGCAAGAAACTCTGCCTGATCATGACAAAACTTGCTCGGGCAAGCCCCAGCTCGTCCACACATAAGTGACGCCAAGATAAAAGAAGGTGCTTTTCTTGGCCCACAAATCCGAGCTGTGATGAAGGACAGCCACTTTGATGGTCTTCTGCAAGGCACAGAATGTGTTGCATGGACAGCCTTCAAGAATGTCGTTTGTAACTTTCTAGGCAACTTTAAGGCAGCAGACTATGTCGAACAGGATGAAAATCTGCTTCAGGCATACAAATTGATGAAGTACAACATGTCATTGAAGATACATTTTCTTCATTCCCACTTGGACTTCTTCCCAGACAACCTTGGTGCTGTGAGTATCGACATGGTGAAAGATTTCATCAAGACATTGTCAAAATGGAGAAACGGTATGAAGACAAGTGGAACCCCTCCATGCTGCAAAGCATGGACAGTGATTACAAATGAAAATCTGCGGCAAAACATTTTTAGTTTTGTTTTCTGGTGCCAACATTGCCATTATAGCTTATGCCGCTACAGACACGTAACAATGCTTAATGTATATCACACTTTTCTGGCAAACGGTACATGATACAGACATAATAAACGCATATTTGTGTTCAGATTGTTAAAATGTACTTGTTTCACCAAAGGTTGTGGAGGAAACAAAATGTTCCCAGAAATTTGTTTACCAGTGTTACCTGACACCTCAAATCCAGACCTACTTAACACAGCTTGTCCATTCCCTAGGTGCCTCTTCACTGAGACACCTTGTCTCCTTAACCTGGTCAGTTTTTACTTTTTATCCTGCCTTGACTTGTGGTCTACTCAGGACTTCTGCCTTGCTTTGTGGCTTACCAAGGCCTACCAAGGCCTTCTACCTTGCCATATGGCCTACCTTTACCTCCTGTCTTGCTCTGTGCTTTTCCAGGCCTTCTGGCTCTACTCTGTGGTATTCCAGTCCTCCCTGTCTTCCTCTGTGCCTTTCCAGACCTTCTGGCCTTGATCTTGGCATTCCAGACCTACCTACCTTGTTCAGTGCCCTCTTGAACTTTCCTGTCCTTCCTTCTGGACTTCGGGCCTTCTAGATTCACCTAGCCAACATTATGCTCTATTGGGTTTTCCTGTTTATTGTTGCCTGTTCTGTCAAGTCCTTGTCTAGCCTTGTCCATGTCCAGTCCCTGTCTGGTCCTGTTCTTATCTTGCACTGCCCAATCCAGTCCCTTGTATCTTATATGCCTTCCCAGGCCTTGCCCTTGCTATGGTGTCAACCTGTACCATATTCCAGTTACCAGTCAGTACCATGTTCTAGCCCTGCTGAAACCCAGCTCCTGCCTGCCCTCGTACCAGCCCAGCCTCCAGCCTTGCCTGTATCCAGCTTCTTCTGCCCTCAGTATCAGCCCAGCCTCTAGCCCTGCCTGTAAACAAGTCCCAGTTTTGTTTTAAACCCGCACCAACCATGATGTTTTTGAGAAGGCAAGTCCAACCGGCCCCAAGAATCCAAGGGCTCAATCTGTGGGAGAGAGGGCTGGCTAGGCAGAGTACCACCTTTAGTCCTGCCCTTCAGCCATGTGTCACTTCTGGGGGGGGGTGATCATCCCTGACTCCAGCTCACCACCCCTTGACAAGTCTATGGTAAACTTGGAAGGAATAGCATCACTTAGGTCTTCTGCAGAAGCTTGTGCTTAGCTTGGCTCTGGGGATATTGCTGCTTTATAGTTGGCTGACATACAAGCTGTTCTACTCCTTTTTAAATGTTACAGCCAATAGCCTGGGTCTATTCTGGTTAAAGTGGAGCCCACCCTGTCAGGATAGGCTCTCCCTTTCCCAGAATGTTCCCCAGTTCCTTACAAATCTAAACACTTTTCTTTCATCTATTGTATTATCATCCATGCATTGATACTCTGGAGCTCATCCTGCCTCTGGATTTCTGCACATAGAACGGGAAGCATTTCTGACAATGCAACCTTGGAGATTCTGGATTTCAATTTCCTACCTAATAGCCTAAATTTAGAATCCAAAATCTCCCTCCTGCACTCTCCTATGTCATTGGTACCCACATGTATTATAACAGTCAGCTCCTCCCCAGCATTCTCTAAAATCTTATCTAGGTAGTGTATGAGGTCTGCTACCTTTGCACTAGGCAGGCAATTTACCAAGTGATCTTCATGACCACTAGCTACTCAGCTATCTACATTCCTATGATTGAATCACTTACTGCAACAGCATTCTAACCCTTCCTTCCTGGGCACACTAATTGACTAGGAACCATAAGAAAGAAAATGCCATACTGGGTCAGACCAAGGGTCCATCAAGCCCAGCATCCCGTTTCCAACAGTGGCCAATCCAGGGCACAAGAACCTGGCAAGTACCCAAAAACTAAGTCTATTCCATGTTACCATTGCTAAGACCAACCAGTAATCTCATTTTTTTCAGATCAAGTAAGTGACCTTTGAAAACTCACAATTCTAATACTTACAAACAGTAATTTATACTAGCTCACAAAATCAGCTCAGACTTTTATCTCTAAATTCTCACAATTCTTTACACTAGCAAACAAATACTAACTTATATAAGCTCACACATTTAGCACAAAATCCTATTTCTAAACACATACTATTCTGAACACCTGCAAACAAATATTAACCTTAATAACTGACACAATAAACACAGCCAGTAATAGCCTAAACCTTTTCTAAGGCTTTAAGTGTTATTTCCCAGCAGTTTCAATTTAGCACCAGCAGATGAAGTTTCTGCAGTCAGCACTCCTTCTGGACTGAGGTTTACTCAGTATATGCTTACTTATTTAGATTTTTTATATTCCATTTTTGCACTTCAAAGTGTATATCAAAGCAAATTACACAGGTACTATAGGTATTTCCCTATCCCCAAAGGGCTTATAATCTAATTTTGTAAAGTGACTTGCACAAGGTCACAAGGAGCAGCAGTGGGATATGAACTCTGGTTTACTTCAGTCATAGCCTGCTGCCGTAAACACTAGGTTACTCCTCCACTCCATATGTAAGAAAGCAAACACTGAGTAAATCTCACTGTGTGCTTCTAAATCTATTTCAAGAGAAAATACTTCAAAAGACAATATCTTCTGAGAGATTCACATTGTTAGATTAACAATTAATCTTCTTAGCTAATCTACCTTCCTGTTTCTAATAACAGTTCTCCTTAATACCTTTTCACATCAAACATTAGTGACTAATTGCTTAGGAATCAATACTCTCTTTTCAGATCCTTCTCTAATGTCATTCATGAAATTGTTGAAAGAAACTGGTCCTGGGAACAATCCATGCAGCACATGCTAGTAATGTCCCAGTCCATTGAGTGAACTCCATTTACAAAAAACCCTTTGTCGACTCCCACTGAACCAGTTTCTAACCCAGTCTGTCACTTTAGGACCCATACCAGGGGAACTAATTTTTAGTAGAGATGTGCTTTGGGTAAAAATTTCGTGTCGGGTTTCGTTTTGGGGCCCCCTGCGGGAATTTTGTTTTTCCTGAGGTTTGGGGTTTTATTTTTTGGGGGCCCCGATTTTCGGGTTAGTGCACACTATCAGGAGTTAGTGCACGCTAACTCCCAATAGTGCACACTATCGGGAGTTAGTGTTGCGACCGTCGGTCTACAACAGCTTCGCCCCACCTACCTCACTCTTCTTGCGGCTCCTATCGCTCACCTCGGACTACTGGCTGCCAAGGCGTCTGTCTGCCATCCTCTCCGGCGTCCCCGGACAGGCTTTGGTGCTGCTTCCCGCCATGCTCTTCCAAGGTACCATAGGGTGCGCACGCGCACGCCGCCCTTATCTGTATTTCCTCATTGGTGTGAACCTCAGGGGCGTCTCCCTGAGATGACGTCATGCTGCCCGGATATTTAAGCCTACAACTTTTGCTCGCTAATCGAGTTAGCAACCCCGGAATATTACAGATGGGATTCACTCTCCGTACCGAAGCTACTCTACCACTCCAGCGTTATCTGGAACTCTTATTGCTAATGGAGTACCCGCTCCTAAGAGGTCTCTTCTGCTTCTTTCAGATGCTATCAGGAAACCGGTACTCGCTCCTCAAGGGCCCATGTTCCCCGAGTCATTGCCTGCATCTACCACCCTTTCTACTTGGAAGACTTCACTAACAGTTTCCATCTGTGAGTACAACTACCATATATTCCGCAGTACTGCTTCCCTGGAACCAGGTACTCGCTCCTCGAGGGCCTGCCTTCTGTTCCGGTGCCAGACCTCTCGTCTAGTGGAATCGCTGTGTGAGTACAATACCACTGAGTCTCTCTGCTCTAAGGGATCAGGTACTCGCTCCTCGAGGGCCTGCTCTCCCTGTCACAGAGCTTCTCCTATTCTACCTGGGACTCTGTATGTTTCTCACTGTGTACTCATTAGAGATGTGCAATCGTTTATCACAAATTAGGCAATTGCAAGAAAATTGCCTAATTCGTCATGGTTCGGGGACCCCGAAACCCGAAAAGGATTTTCCCCGAACTTCGGGGAAACTTCGTTTTTCGGGTTTGTGTGGGGAGAGGGGCACATTTTTTTTTAAAAATTAAAAACCACCCCAAACATTAAGATTAGGTATAATACAACCACCCTCCCCCCCATCCCGATCCCTCCCCAAGACTTACTAACATCCCTGGGGGTCCAGCGGGGTCCTGGGTTCCATTTGTCCCTCCGTGCCCAGTGTGCTACTGCAAGCCTTGCTCCTCAAAATGGTGCCGAATAGCCTCTGAACTACTATGTCACAGGGGCTACCGGCGCCATTGGTCAGCCCCTGTCAAATGGCCATCGGCGCCATCTTGTGCTCATATTGATGTTTGGGTGGATCCTTGGACACTGTGGCAGCTGACCACACCCGCAGGGGGCAGCCCAGTGTCAGACTAGACTCTGGACACACAAACACAGATTTGTTTACACAGATTATTTAAATAGTTTTGGAAACCACCAGAGGTGACATAGTGAGTAGTAGATGTTGAGCCCGGCTGGGAGAGTATCCCACAGGATGCTGGAACAGTGAATCCTCTGCTTGGCTGTGTTGTAGTGGAAAGAGACTGAGAGTTATGAGTACCAGAGATGTGCTTCGTTTTTTTCTACCGGGTCATTTTTTGACTCGGATACTTCGTGGTAAAATTATGGTTTTCTCGTTTAGTTTTTTGAAAAACGAAACGAGGAAACCCGAAACCAGCCCAAAAAACGAAGCGGGAAACGAAGCTAAAAAAAAAAACCCACCCCAAGCATTTAAATTCATTTTAATACATTACATACAACACCCCCCCCCCCCCCCACCATCCCGATCCTTCCCCAAGACTTACTAACAGCCCTGGGGGTCCAGCGGGTTCCATTTGTCCCTCCGTGCCCGGTGTGCTACTGCAAGCCGTGCTCCTCAAAATGGTGCCGAATAGCCTCTGAACTACTATGTCACAGGGGCTAACGGCGCCATTGGTCAGCCCCTGTCAAATGGCCATCGGCGCCATCTTGTGCTCATACCATGTGACAGGGGCTGACCAATGGCGACAGTAGCCCCTGTGACATAGTATGGGCAAAGGCTATCAGCGCCATTTTGATTCCTGGCATCCGACAGCATGAGTGCAGGAGATCACTCCCGGACCCCCACTGGACCCCCAGGGACTTTTGGCCAGCTTGGGGGGGCCTCCTACCCCCCCAAGCTGGCAGGAGGCCCCCCCAAGGCTTGCCAATAATCCCTGGGGGTCCAGCGGGGGTCCGGGAGCGATTTCGTCAGAAATCGGGGGCTCCCCCAAAACGATAGGAAAACCCCATGAAATTGTTCGTGGGGGTTCTCATCATTTTGGGGGAGGGCGGGAAAAACGGCACACAAAAATAACCCCTAAACCCACCCCGACCCTTTAAAACTAATCCCTTAGCTTCCTCCACCTTCCCAACCCCCCAAAAAACTTTTTACAGGTACCTGGTGGTCCAGTGGGGGTCCTGGGAGCGATCTCCCGCTCCCGGGCCATCAGCTGCCACTAATCAAAATGGCGCCGAAGGCCCTTTGCCCTTACCATGTGACAGGGTATCCGTGCCATTGGCCGGCCCCTGTCACATGGAGGGAGCACTGGATGGCCGGCACCATCTTTAAAAATGGCACGGGCCATCCTGTGCTCCTACCATGTGACAGGGGCCGGCCAATGGCACGGATACCCTGTCACATGGTAAGGGCAAAGGGCCATTGGCGCCATTTTGATTAGTGGCAGGCGACGGCTCGGGAACGGAAGATCGCTCTCGGGACCCCCACTGGACCACCAGGCACCTGTAAAAAGTTTTTTTGGGGGGTCGGGAGGGTGGGGGAAGCTAAGGGATTAGTTTTAAAGGGTCGGGGTGGTTTTTTTGTTTATCAGCTCGGGCGCAGCCGATAAACAAAACCGCGATCGGGCCAGACGAAAAAAAAAACACGATGTGAATCGGAACCGGAATCAGAACCGATTCTGGTTCTGATTCACATCGCTAATATACAATGTTTGGTTAAAAATTTGGTAACAAGATATGCTTGTAGTGTGTTATATCTCATTAAAACTAGAGGGTAGATGGCTGTTGAAATAATATATATGTAAAGGAATAAAGATTGGAAACAAGGCATGTTCAGAGAGCGGTAAATAACATTAATGGCAGAGCATGGATGTCTAAGGGTATTGATAGGTATTAGGGGTAGGCTAGCTTGAAAAGCCAAGTTTTCAATTTTTTTTTAAATTTGTATATGCAGGGCTCAATGCGTAGGTCATGAGGCATAGAGTTCCAGTTGATGGGTCCTGCTATTGAGAGTGCTCTGTCCCTAGTGGAGGATCGTTGTGTAGTTTTAGGAGAGGGGATGTGAAGATTTCCTTTGTAGGCAGATCTGGTTGGCTTATTGGTGGTATTGAAGTGTAAGGAGTTATTTAGCCAGTTGATGTACTGGTTGTGTAAGGTTCTGTGTATAAGGGAGAGTGTATTATAAAGAATTCTAGATGAGATTAGAAGGCAGTGTAGGTCTCTTAGGATGGGTGTGATGTGGTCTTTTCTACGGGTATTGGTTAGTATTCTGGCAGTGGCATTCTGTAATAACTGGAGGGGTTTGATGGTAGAGGCGGGAATGCCTAATAGGAGAGAATTACAGTAGTCTGTTTTGGCAAAGATTAAGGTTTGAAGGACAGTGCGGAAGTCATGGGCATGTAAGAGAGGCCTAATTTTCTTTAACACATGGAGTTTAAAGTAGCATTCTTTTAAAGTAGATTTTATGAATGCTTTCAGGTTCAGTTGGTTGTCGATGATAACACCCAGTTTGCGTGCTTGTTGAGAGATAGGGGTCGGAAGGGGTGATGTGCTAGGTGTGGGGTAATGTGTGGTGGGATTGTGTGAAATAATAAGGAGTTCAGTTTTATTGGTGTTGAGTGCCAAATTGAGGTTAGATAGGAGGTGGTTGATCGAGTTGATGCAGTTGTTCCAGACTATTAATGCATTGTCTAGTGAATCGGTGATGGGGATAATGATTTGGACGTCGTCTGCGTATATGAAGTGGACGATGCCTAAGTTGGTTAAGAGGTAGCAGAGGGATAGCAGATAGATGTTGAAGAGGGTTGAGGAGATGGCAGAGCCTTGGGGTAAGCCTCAGGTAAGTTTAATGGGGTCAGATTCACTGTTGTTTAATTTGACCT
This sequence comes from Rhinatrema bivittatum, assembly GCF_901001135.1. NCBI lineage: Eukaryota > Metazoa > Chordata > Amphibia > Gymnophiona > Rhinatrematidae > Rhinatrema > Rhinatrema bivittatum. The sequence continues at coordinate 94,204,594 of NC_042618.1, forward strand.
TGAATTGTCTGTTTTCAAGGTACGATTTGAACCAGCAATGGGCAGTTCCAGATATGCCTATCTTAGAGAGGTTGTTTAGGAGGATCTTGTGACTGACAGTATCGAAGGAAGAGGAGATGTCAAGCATAGCTAGGAGGAAGTCTTGACCATTATCCATGCCTTTGAGAAAGGTGTCTGTGAGAGACAATAGGAGTGTTTCAGTACAGAAAAATTTACGGAAATCAAACTGAGACGAGGATAGAATGTTGTGTGTGTCTAGGTATTCAGTGAAGTGGAGGTTGACTACCTTTTCAGTGATTTTGGCTAGGAGTGGTAAGTTTGAGATTGGGCAATAGTTGGATCATTCTGAAGTGTCGAGGTTAGGTTTTTTTTAGGAGGGGTTTCACAGTTGCTTGCTTGAGGGAGGCAGGGACTACACCATGTGTGATGGAACAATTGATAATCTCTGCAAGGGTGAAGGCTATTGTTTTGGGGATGGTTTGTAGCATTTTGGCGAGGATGTTGTCTATGGGGTGTGTGGAGGGTTTGATTTTCTTTAGTAGGGATTCAATAGCCTGAGGAGGGCTATCAATGGGCACACCCAGGCCCTTCATACCTAGATGGCAGTGCAGACACAGGGTCTCACCACAGTGGCGATATCTATAAGGTGTTCTAGGTTGGTAGTGGTGTTGGAGGAGGGGGTCATGGTGAAGGCCGTGTCGGGGGGAATGTTTTTTGTCAGTTTGGTGACTTTGTCGTGGAAGAAGGAGGCTAGATTGTCACATTTGCTTTCGGAATCTAAAGATGGGCTGTGTGTGTGGGGGAAAGTCCAGTTAGGTTTGATAGCAGTGTGAATAGGACCTTGGAATTGTACTGATAGTCATGTATTTTACGTGCATGGAAGTCACGTTTTGTTTTTAGGATGGTGATCCTGTATTCATGCATGGATGTTTTGTATGATGTGAGTAAAGATGGGGATGGGTGTTTTCTCCATTTTCTTTCCTTGATTCTCAAGTTGTTTTTGAGTTTCTTTAGTTCTGATGTGAACCATGCTTTTTTCTTGCAGTGGGAAGGGTTTACATTTATTGTTTTAAGTGGGCAGATTTTGCCTGCAATGTCTTTGGTGGTGTCGTTCCAAGAGGAGATAGCTGAATCTGGGTTAGTGAGGTCAATCTTGTTTAAGATGTCAGAGCATGATGCAATAAGGTCTTCTCTGGAGCAGGGTTTGCGAAATTGGAAAGTGTGAGTGTGTGTGTGTGTGTGTGTGTGGGGGGGGGGGGGTTTGGGGGGTGTTCGTTTCATTATAGAGAGGCTGGTGTTTATGAGAGTGTGGTCAGACCAGGGTACTGGGGTGCAGGTAGGGGTATCGGTGGTGGCCATGCTGGAATTTGTAAAAATGAGATCAAGTGTGTGTCCTGCTTTATGGGTAGGGAGGTTCATGATTTGCTTGTATCCCATGGCGTCAAGAGTTAAGAGGAAAGCTTTGCATGAGGAGAAGGTGGGTAGGAGTCGACATGTAGATTGAAGTCGCCGAGTTTGATGGAGGGTGTGTTGAGATCAATGTTGTCGGCAAAGAATTCGATGAGGGGGGATGTGTCATGCTCTAGTAGCCCGGGGGGGGGGGGGGGGGGGTTGTATACTAGGCATATCTGTAGCAGTGGGGATTTGAAGAAGCCAAGCTCATATTTAGGGGGTAACTTGACCGTTTGGGGGGGTGAGGTTGAGTTCTTTTTTGGCTGCGAGAAGAAGGCTGCCCCCTCTTTTTTTGGGTCTGGGTATTGAGTAAATGTTGTAGAGATGAAATGGTAGTTGGTTTAGTAGTGCTATATCTGTGTGCTTGAGCCAGGTTTCTGTGATTGTGCAGAGGTCTGGCTTTGATTCTAATAGGAAGTTGTTGAGAATGTGGGTTTTTTTCACTAGGGATTGGGCATTGAAGGAGTGAGTGTGAAGAGTGAGAGTTCAAGGAGTTGTGTGAGGGGGAGGTCATGATGGGTCTAAGTGATCTAGGTTTGTGTGTGTTAGTGTTGGGGTGGTGGGGTTTCTGTAGTTGCGATGTAGGTATTGTATGATGGGGAAGGGGAGTGGATGCATCGTTGAGTGTGTGAGGTGGGTGTCCTGTAGCGGTGAGGGTAGAGAGTAGAGTGAAGTGGTGTGAGGTGCTGCATGTGGTGGTGCAGGGGTGATGAGCTTCACAGGGAGAACCAAATGACACAGGGGTGACACAAAGGGGCGCACTAAGGGGCAGGCCCCTTTGGTTGCACCCCTTCAGACGCCTTAGTGCCACGGTTTAAAGGGCCTCGGAGCGTCGATGATGACCTCACCAGGGGGCGGGCTCTCCTGCGGTCGAGGGAGGAAGGTAGGTCTGCTGAGAGCTCCTGATCCCGACGGATCTGCGCCGGCCGCACGGAGCTGTGCCTCAGTGTGAGCTGTGCAGCAGTGCGGTCAGAGGCGGAGAGGGGAGAGTTTATGCGGCGTCCATGGTTTAAAGGGCCTCGGAGCGTCGGCGCGCATCGATAATGATCTCACCAGGGGGCGGGCTCTCTGGCGGTCGAGGGAGGAAGGTAGGCCCGCTGGGAGATGGCAGAAGAGAAGCCTGAATTACCTAAAGAAAATGAGAGTCTGCTGATTGAACATGCAGTAAGTGTGACTGAGACAAGAGAACATGCAGTTAGTGTGATTGAGACAAGAGAGCTCATTGTGGAGCTTTATAGCCTGGACTAGGAAAAAGGCAACATAGACTGTCCAGAAGGAGGCAGTATTGAATAGCCTGAGGAAAGCACAGCAGAGAATCATGAGAGATGCGCTGCAGGGAATGCAGAGAGGTGCTACAAAGGATCCAGTCAGTGGCATTGCAGAGAGCATAGAGGGGTTGCTACTGGGAGCCCAGAGTGGGATACTGCAGAGGAGCCAGAGAGAAGTGCTGCAGAGAGCCCAGATAATGGCACTACAGAATGTCCAGAGGAAAGCACTTTGAGGATTTGTTAGAAGTAGGAGAGAGGAAGTGAAGAGTTGTTGGATTTGTTGGAGATAGCTGGAGCTTTTCATAAGATTACTGATTGAGTTGGCCTGTTTTGTATTATAATCTGTTTCATGTTTCCTTGGTCTCATTTGCCATTTTGTGTACGTGAAAGTTTTTGTTTGTTTGTCATGTTTGTCTGTTGGTATTTTTGTGTGGAAGAGTGATAGTGTGGAGGAGTTGGGAGGCGAGTGGAGGAATGAGGAGGTGTGTGGAGGAGGAGTGAGGAAGCATGTGGAGAAGGAGTGGAGGAGTGAGAAGGCATGTGGAGGAGGAGTGAGGAGTGTGGAAGACTGTGGAGGTTGTGGAGAGCATGGGGCATGAGAGGCATGGGGAGAGAGGAGAGAAGAGTTATGAGGAGAGGAGGAGGGAGGACAAGGGCAGGAGTGCTAAAGGAAGGAGGAGTAGGAGTAGGGACAGGGACAGGACCAGGATTAGAGATAGGCAAGAGGGAAGGGATAAGAGAAGGCAGAGTGGGAAGGCGAGGACAGAGGAGGACGATGGCAGGCTAGGGATAGAGAGAGGGGGCATAGGGGAAGGGAGTTTGCAGGGCAGGGACAGGAGGCGTGGAGGAAGGGAGAAGAAATGGCAGTGGGATTGAGAGTGAGGAAAGGGAGCACACCTCTCAGGAAGGGGAAGTGGCACTCCATTATGGCAGCCAGGCAGCAGGACAACCTTGGCTGAGGGCTCTCAAGTTCAGCATTGAGGATAGTGAGATGATTATTGCTGGGGTCCTTGAACATTAACCCTTGTTTTTTGGTAACCATACATACAGAACCTTGAAGGCATCGAAGGGCCAGATCTGGCACACCATTGCACAGACAATATCCAGGCGGAGCAGGTTCTGGAACATAAAGGCACAATTAAAGATGAATGTCTGCAGCCGCAATAAGTACTTCCAGCAGACCGACAAAGGAGCCCCATGCTCAAATGTGCTCATGCTCATGGAGGAGCATCTCATCTAGCAGCTGGGGCGGACATGTTTGAGGGCATGGCTGAGCAGCTAGACACCACGCATGCCAGAGCCGGTCAGTTCATTTCAACTGTTAATGGTAAGGCTGCTACAGTTGTGCACATCCTTTGGCCTAATGTTCTCACATTGTTTCAGATGCAAAGTGTGCATGTCATGCCAAATGTTCCATGTGAGTACCTCTTAGCTTTGGTACGTATGTCTTCTTCTTAGTTTCCACAGCTCTCACCCAGGACTTTGCCAGTCCCATCTGTCTAGCCTCAGGGACCCATAGTCAAGTCCCAAGGACCAGCAGTAAAGCCCCAAGGACCAGCAACATAGCTGTAATGTTACAATTTAAATAGCACCCTTGCTTATGGACTCAGAGACCCAGTTCAGGGAAGAGGAGAAAGAGCAGCAGCAACAGCAACAGCAGCATCACAGTCTGCTCCTAGATGTCCTGGGTTCAGCAAGCCCGCTGAATGTCAGGTTGAGTTTCTTTGGCTTAATGGATGAACCCAGTCTGCAATGGAACACAGTGCAGGCAGCGCAACCTTACTCCAGCACACCACATCGCCAGCTTGAGGCAGCAGGCACTGAAGTGGACCAGACCACCAGCCCCCTCATGCCCTTTTTGGAGACTGAAACCTCATTTTGCAACATGATGAGCACAGCACCAGCTCTGTCCTCAGCAACAGCTTTGACACCAGCACCAGCTCTTCCCCAGCAACAGCTGTGCCACCAGCACAGGTTCTGGCCCCAGCACCAGCCCCACCACCAGCACTTCCAACAGCACCATCAACAACATTGGCCTCCATATAGGAGCAGCTGGATTTGCTGGAAAGGAGCCATTATGTGCAGCTATACCAAATACTGGCAGAGCTAGTGCGCCTGAGGAGGGCTATCAATGGACACACCCAGGCCCTTAATACCTAGATGGCAGTGCAGACACAGGGTCTCACCACAGTGGCAACATCTATAAATAATCTCACTGCTGTCATGACACAGATTCTCCAAAGAATGCCAGAGCCAGCACCTGTGCCTTCCCCAGTATCACAGGATTGAATGCCATGTAGCAGTCCCAATTCCAAGAGATGCCTGAGGGAAGGCCCCCCCAAGGATATCCTGCCCGCAAGTGGCAAGCCACAGCATGGCAAAGGCCCATGAAGCCCCCAATACCTGGCCTTTAAGGCTGAAGAACAAGACTTGTAGGACAAGCCTGGCCAGGCCTCTGTATAGAGTTCCTGTGCCAGCTAGATAGAAGTCTGCTGGGCTCGGCCTGTCTTCAGAGTTCCTGTGCCAACTAGATGGAAGAAGCCTGCTGGGCCCATCCTGACTCCAGAGTTCCTGTGCCTGCTTGATGATAGCGATTGTCTAATGCATGCCACTGTAGTCCTACAAACTAATTCTAATGTCCTCCTCTAGGATATGCCCATACTCCAGCCTCCTTGAGGCTGTCTCCAGTCATGGTTCAGTTGCTGCCATATCTCAAAATGTCTCATCTGCTGCTCCTGATGTTGGTGTCTCATGTCAGCCTGCTGCTGCCTCATTATCTTTCATCTGCTGCTCCTGATGCTGGTATCTTATCTCATCTCCATCTACTGACACCTTCATACTGCTTTGTTTTCTCCTGGGCCTTATACCTCCTAGGGATGTGCAGAGGGACGCCATACGTTGCTTTCGGGATTCTTATTCGTCGGGGGGCAGATACGTTGCATTCGGCAAGGGGGACCCCCAATAGGTTTATACGTTAATTCTTATTCGTTTCCCGGCTAAAATTAAATTAACTACAATCCCCCACCCTCCTGACCCCACCAAGACTTACCAAAACTCCCTGGTGGTCTAGTGGGAGTCAGGGAGCCATCTCCTGCACTCACACCCTCGGCTGCCGGTATTCAAAATGGCACATAAAGCCTTTGACCTACTATGTCACAGGGGCTACCGGTGCCATTGGTCAGGCCCTGTCACAAGGTAGGAGCAATGGATGGCCGGTGCCATCTTATGCTCCTACCATGTGAAAGGGGCTGACTAATGGCACCGGTAGCCCTTGTGACATAGTAAGGGCAAAGACTATCTGCGCCATTTTGATTACTGGCAGCCGATGGCCCGAGTGCAGAAGGTCGCTCCTGGACCCCTGCTGGACTTTTGGCAAGTCTTGTGGGGGTCAGGAGGGTCCCCCAAGACTTGCCAAAAGTCCCTGATGGTCCAGCAGGGGTCCAGGAGTGATCTCCTGAACTCGGGCTGTCAGCTTCCAGTAATCAAAATGGCGCCGATAGCCTTTGCCCTTACTATGTCACAGGGGCTACCGGTGCCATTGGTCAGCCCCTGTCACATGGTAGGAGCACAAGATGGCGCCGGCCATCCATCACAGCCCCCCCCCCCCCCCCCCCCCCCCATGTCCCAGCAGGTTGATGGAAACACGAGCCACAGATAGCAAAAGAAGCATGTGTCTTACCTTCAAGCCAATTGTCACTGTATCGGCCATCCTCAAATTCTTCAAAGAGGCCTGATTGTCTAAGTATAAAGGAATCATGCACGGATCCCAGGTACCTGACCGTGATGTCAAGGATGTGCAGTCATGCGTCATAGACCACTTGCATGTTGATGAAGTAAAAGAGCTTTTCCTATGGTAGATCTCCATCCTGTTACGTGGTGGGATGATGGCTATGTGAGTGCAGTCGATAGCTTCCACAACATTTGGAAATTGTGCTATGGCATAAAAGGCTCTCTTGAGAGCCATCAAGTGCTGCCTGTCCCTGAGGGAATGCTATATAGTGATCAATGCAGTCAGATACAGCTGTTACGACCTGGCCCAGATAGCGGGGAAAACTACCCCTACTGTCATTTGGAAGAAGCCAGATGCCAGGAAATGCACGGTGGCCAATACTTTGGTGAGCCCAAAAAACAGCAGGGTAGGCAATCCAGTGAAGCCGTGAGGAAAAGACAAAATAGTGGATGCCACAAAATAGTCTTTTTCAATTTTTAATCATGGAGACGTAAAGAATCATATACAAATGCCCGACTCTGGCCGAGTTTCGCCACCAATGGTGGCTGCCTCAGGGGCTACAAACAAACATATAAAAGTATTTAATAAATCATAAAAAACGTTAAAAACATGAAAAATAAAAACATAAATAATCATAAACATATATATAAATAATGTATATATAATCATGAAAAATATGAAAAATCATAAACATATATATAAATAATTAAAAGAAATAGCACGACCATTAACACAATCACTTTTTAAAAGAACATACAAATTATAAAAAGTGTGTAAAAACTTGTAATGACAATGGAATGTGAACATCAAAGGATAATATGAACTACTTCTGAAATGCTAAAATCAACTTCAACTTCATAAAAAAGTGCAGCAACAAAGGACAGTACCTTGTTAATCACAGAACAGTGTTCAGGTGATGGTCCAGAACAGGTCAAATATCTACATCTATTGGAACAATAAATAAATCAATCAAGGTCAGCTATATGTTAGATCAATAATGTTAAATGGGATGGGAAACCTCCACTTTCATTCATTGCATAAATACCCCCTTCTTTATTAGAAAATTATATGATGAAATTCATATATAGCAAAATGTATCAACATAGTTCGATATTAAACAAAACATGTGTCAATCTATCAATACAATTCAGATATTGTGGAGGAAAGCATTTTTAATAAGCAATTTTTCTGAATGCATCTGAGCTAAACAAATATGCATAATAAATTTTTTTATAATTTTTATTATATAGTTTCTTTATTTCTCTTATTATGTCAAAATGAAACAAAATGTCCCCTGTATCATTATGAGCTGAAACCGGTGCTTAAATTGAGAAATCTAACAAGAAAAGTTTGTATATTTTGTCAAATCAAAAATCTGAAAAAACTCCAGAGGTCAGTGAGTATTAGTTAACACATGGATGATTGCATGAAATGTGAATATAAATCTATGACTCTTACCTATTAATTATGTGTGTTAATAAACATCTATAAGTTATTGTCTATGCAATGACATAACTTCTTATACCACATAAGCCACAACAACGCTATTTTATGGCGAATATAGCACCAAACAGTGTGTTCAAAAGCAAAAGATTAATTTAAACGCAGAAACAAATACTCTTTTATAACCAGAATGACTGCAAAAAAACCCCAGTACTGCGTGACGTGTGCATTGTGTATATGTGTGTAAACAAATGAATTGCGAGTGACATGATGTGCCAACTCTGCTATATTCTAACCAGTAACAACATTTAAACACTGGAAATAATAAGCACTAAAAGAAAAAACAAATGAGAATGAAAACAAATAATAATGTTACTAGTATGAATTGACATTGTTGAAAAACTTGAAAAAAACGATGTTGAAAACCTTTGTATCAATTATAAAAGAACAATGTCTTACTACTACTGAATCCATGCTTTCACAAATGCCCAACATAGAGAGTGCTCATTTCTGATTGTCTATTCTGATGCATACTATTGCTCAAATGTATCTAATCGATACTCTTCGTGTTGCCCAAAAACCGGATGAGAAATTGCTTTATAGTGCAGGACAGTTCCGTAGTAGAGTCAAGCGTTTATAAAATTTCACGTGTGAAATTAAATATGAATAATGTGCACGGTGATTCGTACTAGCAAAGCTACAGTGGTGGATAACTCTACATATTGATAATGGCAACTCACCAGTCATATATGTACCGACACGATTCGTCTCCTCTCGGTAAATAATAAAGAGTGGAGAGGCTGAATGAGACGCCTTTTAAATCTGAGTTTGGCGCCGAAAATTCTATTAATTAGCATAGGGGCGGGGTTGGAAAATTGACGTGCAACACCCGGCGGAGTTAGCTATTAGAAAAAGTGCGCCGTGGAATTCTCCATGAGAAATAGCTTTATACTGCACGGTGAATCATTTGTAAAGTTACACGTATGAAAATGAATGAAATGTGAATTATGTGCAAGGTGATTCGTATTTGCAGAATCTAAAGTGGTGGATAACTCTGCATGTGAATAAAAACAACTCACCAATCGTGTGTGCACCGACACGGTTCGTCTCCTTTCAGTGAATAGCAAAGAGTAGAGACGCCGAACGAGATGCCCTTTAAAGCTGAATTGGCGCCAAAAATGATGTTAATTAGCATAGAGGCGGGGTAGGAAGATTGACATGAGCACTGGGTGGGGTTATCTATTAAAAAAATGTGCCGTGAAAATCTCAAAATATTCTAACTACAATCATAAAACATAAATAAAATACTGCTAGGTTGCATATATCTATACACAAAGATAAACGAAATTCAAGGGTAAAATGGCTGATTCAAAAACATGTTTTGTTAAATACCAAGCTCAAAAAAGATATCATTTAAACAGTCATATAGTGGGTAGTAAAAAAGAATCTGTCCAACTCTTAAGAGGCATAAAAAATTACACTGGATAAAAATAAATAGATTAAAAATCATTAAAATGTGTGTTATTTAAAATCTATATTTTCTAATTCCATTGTGATTCAAAAGGTATGAATGACACCAATTCCGGGGAGAATCTAAAATGTTAGATATCTTTGTATTATAGCTGACCATTAAATTTATAAAAAAAACAATATTATAATTGACCATAAGATTTATAAAAAAACAGACAAATCAGTTTCATTGTTCAGACCATCAGGTATCAAAGTCTTAAAATCAAAAATATATCTTTGTTCAAGTTGTAGCAATAATAAATCAAAATCACCTCCTCTTTAATTAGGTAAGGGTTGTTGAACAACACAGAATTTATAATCGTCGAATTTATGATTTTTTAGAATAGAGTGTTCAACTAGAGGTTTAGCAGGTACTGATTGATTGATATTGCTTCTGTGTTCAATTATTCTTTTATTCAGTGCTCTCACAGTTTTCCCTATATATATCAAATTGCATGGACAAAATACAGTGTATATTACTCCTTTACTCTTGCAGTTTGTGAATGAGGTTAATCTAAAATTCTTTTCTCTTCCCGGTATTTTCAAGACAGATGTTTTCATATTCACTTTGCACACTGAGCACGTCCCACAAGGACGATGGCCTGGTGGTCTAATATTTTTTGTTCGTTTGACCGGTAAAGCAGACGGAGCTAGCATATCCTTAAGGTTCTTATCTCTTTTATTTGCAATCAATAGATCTTTGTCTTTAAAAACAGTTAAAACCTGTAATATAGGCCAATGTTTTCTTAAGATCGTGATAATTTTGTGAGACATGGTGGTGTATGTCATTGGGCAGACAATGCGTGACGTAGATTGTTTCTCTTTTTTCTTTAACAATTCCGAGCGATTTTGACTACGTGCCTTCAGATAGCCATTCTGAATGAATTTCTCTGGATAGTCTCTATCACTAAATCTTGTTGCCATTTCTGATGCTCTTTTTTCAAAAGTAATATTATCAGCACACAGTCTATGTAATCTCAAAAATTGAGAATACGGAAGGTTCTTTAACAGAGATCTATTATGGCAACTTTTGAAGTACAAAAGTTTGTTCGTATCGGTCGGTTTCCTAAAAATATCTGTACTAAAAATCCCGTCTTGCAATGTTATCTGGATATCTAAGAAAGAAATACTTCGTTTATCGTAACTAATAGTAAACTTCAAATTGGGATCTAAGGTATTCAACCATATGTAAAAACTTAAAAGAGATTCACTGTCGCCTTTCCAAAGCATAAAAATATCATCGATATATCTCTTCCATAAAAAAACATTGCCTATAAAATCATGATTTTCTAAAAACATCTGTTCAAACATGGCCACATATAAATTAGCTATCGATGGGGCCATTGTAGACCCCATCGCAACTCCCTTGATCTGCTGATAAATGTTCTTATTGAACTTAAAAAACATTTTTTTGAGAGCTATTTCAGCCATATCAATTAAAAAATCATTTGGAATACGCTTATGTGTCTTTCTCTCAATCAATACCTTTCGGATAATGTCCAATGCATCTGTCTGCGGAATATTTGTATATAGGGATTCTATATCCATTGTCACAAGAATTAATTCTTCTCCAGAAACTGATATGTTTTCTAAAATCGTGATGAAATGCGATGAGTCTCTTATATAAGAAGGCATATGAATAATCTGGGGTTTGAGGAAGACATCTATAAATGTAGATAAGGGTTCCAATAATGACCCTATAGCTGACACAATTGGTCTTCCTGGTGGGTCAGTAAGGGATTTGTGTATTTTTGGCAGAATATATAGGGTAGGCATCCTAGGGTGGTCAACCCTTAAAAACTCTAGTTCTTTATTGGTTAGAAAACCTCTATTCCCTGCTAATAATAATAGATTATCGATCTCCTTTTTTATTGTATCTGTTGGATCTTTTTCTAATTTCAAATAGAAGGAAGTGTCAGACAATTGTCTTTCAACTTCTGCTGTATATTTATCTAAATCTATAATTACGATGCATCCACCCTTGTCTGCTCCTTTGATGACTATCTTTGGATCTGCTTTTAAACTCTTAATAGCTTCATTTTCATCTTTCGTCATATTAAAGTATTTGTTCTTTGTACCTCTATCTTCTAATTGTTGTATATCCTTTAAAACAAGTGTTTCATAAGTGTGAATAATTGGATTAACTACTCCAGGTGGTATCCATTTGCTGTTTTTTTTACAATGGATTGGTCCACGCTGGGGCTGTTTTCTACTTTTGAGAAAAATTCTGTTATATTTAATTTTCTGATGAACTTAAAGAGCTCAGTCCTAGTACGGAATGCATCGTAGTATGGTGTGGGAACAAAAGAGAGACCTTTGTTTAATGCACTAATTTGGTGAACGTCTAGTGTTTTGGATGAAATGTTGATTACCCTATCATTAATTTCTGGATTTATTTTTTCAGTTCCTAATAACGGTTGTAATTGTTGTTGTAATGGTTGTTGAAACTGCCCCTCCTTCCTCCTCTCCCTCTCCCTCTTCCTCTCCAATCCCCCCTCCCTCTGAAAAAAGAAGTGAATGGTTTGGGATCAATTATCTCTTCCCTCACTGAGTCTCTCTTCCATAATTTTCCTAATTCATTCAATTTTGAAATGGGTCTATCTAGTCTCGGTCTCTCAACAGGAACATCTGTAAATAAAGGAAGCTGTCCTGTATCGGAGTGCTGGCTCAACACTGCTCCAACAGCCACATTTGAGGCATCAACTTCAACCATGAATGGCCGACTAGGATCAGGATGGTGGAGGCATGTGTCTTCTAGGAAAGAGCTTTTCAGCTCTTCGAAGGCTTGGCAGGCTTGGGCAGGCCAGTCCACCGCATTGGCTCCCTTGCGGGTGAGCGCAGTTAGGGGAGCCACTATGCGGGAATAGCCGGGGATGAAATGCCGATAAAAATTAGCAAAGCTGAGTAAACGTTGTAACGCTTTGAGACCCCTCGGTCGCGGCCAGTTCCTAATTGCAGCAACTTTCTCTGGATCCATCTGGAAGTCGTCAGCCGAAACAATATACCCCAGGAACGGCAAGGAAGTTTTTTCAAAGCTGCATTTCTTGAGCTTAGCATATAAGCTGTGCTCTCTGAGGATTTGGAGCACCTGGCTTATTTATTTATTTATTTATTTATTTATTTAAGTTTTTTTATATACCAACATTCAAGACAGTAGTCCCATCATGCTGGTTCACAAGAAACAGGGGTGCAATAAACTTTACAATTTGAACAATGGTGCAGAAAAGCAGTTACATGTAACAGGGAATCAATAACTAGGAGTAAGAAGGAAAATGAAGATCAAATAATTATATATATATATATATAATAACATTATAAGAGGTGGCTATTAATGCTATTACTAGCGAAGAATGTTGATTGGCTATTAATGCTATTACTAGCGAAGAATGTTGATTGGAGGAGGTTAAGTAATGTTGGAGTTAGGAAAGGCCTGCCTACGCACCGCCAGCTTACATGCTGGTGGTGCGTAGGCAGGACACGGGAGTAAATCAGGAAGTCATTGAGGTAGACGATCACACAGATGTTGAGTAACTCCCGTAGCACCTCGTTCATCAGGTGCTGGAAGACCACGGGGGCATTACAATGGCAAAAAGGGCATTACAAGGTATTCGTAATGCCCATCCCGGGTATTGAACATGGTCTTCCATTCGTCCCCGGGACGGATTCTAAGTTGTAGGCCCCGCGTAGATCCAACTTAGTAAAGACTTTGGCACCTTGGAGCCGATCAAGCAGCTCTGGGATCAACGGGAGAGGGTAGCGGTCCTGTTTCGTCATCGCGTTGAGCCCTCGGTAGTCGATACAGGGCCTCAGGGAGCCATCTTTCTTGCTGACGAAAAAGAATCCTGCCCCGGCGGGTGACTTTGACGGGCGAATGAATCCTTTCGCCAGATTCTCAGTGATGTACTCGGACATGGCCCGTGTCTCGGGCAGGGACAAGGGGTATACCCTACCCCGAGGTGGCATGGTTCCGGTCAACAAGTCAATGGCACAGTCATAAGGACGATGCTGCGGAAGGATTTCTGCTTTCGTCTTCGAGAAGACATCGGTAAAGTCCTCATATGGAGCTGGAGGTCCAAGGGCGGAGTGCAAAAGCAGGAGTGCTGGAGGCTTGGGAACCTTCATACAATGTGAGAGGCAGTAGGGACTCCACTTAGTGATTTGCAGAGTATTCCACTGGATCACAGGTGAGTGCTTTTGGAGCCACGGCAGCCCCAGCACCACGGGGTGGACAGCCTTTTCAAGAATCATGAAGGCTATCTCCTCCAAGTGGATCGCCCCAGTGCGAACTGTGATGGGAGCTGTGGCAGTCACCATGCGGCCTGGAAGGAGCGTTCCCTGAATGGAGGTAATTCGAAGTGGAACCTCTCGTTTCTGCGTAGGAATCTGCAGTTGAGAGACCAAGTCTTACTGGATAAAATTACCTCCGGCTCCGGAATCCAGGAAGGCGAGGGTTTCCAAAGACCCTCCAGGAAATTCCAAGGTAATAGGTATCATACTCTGAGGAGTTGTGGCACAACCTAGGAGGAGCTCCTCCCAACCTCCTAAGTTCTGGAGTTTTCCGCATGCTCCTGGCAGCTTGCCAAGAAATGGCCTTTCTGACCAGAGTAAAGGCACAAGCCCATCGAGCGGCAGCACTGTCTCTCCTCAGGGGAGAGCAGGGCACATCCCAGCTGCATGGGTTCAGAGGCAGAAACATCTGGACAGGGAGGCCTGGGTGAGAGCAGCGGGCATGGAGAACTACGGGCAGGGCTGTGCTTTGTTGTGCGTAACTCTCGTGCTCGCTGTTCCAGGCGGCGATCGATGCGGGCAGCCATGTTAATGAGGGCATTAAAGTCTTCCAGGAGATCCCGGGTGGCAATCTCGTCCTTGATGTGCCCTGACAACCCTTCCAAGAAAATGGCTTTAAGGCTATCATCCTGCCAACCCACTTCCTGAGCGAGAGTTCTGAAGTCCATAGCATAGTCCAGCAGGGAACGAGATCCTTGGCGAAGCTGTAGTAAATCCGACGTGGCAGAGGCCTGGAGGGCTGGTTCGTCAAAGGCTTGGCGAAAGTTGGTGACAAACTGCTGCAAGTCATCCAAGGAGGAGTCATTACGCTCCAAAAGGGGGGAGGCCCACACCAGGGCCCTTCCATCGAGCAGGGAGAGAATGTACGCTACTTTGACGGAATCCGTGGGAAACTGCCGGGGCAATAGAGAGATGCGCACAAAGCACTGGTTCAAGAACCCACGGCAGATCCTAGCATCTCCAGCATAGCGAGCAGGCTGCGGCAACTGAGTCACGGGTGAGGCTGCATCCTCGGGTCTCGAACCCACAGCAGGCGAAGAACGAGTATCGTGGGCATCCATTCGGGCAGCCAGTTGCCCAACGGATCCGGCCAGGACATTCAGGTATTGTTGCTGCCGTTGTAGCTGTAGTGCCAACCCAGGAAGATCCTGGGATCCTGGTACCTCAGCCGAGTCCATGGCCTTGCAATCTGTTGTGAATGAGCTGTTTAGTGGACCCTTGGGCCGACCTGTGAGAGACTGGGGAGAGGTGTACTATAGTCTCTAGTGAGTGACAGGTCGGGAGGTGGGTACCAGGCAAGAGCTGGGCGAGAGCTTCACCCTGGATGCCGGAACTCCCCCGGAAGGAGCCTGTAGGAGCCCAGCCGCTGGGACTTAGGTGATTCACCCTGGAAGCCGGTACTCCCTCGGGAGGAGCCCGTAGGAGCCCAGCCGCTGGGACTTAGGAGATCAAGGCAGCTGGAACTGGAGCGGTCAGGCAGGGACTGAAGCAGGCTGGAACTGAAGCAAAAAGGAGCTGAAGCAGGACTGGCTACTGGAACCAGACAGGAGCTGAAGCAGGGCTGGCTACTGGAACCAGACAGGAGCTGAAGCAGGACTGGCTACTGGAACCAGACAAGAGCTGAGGGAGGACTGGGTACAGGAACCAAGCTGGAACTGAAGCAGAACTGGTTACTTCAAGCAAGCCAGACAGAAGCAAGACTTGGGCATGGAGTGAAACAAGTCTCAGGCAGGAACGGAGTTGCTAACGCAATAGCACACTCCGGGGCACGGCGCAACAGAGAACTGCAAGGAACCCCGTTGCAAGGCAAAGTCCTGGGCTCCGCGGCGGCCTTACATAGGCCGCAGCGTCTGACATCACGGATAGGGCGGAGCCTTCAGTGGCGGGAAACGGCCTTCATAAGCACGGCTTGCGCGCGCACGCGCGCCTAGGGAGAAGGCGTCCAGGCAGGGCTTCTCGGCAGCATCCCCCCGCGGAGATGCCGCGAAACAGGGTGCAGACCCTCGGAGATGGGCCGGGACCAAACTGGTAAGGGCCTAGTCGCGGCTGCTGCGACTGGCACTGCAACAGCGATCGCACCTCTGCGGTGAGATCGCTGCCGACTTTCGCACCCAACAGCACCACCGTGAAAGGTGGTGCTATTGGGCACGATACTGGCGGAGATAAGGATTCTTACCTTTCGCCATCAGCGAAGTCGTCGTGGAGTCCGCCCCAAGGCCACCCCGACTCCTCCCCTTACGGTGCACACTCCGCCCCGACTCTGCCCCGATTTAGATATCGCACGTGATACCTTTGGAAAATGACCCCCATAGTGGGGTTCAAAAGAGGATTGGACAAGTTCCTGAATGAATAATCCATAAGCAGTTATTAGCCAGATAGACTTGGAAAAGTCAGTGTTTATCCTAGGAAGTGAGATACAAAAAATAGATTAATTATTGGGAATCTGACTAGTGCTTTTGACTCAAACTGGCCACAATCAGAGAGAGAATGCTAGGCTTGAAGGAATTTGGTCAGACCCGGCATGGCACTTTTTATGTTCTTATTAGTAGTCAAGTCTTCAATCATAGCTAATGTCCTTCCTGAAATCTTTCATTGAAATTCATAATTTATATTCATAATTCAATTATCTTAGAAAAAAAAAATCTATCTAAAATGGAAGTATATCTTGCATTTACCTTGGATGGCAAAAAGTAATTCTGGGGGGAAAAAAGGAAAAGTTTTGGTTTGTGAATAACAATTTACTGGAGATTTCTTTCATCAGTGAATGAAAATTTTTACAATATATCTGATCTCTTCCAAGCAAATAAGAAATGATAGCTGTTGTAGATTTCTGAACTGAAGGTGGCTGCCAATTACTAGAATAAACCCTCTTTTAAACTATGAATGGTTCAATAAATTAGATATTTACAGATACATTTGTTATTTAGTTTTCCCATTGGAACGGAGTGAACTAAAAAAGCATGTTCAGTCAGTTACAATGTGCTTCATTTCGGCTCCCTTTTATTTTTTTCTGTTTGCTATAATATTTTTCTTTATGCCTCCTCTGGGTTTTAATTAGTAAGCATGGGAAATTCCACTTGACTTCAGTCTAATAGTGCTGCATTAAAATGTGACAAGATTTTGTAATCTCTCTCTCTCTTTTAATAATTTATACATCTCTTTAGGGTATGTAGGGATTTCTTCTAGACCTAATACCAGATTATTTTCCGACTTTTAGTTTCAGAAGCCTGTCTTAAAGATAAGTCAGAAACAGAGGCACAAGACATACTTGAAGTGGTATCAACAAGAAATAATCAAATTAGAGAGAGACAAAAATCACACTGTGTTAATCAGAATACCTTACCCTAGCCCTTCCAGTTGAATAATGATCTGTGAATCTTAATCCATTATCCAGAAACTACTGGGTGGAGTAAGAAAATATTCATATTGGATCATTAGCTGGGAATTTCACTGCCTGTAATTTGTAGATTGCAAATTTTAATTTATATTACCTGACTAGCCAAAGTGCCACTCAGAATCTGAATATAGTGAAGAATTTTTGCTGTTCTAGTGGCTGTATTGATCCTGAGGAAAGAAGGATTCTTTGCAGGTTGTAAGTATAATTTGACACAATGTGAGAATTAGCAAACATATCATTATACATGAAGTTTTAGAAATCAAACAGAAATATTTTTATTTAAATAGATTTGTAACCTATACAATGTGCAATCCTCGAACAACATAATTGCAGCTATAATCTAAAAAACAGTGCAAAAATATTATATAAGGTATCCAAAGAAGAGACATATATGGTCCCAAAAACTCATCTAAAATGTAATTTGATAATGCTTATACTGAACCAATAAAAAGTAACACACCTGGATAAGTTTGCAAAACTAATTAAGGATGGAAATAAAAAAAATCTTGTATATCAGGAATATCTCTTAGTTATTATGAGCAAATAAATGATCATAATAATGATAATTTTGGAATGATTGAGAATGAGAATTTTGGAATGATTGCACAGTTGTGAGATAATCGTTTTAGAAACTATTCTCATTCAAATGATGTGAAAGAATTTCACTCTTGTGATAAATGTTACTCTCTACAATATGTATATATGGCTGCTGTGTAATAACAGGTGATAAGTTCTATGACTATGTTACGAGTGCGGACCTTCAGGTCCTATTGAGGGACGCGGAGGCGCGGTTGCCTTCTCCGGGGAGATAGTGAGCCCTTGAATCATGGTGCAGCTCAGGGAGGAGCACCAAGACACACAGCGAGAGGTGAGCAAGTACAAGCATGAGCAGAGCAGGAGCAAGGCTGGACTGAAGACAAGCCAAGGAACATCTGGAACAGGAACAAGGCAGGCT